>NW_027491167.1:0-600000 GCF_021521415.1 Bidens hawaiensis
ATTTGATGTTCAAATAAAATTTTCTTTCAGTTTTCCCGTAAATATATATAATTATATGTATAATATTTATTTATTTATCAACAATTAATATTTATGCTATTTTGAATATCAAAACCTATAACTAATAATAATAATAATAATAATAATAGATGGTAACAATAATAGTAACAATAATCATAATATTAATAATTAAACCAGTAACATTAAAATTTTACTTAAAACCCGATCAACCCCAAATCTGCCATCAGTCTTATTATTATATTTTCGTTTACAATTATTATGATCGTTAATAATTAGGAACTTTTGTTAACGTATCTCGAGGAGCTTGACCATCTCTATCTTAACTTTTACTGTCATCTCTATCTCATTAATACACTCGATAAGGTGAGTAATTCACATTCCCCTTTTTACCTTTTTATTATTTGGGGCATTATGCATTCACAAGTTAAACATATTATAGTTTTCACTACAATTCCACTATTTACGTAGATATACAAGTGCTCAATTAGTTGATACGTGTGAATGTGATTATGTGTTTATTTTGTTATGGTGTCGGTGTCTTATCCTCATCCTCATTAGTATGATCATATGCCGCCGGAGTAACTCGACCCGTTGGGACGAGAGAAATGACCCTTTTATATTATTGTTAAATTAATTGTTGTATTTCATGTTTATTGCAAGGAATTGCCATTTTCAATATTATTATATACAAAAGAAATTGTGATTACTTGCTCAACTTTATGTTGACAACCTATATATTTTCACGCATTACGCATGTAGCTATTTGAGATGAAAAAAAGAAGTTAAAAAATAGATTGATACCTTAAGTTGCATGATGAATAAAAACAACTCGCACCCCGACATGTTCCCTCGTAGGTTGGGGGTGTGACATGAAATACAATTAAGAGGGTTTGAAGAACAAAAAATAGACTTATTATTGATATTGTTGTTGTTGTTGTTATATAAGGTCAATGTGTGAAAAGACGGCTTTGCCTGGCCACATCATTTTTTTAACGGTCAAACAAATGGCTGACTTAATGATGGAGCACATTGCAAACAGATGTAGACCACAGGTGCATTGTGTAAAAAACTGGCCTATTGGTTTATAATACTCTCAACTTTCTCTCGTTGGTAGATAACACTCCCAACTTTCACTTTATCTCCCACTACTCCCAACTTTCAACCTATTTGTTTTATCACTCCCCCGTCTAACGCCGTTAACTGAGTGACTTTGTTTATAATAATTTGTTATTTTACTCGGCTGAACTTGTAAAAGAGTGTTGACCATAGGGATGCATTTTGCACTTACTTAAAAAAATCTATTAAGAATATTTAATGAAACAATGATTGTTTTTTCTTTATTGTTATTATTTTGTAAAGAAAATGAATGGTAAGCAAAGGTTGGAAACTCAGTTTATATTTTTAGTTTGTTTTACTATAGACAAATCTAGTCTCTCACTTAATTCAGTGGCCGACTAGTTATATGAAGAAATGATGTGATCGTTAAAAGGTATTTGATAACAATTTTCTAGATTATAGCTGGAGTGACCAATGTTGAACAACGTGACTATATTGACTATAACGATTATGAACGTGACCATGATTAATCAATATGATTGTGACTGACCTAGATTGATCAAAAGTATAGTTGAGATTCTTTAAGTTCGCTTATAATAACCGAGATTCATCAACACGTTGGTAATCTCTGAATAATTACTGATGCTCCTCCCTTCTTGTTTGTAACTGAAACACAGCCGTCCAACACACTTTTCCACTACATGTAAAAATTTAAATATCAACTTGTATTTAGAACCGGGGGGGGGGGGGGGTGTGGTTAGGTGTAGTGCTCTGTTTCGATACGGAGCGTCAAAGAAAGTTATAATATTTGATTAGCCTACAAAGTAATGCTTTAAGTTTAAAAGATCAAACTTCAACAAACCTTGTAAAGTATTAGCAACATGCTTAAAACTTAAAAGATGCAATTATTAAAACAATTGAAGTAAACTGCTAAGAACACCCACACAAAGGAGTAGTATTATTGCCTTCATCATATCCATATGCTGATGAGGAGTTTGGTCCACACATGGTCTCACTATAGTTTTACTTAGGGCTGTGCATGGTTTGATTTGATTCGGTTTTTAGGTGAAATCGAAACCGAAGTTATCAGTTTTTTGAATATACAAACCCTTTGGTTTCGGTTTTTGGTTATTTTTGGTTTTGGTTCGGTTATAGTCGGGTTTTTCAATTATGTGTAGACATTGCAAAAAAAATAAAAAATAAAAATAAAGCTAATTTTAAGCTTATAAGAGTGTATTAGAGTACCACAAATATATTGAATACAAAAATAGAAGCATGTTACGTGTGACCATAAGAATAAAAAGTTGCTAGAGTAATAGCGTTTAAAATTCAACAAAACTCTTAATAAAAAAACACTAAAAAGTTTTGTTCTAATATTCATCCATCATCTTGTTCATATTCAAAGTTTAAACTAAGTCTTCATCATTTTTATAATCTTCATCACAGTAATTCGTTTCGGTTTGGTTTTTTTTGTATAGAAAAACGAACCGAAACCGAAAAATCGATTTTTCAAAAAAACAAAAAATTAAACGTCGGTTAATGCTTCGGTTCAGTTTTTCAGTTAATTCAGTTTCGGTTTCGGTTTGACAGACTTAATACCGACTGTTTGGGATCTTCCGTTACATACCAGTCGTGCTTTATATCTGTCAAGGGAACCATCCTGATTGAACTTGTGTTTAAATAACCACATAGACCGGATAACCGGTCGATTTGCTGGTCGCAGAACCAGTACCCATGTACTATTTTCTTTTAATGCACTAAATTCGTTGTTCATGGTACGTAACCAATTAGGATCCGACAAGGCTTTTATATAAGTGGTGGGGACCGGGGAGATGTTCGTTGTAGAAGCAAGGTTGTATCTGGGGTTGGGACGATGGAGACCGGATTTTGCTCGAGTTTGCATGGGGTGGGTATTTTGGGAGGTGGGAGGTTGGTTTGAGGTTTGTGGTGGGATTGAGGGCATGGTAGTAGATGTTTGGGATAGAGGGACAGTCTTTGTTGTGTTTGTTGGTGGGTGTGGGCTGGTGTTTGGGGCTGGGGTGGTTGGAGGGGCTGGGGTGGTTGGAGGGGCCGGGTCAGGAGGTGGTGGGTCGGTGAGGTGAGGGTTGGGTTCCGTCTGGAGTGGGGTGTTTGTTGTAGGGGGATGGAAGGTATGATGAGTGCGAGGGGAGTCGTCAAGGAAAGAGTAGGTGGTGGGTGAGGTGTTGGTGAGGTTTGTGAACGGGAACGAGGTTTCATTGAATGTGACATGTCGGAAAATATGGACGCGACCGGTGACGGGGTCGTAGCACCGATACCCACGAAAATCTGCGGGGTATCCAAGGAAGATGCAACGGACCAATCTGGGGGCAAGTCTATGAGGTTGAATGGCGGAGAGAGTTGGGTAGCACTCGCACCCGAACACCCGTAGGTGGTCATAAGTTGGGTGGCGAAGGTAGAGAGCAAAAGCAGGAGGTTGAAAGTGGAGACGCCTGGAGGGTAAAATATTATGAAGGTAAGTGGCCGTGTGTAACGCTTCGACCCAAAAAGCGGAAGGAATGTGAGCATGAATGAGGAGCGTATGAATGATGTCATTTAGGCGGCGTATCATGCGCTCGGATTTGCCATTTTGTTGCGAGGTTTGAGGGCAAGAGAAGCGAAACACGAGACCATTGGACTGGGCAAATTGTTTAAATGCATGGTTATCAAATTCCCCCAAAGGTCACACTGGAATGTTTTGATCGATGTATTAAATTGTGTTTGGATTAGTTTATGAAATTTGCAAAAAGTAGGAAAAGTGTCGGATTTATATTTAAGCGGATAAACCCAAACATATTGTGTGTAATTGTCGATCAAAACCATATAGTATTTATAACCAGAATTACTTAGGACGGGTGAAGTCCATAAGTCACAATGTATAATGTCAAAAGGACGAAGAGTAATGGAAAGTGAATCATTAAAAGGTAACCGTTTACTATTCGCAACATGACAAGAGGAATAAAAAAATGACTTTGTAGTCTTATTACAATTAATAATAAGAAAACGACTAAGATAATCTAGCACGTTCGCGCCGGGATGTCCAAGCCGATCATGCCAGAGGGTGGTAATTGAGGAAGACATCAAAGCAAAGGCCGGGGGGGTGAACGGATAGAGGTCACCGGTGCTATTGTGACGGGAAAGGGGGCGTCCTTCCTTGAGATCCGTCAAAGTAAAACCAAAAGGGTCAAATTCAACAGAAACTTGATTGTCAATAGTAAACTTACGAACATATAAAAGGTTTTTAATAACTTGGGGTGAGTGAATGATTTGGTTTAGTTGGTAGGTTTTATTCGGTAGGGTATAAATGCCGTTGCCGGAGCCATTGATTAATAGGCGTTGGCCATTACCAACAAAGATAGGATTAGAAGAAACAGACAAGGGAGAAGAAATTTTACCCGAATCAAATGTGAGATGAGAGGAGGCGCCAGTGTCCATGTTCCAGTACGGGTCTCGAGCGTTCAATTGCATGTTGTTTAGAGCCGCACCGATGTCACTTGGGCTGAGGCCATTAAATGCCGGGGCCGGGGCATGCTGCGATGGACCGGCAAAGTGGGCTTGGGATGGGTGGTGTTGGTAGTGGGCTGTGTTTTGGCTAAATTGGGTGGGAGAGGCTGGTGGGAAAGGTGCGGACGGGTAAGGAGTAGGCGGGATTGAACCGTGAGTGTTGTTATAGGACTGGATGGGTTGGTTATATGGGTATGTGGATTGAGTATTGGGCTGTTGGTTAGGTAGGTTGTATGGTTGGGCTGAAAAGTATTTTGGTGTGGAGGGTGCCCGTACGAGCCTCGACCATTGCTGTTGTTGTTTCTGCCCCCGCACCCCCGGTTTCCCCGACCTCCTCGACCCATTCGATAGTTGAAGTTCGGGTCATAATTGTTGCCGCGATAATTGCTCCATGGGTAGGTTTTCCCGGAACCCGCATTAGATTGTGCCGGGTCCGATTTTCTTTGGCCGTGGGCAGTGTATAAAACGGAGTCACCATGAGTGCTAGCAGAGAGCTCGTTTCTGGCCGATAGTCTACGCATCTCCAGGTCAATGATGGCGCGGGCTTCATTCCACGATGGTGTTCCCAAATTAATTATCGTACCAATGGTGTCTAGTTCTTTGGGAAGACCGTTAACCAGTTGTATGATGAGAGAAGATTCGTCAACTGGTTTGCCGACGTCCGCAAGTTGTCGGCTGATGTCTTTAAGCTTCTGACTGTAAACATCCATTGACGCGCAGTCTTTGAGAGTGGTGTGAGTAAACTCGTGGAGAAGAGCCGCCGCACGAGCCTTCTTGTTGCTTAAGAAGACATCTTCGATCTGGGTCCAGGCTTCTCGTGCCGGGATATCGTTTTCAAGAACACGATCAAGGATGTCATTAGATATGGTACAGAAGATCCATTGAAGGATGAGTGCATCTAGCTCCGACCATTCGGCATATGTGGGATCGGTGATGGCGGGAGGTGGTGTGCCATCGATATGGTGAAGAACTTTGTAGGCTTTAAGGTGGAGTTTAAAAAGTTTCACCCATGATGAATAGGTTGTGGTTTTGCCATCTAGTGTACGGATTTTTGATTGGATATAGGTGACGCTGTAGGCTGGGTGAATGGATGGTTTGTTTTGGGTGTCGGTTTTGCTACCGGAGGATGACGAGTCATCTCCATCTTTTCCAGCCATGGTGACGGTGGTGGGAAAATTTTTGGTGGTTTAACCTAGGATCTGATTACCATGAAAGTAATCAATATTGATTGCCTTCAAATGAGAGATTACACCCAAATAAATAGAATAGTTGCCTAACAACATAGACACTATTTTAGGAGACTAAATCAAGATATAAATGACAATATATAATACTAAAGTATATATTACTAATAGGTATACCTAAAAAACACACAAACACAAAGATCTGGTATGCAAAAACTTTTCAATTGACTATGCTGTTGTTACAGGAACAGTTAACTTTTCAACTACAATCTTTGAAGATTTGGATACATATGCTATAAAACATGCAACGCTTTCCCGATATGTCAAATCGGTTGCTTTTCCAACTCTGATACAATATGGACCAACAAGACAGATGTGTAAAGCAATAAGAACACGTGTAAAAGTCCAACAAAAACACAACATCTATAGCATATAATACACCAAATACAACAGAGCCAAGCACCAAATAAAAGGAATAGTAGATATGTGAGTCAAACAGGACCGTATCATGACTGCAGCAAAAGTTGCCACGTCAAAAACCGTATCATCGTGACAGCCATCCGTCCAAGAAATCGGTGCTCATAAAGTATCATCATTTCCATAAAACGAATTGCATAATGCGTAATCACAGCAGGCTTACCGGAAAATCGAAGTTCTCGGCCTGGTTATGGATCTCACCGGAAATGGAGTTGAGGTTGGAGGCGAGAAAGAAAAATAGGAACTGAAATGGAGTTGGTCTTGATAGATTGGAAAAAACAGACCACCACATGGGCGTCATATGCGAAATGCCCACCACGAGGTTTCAAAAAATATCATGAAACCACAAATGAGAGTTAGAAAACTAATTCAATAATTAAAAAAAAAAATACATTTATTTACCTGAAAATGAATTGGAGTATCAACTAACCACCTACCTTTCTACATGTTACTCCTATATACAATGAACCAATTTGAAAACAAGTAAAGAGAAAAAGAGGCCATCACCCGACCCTTGGAAAGTCACATACAAATACATCGTCTCAATCTGCTCCAAAAATTAATATAGATATCAGCACTGATATGATAATCATTAAAACCAAATGAACAGTTGAAACCGAGCCTAATCGGCTGGCTTCACGTATTAGTTCCAAGTTTATGGTTCGACCGGCTTAGGATATGTACGGCTGGTTCACGGACTGAGAACCAGCCCAAAATCCTGTTAAAACCAGCCGAACCCTTAACACATTGATAATAATTTTGTGTTTAAATTGCAGAAAGTATACCTGTGCTTTTTAGGTGACTCTTTAGGTTTCATATCTTTGATGGCTTTAGCCCTCATCTCTTCGGTTGCGTTTCTAATACCATTTTCCCAAGAACAGATGGTGCTATCATACTTCTCGGGTTCACTGCGGTTCTTATTTTAAAAACCGTCCACGCAGCTCCTACTGCGTGACCCGCTGCGTTAAGCCCTTCATTTGTTGCCTTAGCTGTCTCTTCTCCATATCTTTTCATGATAATAATATCGAGATAAACATCATTAACATAAACTTTGTGTTTATCGGTTGAATTAGTGTTTCTTTTTCAGGACTTACTTGTATGTCACAATGTCGGTGGTTACGGTAGATGAGGTTGTCATTACATTCCTTCCAGAAACTTCAAAAGCATCACAAACCTTGCCTGCATGTGCAATATATAAACGTAAGATGTTTGTCTACAGCCATTTAACCATATTAAGACGTACTGACAGTCATGATAACATGTTTAATAAAATGGAAAATCACGACAATATTCATATTTCGGTAGAGGATGTTAACAAAATAAACTTGACTTCTGAAGTTACGAAAAATAGTTATTTGACATTTTTATTTATTTTCACCGATCAAAGAAGGACGTATACTACCAATGAATTAGTCAATTGTCAAGTCCCGTATCGATAATCAACACACAAACTAAACGAATAACTCTCGTTTATATTAATGAGAAATTATCACTCTAAAAACTGATTACAAACCCTCAAACCATAACTCGGTTGCATCTAGATGAACCCTAACTCAGTTACATCTCGTGTGTGCCTCTTGGATGAACCCTAACTCGGTTGCATTTCACACCACACTACCTATAATGTCTAACCATGACTTGGTTTATATAGACTAACCTAACTTGCTAGCCAAGACATTACCAATTATAATTATACTACAATTGGGAAAAACAACCAACTATGACCGACTTGTCATCCTTGGCCCCTCAAGTTTACCGATTTGTGACTTAGAGTCAGAAATTACTTCCAACAAATTGTTATGCCATGCATGCATGGATTTGTTGCGTCCAAATGATTGAATTTGTAGCGTCAGAAGATCCAATATACTACAGATTGAAATCTGTTGCGCCTAAAGACACTTGTCACCCTATGTTTGCTTGTTAATTTTAAAAAATATATAAAATCAAGGCTATTTTGTAAACTTCCTTGATGAAAGCTTACATTTTCATGATTGCCCTTAGTCTTTTTAGGAATCAAGAATAATATGTATATATGAGCCTATAGAGCATAACCTATAGAACGTGTTCAAGTAAGGTCACATGCAAGTGCACAAAAACAAGTATGAAAAAAACACCAGTACGTATATGTGTAGTGTGCTTACCAAATCCATCCAAAGTAGCGAGCGCCATTTCTCCGGGCAGAAATTTAAAGAACTTCTTGCCAAGTCTAGAGTTGGCAACCGAAGTCCCAAAGTATCCGGTAATCTTTAAAACTCCCGAAAGAATTCCGCCAGCAACTTTCTCCGTCATCTTCTTCACCTTATTAACCCTACAAAAACCACCACCATCATCAATTAACTTGCAAACACATGCATATTCAAAAATCTAAACACCTTCTTATATTCTTCAAAGTTTGGGGACTAACTGCTCCTCTATCATGTCCAGGTCCAATCTTCATCTTCAAAACCTCATTCCCCCACTTCATTCTATCGACTGTCACATCACCACACCATAAAATCCCTTTCACCAGATGCCCCGTGTTAAAAATATCTAAGTATTCATTCATACTAGTGAACTGGATATGCTATTATTCATTTATTAATAAACTTTGAGTGTTTTTGTTTTTTGGTCAGAAGTGCAGGGACTTAAGTTGAAAATGTGACAAGGGGCTAATGTGAAAATGGTTGCTATATAACAAGGGTTCAAGATCTGATTGTTAAGTCGGTTAGCACAAGTTATTAGAGATTTAATTTTTTCATATATTCTCTCAATAATCCTATGTATGTTTCTAGTTCAATTCATTTGTATTTTCTGTAATTGATCAACTGATAAAGATATCCAGTTGATCAAAACTTCTTGTATTGAAAGAACTTAGAGATTTCTAAGTTCTAGGGTTTGGTTGGGTGTTTTCTGGTTTGGGTGAAGATTAATAAGATTTTGTCACCGTGTTTTGCCGCCTACATCTCTGTGTTCGTGTATGATATTGTGATTTTGTTCACCCCGAACCCACCGTGATCAGCTTCGCAGCCGTCCCGCCATAATTCTCCACATTAGGCGCCAATGTTGTCCAGTAAGCTCTACAACTTCGCTCCATCACCTGCTTCTTGGACTCAGATATCAAATCATGCGGACTCATATTCTCCGCCATTGATACATCCAAAGCCCCATTCTTTTCACCCACTATCTGGATCGAAAACCGACTGTAATGGTCCAACAACTCATCTATATCTTTCAACACCTCCTCTTGTCCTTTGGAAACTATTGTTAATCCGTAATTCAACATGTCATCGTCGTCCTCGTGCTCTTTTGGTGCCCGAACCGAGAAGAAGTAATGTGTACGGTCTAGCTTCACGCATGCACCGTCTTTCGTTAACGGCCATTGAATCTCGGTGCCCACACGGGCTAGGATCGCAATCACACTGTTGTCTTGGCGTAACTGAATAATCGAGAAATTCCCTATTGCTAGCTCCACGCTGTGGTGTTTATCGATTAAATGTAGGTATGCGCCCGCTACGGAAATGATGGTGTCTTCAGCTGATTCGGATGGAGTGTTATCGGCATTATCCGATGATGATGATGAAGACGAGGATGGTCGGTTAGGCTTTGATGATGAGGGGAGTGGAGGGGCTGAAGGGATGGGGTTTGTGTTGATTTTGTGATACGAATTTGGCGGCGGTGGCGGCGGTGCTGGAGGAATGGGGACGTTTGTGTTGATTTTATGGTATGGTTGGGTGGAATTATTAGGGTTTTCTGATGCCATGTTTCAAGACGTTTTGAAGATGAAGGAAGATGTCAAATGCATGCGTAAGACACTTTGTTTCCTTAAAAACCGTTTTCAAATGATATTGTAAGTGAAAATGGAAATTTATTCAAGACTCACACGGACTCAACAAATTTTGTTGTTCCTTGTTGTTGTTGTTGTTGTTCTAATTCTATCTATAAATATTCTAGTTCCTCTAAAAAATTAACCCGGAATTCAAATGATTTGAGCAAATGTGATGAGAAAACAAACCCTAGAGAGAAAGAGATTGGAAGGGGAAATTGAATAACATGTGTTGATATGAATATAATGAGAAATTTGAGAAGCAAAAAACTGTAACCAATTGGGGATCGATGAACATCTAGAGAGAGATCGAGAGAGAGAGAGATATTACCAAATTTAGCCGGTAAAGAATGTATTTGAAGCGGCAGTTGGGTGGTGGAAATTAACTCTATTTCTCTCTAAATTCTAATTTTATTTCTGTAAGTTTATGTACGTTGTGCCAATGAAGATCGGTAGATGATTGGTTGAGTCTTGTTTTAGAAAATACTTTGTGAACCACACAAAATTGGATTTCTACTTTGACAAAACACAAATAATATATTAAGGAAAAGAAAAAGTTACTATAATCATCCCTTCCTATAAGTTTATATATAAAATTGTATTTTTTTAAAAGCATTCTAATCATCTTTTATATTTTGAATTTGTAACACATTTCATTCTTTACGCTAACTTTGTTAGTTTTGGATCGTAACTCATTGGATGTGAAATACATGTGAAAACAAAGTAGTAAATTACTAAATTTACCATCTATTTAAATAAAATTAGATTCACCAATATCCAAAAGAGCAAACTAAGTAACTTGGACTAAAAGTATAACTATATGGCTATGGTTTGTTGTTTAGTCGGAAATATGGGCCAATGTTTCCAAAGGCCATTCTCCTTAGTGCTCTCTGTTGAAATTGGCGGCCGATTCTAATGTAAAGAGTCAAACTCAGCATGTCATTTCATTAATACATTTTTACGGATTAAAAAGTCTATTGAATTCTATCAAAAAATAAGAGCATACTCCGGAAAACAAAAACATGCCTAAACGTACGTCATGTCATAAAAATACCAAAAACCCACTCAATAAGGGTTAATAAACTCAAAAACATTACTACATCATCACCATTAAAAAAAACCCCTTTATTCAAGGCCCAACCGAATAAGACCCAACACCCCCCCCCCAACTGGCCCCACCACCAAAAGAATTCGAATCTATATTCGAATTATCCGACACCAAACTATCCGGATTTTCGAATAGCCAAAATTTCGGATATCCGAAAATTCGGATTTGGATAACTCTTTTGGGATTTTTGGATATCCGAACTACACGATTCATTAATTTCGTTTTTTAGTATTTCAATTTATATATCAATTAATATTAGAAGAAAGCCTAATTTCAAATCATATGCCACCATCACAATTCTCTGGCTCTACACTCCATCCCCGCTCTCTATTTAATTCCTCCACGGCTCCACCACTATCACCACGACACGACCTCCTACCTTTGCCCATCACTACCTCCACCTGCCGAACATCGTCACCCACCACCTCCAGACCTCGTCTCATGCAACCTACTCCAGCCCTCCACCACCATGTCTTTCCATTCTCCATCTAGATAAGGTATTTTAGGTTGCTATTAGTTTGTTGGATTGTTAGTTACAGGTTTTTTCAAAGATTTGTTAGTTGTTTGTTTGTATTTTAAACAATTTGTGTTTAATTTGTTGAATTATAAAACTTGGATTCTTGAGATGCTGTAAGTTTATATTTAAAACAATTATTTTTTTTCTTTCTTTTTTCCAGATTTTTCAGATATCCGATTCACTATCCGTTCGGATATCCGAAATCTTGGATTCGTATAGTGAAATTCACTATCCCAAAGATCTGGATATCCAAAGTTTAGATATTCGAAACTTTGAATATCCGGTTTTGAACACCCTTGGGCGAAGGCAACCGTTAAGATTCTTCTTAATAGTAGAAAATTTTCAATGTTCATAATGAGATCATTCTGGAAAAACAAAAAAACAAAAAAATTAAAAAACTAAAAAACAAAAAACCAATGACATTGAGTATAAGATAAAAAACATGACCAATCTTTTATTATTTAAAAAAATATTCTTCTAAAATTTCATGGGTTTTAGTGAAGAAACCCTAATTTCAAATCATATGCCACCATCACAATTCTCTGACTTTAAGCTCCATCCTCACTCTGTAACATCCTGTTTCCTGTTTCGGTTAATAAAATAATAATATTAGTTATTATAAGTTAGGCTTGTGTTGGGTTAAATAAATGTGGGTAATGGACTTGGATTAATAAGGAAGGAAGAAAGACCATGGGCTTAAGCCCATGACTCATAGTATATAAATTATAATTATCCATTAATCCATCCATTTCCACTCATTCCATACATCACCCAGAACACACACTTAAGCTCTCTCTCTTTCTCTCTTTCTCTAACCGAAACCAAGAAGGAAAAACCGAGCATTGATTGTACGATAATATGATCTTATATGGATCCAAACCCACTAGATCTAGTCGCGAAACGATGAACCGACACCCTCAACCGTTAAAGTCACGAGGTCTGGATGGAAGTGGGTATAAACTGATGGAAAGACGAGCTTAGGGGTCACCCTAGCTCGAATACGGATTAAACGTGACGAAAGGTGAAGAAAGGTGGAAAAACAAGTGAGATCTCGCTTTTCCGGCGGGTTTTCCGGTAATGACGGCCCTGGAAGGCGGTGCCGGCGATAAGGGAATGTCAGGGAATGTTCTGACATTCTCTGACCTAACCCTAGGCACGTGTAATGAATGAACTGCCATTCGCTATGCCCATTTGCTAAGGAAGAATAACGAATAAACTACCATTCACTAAGGAAGAATAACGAATGAACTGCCATTCGTTGTGGAGAAATAACGAATGAACCACCCTCATTCATTGGAAGATCCATTCGTTAGCCAGATCAAAATGAACGAGCCCATTCGTTATAGAACCCTCATTCGTTGGGAGGTCATTCGTTAGTCCAGATTAACGAATGAGCTCTTTTTCGTTAGATGCTCATCCGTTAGTCCAGTCAACGAATGAGCTCCCATTCGTTAAGGGTCAAAGGACGAATGAAGTTTGATAAAATGACAGAAAGGTCCTTGGACTTTGAATTAATGGTTTAATTACATAGAAGCCCTTGGACTTTATAAATTAATGAAAAATACCTCAAGGGGTCAATGTATAATGATTAACTAACCAGTTAGGGATCAATGAAGTAAAACCGGCTTAGACGCTTAAGACTAATTAAGCAAGCAGTTAAGAATGACTAGAGTAGTATTTGATATTGTGTTTATTAAACAGTTAGTCGTGCACACCTAAAGAAATGAATAACCATTAACGGTGAACGTAACAGGACTCAGGTGAGTTTCTAGCCCATTTCCTTGTTATGTTTTCGGGGCTGTGTGCATACTAGATGTGATTAGTTAATACACTTACCTTAAGTGGTAAGTGTATGCCTTATATGATTTAGAAAAAATGGCAAAAGACGTCCTTTATGTTTGCACGGTTTTTCAATGGACATCCTGTGGCAAACTTAATGACTGAAGACATAATTTATGTTTCAAATCTCTTTCACGTTACATCCTTTGGCACTAACTCAGTTAATTGTTTTTGTTAAATTTGGTCACGTGCAAGGCACATGAGGGCAGTGTGGTCATTTTACCCCTTTAAAAACTATTTATGTAATTAGATTAAAGACTCATCTTTTAGTAATAATCATCTTCTTCAACACCATCAACTCCGGCCACCACCAACTCGTTAGTTAAAAGGACGAACCGTGCAACGTTTTTTGAACATAAAAGGATGTTTTCTGTCATTAAGTTGGCCAAAGGACGTCCATTGAAAAACCATGCAAACATAAATGACGTCTTTTGCCACTTTTTTTATGATATTTATGTGATAATGATTGAAGTTATGAATGAATGCTTGTCGGTATGTGAACGATCTTCAGATATTGCACGTATCGCCAGGAAAGGTGAGGTTTACATAAGATGCATGAATGATATATATATGAATGATTAAGAGTATGTGTAAAAGTATATAATAGAATGTACGTGTAAAGAAGCGTATGTATGGTTGCACGGAAAGAAGGGACCAGGCCTTAACAATATCTGAGATAGAAGGGACAGGACCCTAATAATATCTGAGATAGAGAAGAAAGGGACCAGACCCTAATAATATCTGAGATAGAGAATAAAGGGACCAAACTCTAATAATACCCGAGATAGTCTTGATAACGATTGCCCAAATACACAAGACGCTATTAAAGCGACAATATTTAATCAAGTCATTTTATTTCATAAAAATCAATAAACAACACATCTTGTTCATACAAAACAAATTGAATACAAGTAAACAAATATATTGTTCGTTTTGCGAATATCCTATTAGTCTTGATAATGTTTTCTCCAAGTCCTCGAATCAACTATAGTCAAACCTCTATCTCATTCGTTATGACGAATGGTTCCATTCGTTATGATGAATGGTTCCATTCGTTATCTCATCAGGACGAATGAATGAATAACGAATGAGTAGACTATTCGTGGTTTCTATGAACGAACGGGAGGTTCATTCGTTACAAGAACACACGAGTGTATCTATAACGAATGGTTTGATTCGATGTCTCATCATGGAGAATGAATGGATAACGAATGAATAAGATCATTCGTGACTTCTATAGGACGAATGGGAGGCTCATTTGTTACCAACACATACGAATGTATCTTATTCGCTATGACTGCTTAACAAATGATCAACCATTCGTTTATCATAACAAATGGATATCAGAAATTATCCAATCTTTGACTCCAGCTGTCAAAGTCAAAATCGATATGAACAAAAATAGTCAACATGCACCAGATTTGCAATTAACCTTCAAATCGCGATGAAACAACACAAATTTGGTATTAATAGGTTCGTATACATGTTGCCTACAAACCCTAATCCATCAAACATCAAAACATTACGTTTAAATGGTGCGTTTGATCGATATATATACATATATACGGCTAAACATTTGATTAATTAACCCATTAAAAGTTAACGAATTTCAACGAGAATCCTCACGTTTAGCTTATCTTTATCATTTGTATAGATCTATGGGTACCAATTGAGCCGAGCATAAACGAACAAGTTTTCGTTATAAAACGTACCTTAAACGAATTGGTTTCATGAACACGATCTAGTCTTGATGTATGTCTTGCTCATCATGATGCTCTAACACGGACGAGCTCAGGTCTTTTCCTTCGGATCTTGGTCCAAGATGAAGGGAAGGTGTTTGTGTGTGTTTTGGAGATTGTATGGAGGCTAAGAGGTAAGAATGAGAATTTTAGGGTTTTAAGGTGGTTTAAGGGGGTTTATATACCCTTAAGCCCATGGACCTAAGACCCATCACCATCCCTTATTCCATCTTTTAATGTCCAAGCCCACACTCAAATGTTTCATTTATCCAAACTAGATAATAACGCATTATTAAATAAACAAAATTTCTTTTATTATTATCGTCGAAAGTGGGATGTTACATAAACCAAATTCGTAAATAAGTAAATTAACAATTCAAAATTTTAATGTAATTAATTATATATTCAGCGTGTGAGAACATTGATGAACTTAAATATTCAATAAAAATACATTAAAACAAAAAAAAACATATTTTCATATGCAGTGCATGATAATAAAATCTGGTAGGTTTGTGAGGATTTCCAGAAAGTTTGATTTTTTGGAATGTTAAAAATTAAGTTATCATTAACACTGCATTCTCGGGATTAAAATACAAGGATAAGAAATGATAAGATTGGATAGAGGAAGAAAGGAAAAAAATTATATGCTTCAAAGACATTCTCGAGTTAAAATAAAAGAAAAGAAAGTGTTAATTGCATTCTTGAGTCAGATTGGAAGGAAAAGATATGTCCTCATAGCAACATGGAAAAGATGGTAAATTAGTAATATGGTAACGAGCTATAAACTTTCTTTTATAGTCAGGCCATATTTGATAGGAAAGTTTTTGAGGAAAAAACACCCTAACTTTTCTTTCCATCCTTTTTCTTTTCTTTTAAAAAACAAAACTCAAGAATGTAAAAAGAAAAATTTTCTTATCTTTTCTTTTCCAAACCCTAAATAAAAAACTCAAGAATGCAATGTAAGAGACAATTAATGGAGATGATTGCATTTTAGATTTTATTATAAAGAGCAAAATACCAACCTACCCTTTTGCTTTTAAAAAACAATAAAATTAGGCATTTCAATATTACAAGATGGTCATCTTAAATATAGGCCTTAGATCAAACACAATCAAGGGTTCTAATTAACTTCTCGCTTTAAAGTGACTTATCGCCTGAACCATCCCCTACACACACACACACACACACACATATATATATATATATAGGGAGAGGATAATGAGAGAACTCCATTTTATGGAGAGAACTAAATAACTAATAATGAAGTATTTTTAATTTAATTAAAAAAATATTTTTAATTTTTTTTTCTTTCATTCTTCTTATATGTTGTTATTCTTCACCATAAAAAAAATATAATAATTAAAAAAAAAAATTAACGTTGTAATGTATATATGCAATACATAACTTTTTTTATAATGCATATGTGCAATAGTGTGCATTTTGATATTTGAAATAGTGTTGAATAGCATATATATAGTTGTTTGTATTGTATATTTGCAATTGTGTTATATTATATACAAAAATTAAAAAAAATCGATATAGTGCATATGTGCGTTAAGGATTGTTAAGGCGATGGTGCGGTGCCTACCTAGCGTATGTTGTCAACGCTATGACCGAGATGAAAGAAATGAAAGATATTCCTATCATGTGCGAATACCTAGAAGTATTCCCTGAGGATCTATCGAGGTTGCCACCGGAGAGAGAGATAGAATTCCAAATAGACTTAGTACCAGGAGCCCAACTCGTCGCGAAAGCGCCTTACCGTTTAGCACCGTCCGAGTTGAAAGAATTGATGTCCCAACTGCAAGAACTCCTCGACAAGGGTTTTATAAGACCGAGTGTTTCACCGTGGGGCGCAACAGTGTTATTCGTAAAGAAGAAGGATGGAAGCATGAGAATGTGCATAGACTATCGCGAGTTGAATAAGCTTACGGTAAAGAATAGATATCCTTTGCCAAGGAATGATGATCTGTTTGACCAACTGCAAGATTCAAGTTGGTTCTCACGGATAGATCTCAGATCAGGTTATCATCAGTTGAAGGTGAAAGAGGCATAAATCCCTAAATCATCATTATGGACGCGGTATGGACACTACGAGTTCCTCGTGATGGCATTCGGTCTAACGAATGCTCCCGCAGCATTTATGGACATGATGAATATGGTGTGTCGGCCAATGTTGGATAAGTCAGTTAACGCCAAAAACTTGATGTGCGAAACGGTCTATTAAAACTTAACCTAACCTATACACTCTAGTTTTAAATTTATAAATTTAGACTCTCCTAATGCTAGACCACTAGACAGGCAAGTGTACCTATCAACTGTAGTAAAGCTTAACGAAGTCCGGATGTCGAACCCAAAGGACACTAGCGACACCTAAACTAGACTCTGATTAATAACTTAAATAAATAAAATTAATTGATTTTTGTGTTTTTTATATATTACTTAAACTAATAATACTTAACTAATTAATAATTAAACTAAATTAAAACTTTATAAAAAATTGGGTTTTACTTATATGAGAGAAACGACTACCTAGATAATGGAATCCCACTAGTTAAATTAATAGTTAACGAACTTGACTTGGTTGAAAAACAATACCTTAAAAAATATGACACTAGAGACCACTAAAATATTCTAGATCGCCTCTCGGCCTCACCAACGACACTCTAGAACTCTAATGACATGTGAAGCTTAATTGCTAAAGGTTTGGATCACCTCCCGGTCTCACCTTGCCTAATAATATTATGGTACCCCTAAATCCAAATCACCTCCCGGTCTCTTCGAATACAATATATTAATATAAAGGGGGTATTAATAAATAATTTGAACACAACTTGTATCACAATAATCTAAACGGACCTAGGATAACTCACTCCCGTTCAATTATTACCCAAACCCACAAAAGACAAAGATGACACAACACTAAATCACCTCCCGGTCTCTCTAGTGAAAGAACAATAAAATCTAATAAAATTTTATAAATTATTCCTACGGTTGTTTCGACCATAAACCGCAAACAAGTTGAAAACACAAAGTAGACAACCTAATCATGTATCTAACAATCACCAAAAACTATTAAACACAAGTGGAATAATTATTAAAATAATAAACTAGATTTAATTACTCAACAATACCATGAACAAACCAATTAAAAACTTTACCATAATACTAAATCAACCAATGTCAAATAATAGTTCGTCAAACCATTAATCTAAACTAGTATTCAACCAAAACCTAGGCAGTATAACGAGTTTAGCCAACCATATTAATTGATGAAAACAAGAATAAAAATAAAGTGCAGTTCATCAAATAATAAAATATATCCGACCTTCTTGCTTGCTTGAAAATAATCTTTGAGTTCTTTTCTTTCTGCCGAAAATAAAATTATAAAACCACACACAGGGGTGGCCCCCTTCCTGTGCGTTTGACTCTCTCGCAGTAGGGTTAAAAAAACCAGCCGATCTCCCCTCTAATATTAGTTGTGGTAGGTTAATATAACTCCTTCAAACTTGTGCCACACGTCTCCAATAAACCTCCAGCCCACTTGATATCTCTTTCTTTTTTTATTTTCACTAAACCCATCAAAAGCCATCAAATAATTAGCCCGATATTATTCTCTTTGTAATTCTTGTATGAAGTTATAATCCAACGTAACTTTTATTTGTTTGACCTACAACATCATCAAAATTAATTAATAGTCGATATAAGTAATATGAGATAAACCTTTTAGTCATAACACCAACATATTTTATCGACCTAAACATCAGACAATAACTCATTTTGTTGTGACATTAATTTTTTTCTTTTTAAATATAAATATACTTGTTACTCTTTGTTGAATTGTTATACTCATTTTCACTTGTTATCTTTAAAAACCAAATATGAGTCAATTATGCGAATTATTCAATAAAAACAATTGTAAAGCTACTCAAAAGTGTGAGAAATAGTTATAATATTTATATATAATTTAGCCCGTATCAATGAATATGGTGTGTCTGCCAATGTTGGATAAGTCAGTTATCGTCTTCATCGACGACATATTGATTTATTCAAAGAACGAAACTGATCATGCTGAGCATTTGAGAGAGGTATTAGAGACTCTGAAGGAAGAAAAGTTGTATACTAAGTTTTCAAGATGCGCATTTTGGTTACGAGAAGTGCAATTTCTAGGTCACGTGATTAATCCTGAAGGGATTACCGTGGACCCAGCTAAGATTGAAGCGATAACGAATTAGAAGACTCCACAAAATCCGACTGATATACGAAGCTTCTTAGGGTTAGCTGGCTACTATTGGAGATTCATCGAAGGTTTCTCCAAGATAGCCGCACCGTTGACCGGTATGACCCGAAAGTCGGTAGTATTTAGTTGGGGAAAGTTTAAAGAGGAAGCTTTTGAGGAATTAAAGAAGAGACTCACGCAAGCTCCGATCCTTGCTTTACCCGATGGTGACGAGGATTTGGTTTACTTCGAGGTTTTGGAAGAAGTTCCACGAAGCTATGGGAACGAGATTGAACATCAGTACGGCGTATCACCCTCAAACAGATGAACATTTTGAGAGGACGATCCAAACCCTTGAGGATATACTACGTGCTTGTGTTTTGGACTTTGGTGGAAGTTGGGATGATCATCTGCATCTAGCAGAATTCTCATATAACAACAGTTACCATTCAAGTATTGGTATGCTACCATTTGAAATGCTTTATGGTAGACGATGTAGAACATCGGTATGTTGGGGTGAGATTGGTCAAAAAGAAATGCAAAGCCTAGAAGTGGTTCAAGAAACGTCTTCAAAGTTCGATCAGATTAAGGCAAGAATGAAAGCTGCTCAAGACAGACATAAGTCGTATGCTGATAAGCGGCGATGACCGGTTGAGTTTAACGTTGGTGACAATGTGATGCTCAAGGTCTCGCCTTGGAAAGGAATTATTCGTTTTAGGAAGAGGGGAAAGTTGAGTCCAAGATACATTGGACCGTTTAAGATTTTAGATCGTGTGGGTGAAGTAGCTTATAAGCTGGATTTACCCGAAGAGTTAGAGGGAATTCACTCAACCTTTCATGTTTCTCATCTGAGAAAATTCCTAGCCGATGACATGTATCACGTTCAATTAATGGACATTGAGGTTGATGAAAATTTGAATTACATTGAACAGCCGATAAAGATTGTCGATCGCAAGGAGAAGCAGCTTCGTCACAAGGTTATACCCTTAGTGAAAGTGACATGGAAACATCGCAAGGGATCAGATGCTACTTGGGAAGCTGAGGATGAGATGCGCAAGTTTTACCCTAATCTGTTTAAGTAATAGTTAGGTTTCGGGGACGAAACCTCTTTAAGGAGGGTAGACTTGTAACATCCCAAAAATTATAATAATAAATAAAGAAAGTTGTGTTGAGTTATTGTGTGATAAAAAATTAACTAGTATTTAATAAAGAAAAGATCATGGACTTGGATTAATTAAGGTGGATTAAAGGGTAATGGGCCTTAGGTCCATGGGCTTTAAGGGATATAAATACCCCCTTAAACCATTCTAAAACCCTAACTCTCATTTCCATCTTTCCATATTTTCCTACACACTCCAAACACACACACACATAGCCACTCTCAGCCGTGAGGGTGAGGGAGAGATCCAAGGCCAAACAAACGTTGATTCTTGAAAGATCCTCATTATACAAGATAGATACAAGACCTAAAGTTCATAACCAAGCTAAACCATAACCTTAAAACAAGTAAAGGTATGGCTTTTAACTTTAAAGTTTACGTTTTTATGAACGGTTAGCCTTGAAACTTAAAACTAGAGTAGATCGGGTATAAACGAAACATAAAGTAGCAAACTTGATGTTAGAAACGAAGTTAATGAACCCACGGCTGTATACGAATCATTTAAAGAAACCCTAGATCTAATTCCGAACATCTTGGCCTTAAAGATCCAAGATTTACGTTCGTTCGGGTCAAGTTTAGACCACAAACGGTCAAGGGAACGCTTGTGGTTAAGGCCGAACCATAGTAAGTGGATTAAGGTCATTAAAACGTGCGTTTTGGTCGATAAACGAACCTGGACAGCAGCAGTTTGCTGCAGCAAGTTCGCTTGCATACAAGTTCGCTGAGTAAGTTCGCCCACGGATATGTTCGCTTAACGCATAATTTCGCCCACGAATATGTTCGCTTAACGCATAAGTTCACCTACGGATATGTTCACTTAACGCATAAGTTCGCTACGGATATGTTCGCTTAACGTATAAGTTCGATTACGGTTATGTTCTCCTGTGGTTATTTAGGTCCGCTTACTTCTAAGTTCGCTTATATTGAGACCCGGATACATGGCGACCTGTATATGTAGACATATATGTGTACACACGTGATGGTATGCGTTGTAAGGACCTAAGAGATAAAATACACGAAAGTTAAAATAAAGGAAAACCATAAAAATGCTAAGTAAAAGTAAGCTGATACTAGACCACTAGATTAGATCAGACGAGTATTGATACGTGTAACTTATATACAGTTAGCATAGCTCAACTAAAGAAAGTATTAACTATTAACGGAGAAAGAAACAGGATCCATGTGAGTTTCTAACCCCATTTCTTTGTTATGTTTTCGGGGCTGTGTGCATACTCGATGTGACTTGTTGATACACTTATCCTAAGTGATAAGTGTATGCCATATGTGAAAAGTATAGATGATTGTTTGTAGGTACGTGAACGAATCTTCGGATATTGCACGTACTGTCAAGTTATAATGCTATGTATAATGTATGAAAGGTATGTACGTATGTTATGAATGAATGTAAGAGATAGTCAGGTACAGAAGAAAGGGACTGAGCCCTAATAATACTCAAGGCAAAAAGGGACCGAGCCCTTTAATAATATTGAGGCAGAAAGGGACTGAGCCCTAATAATACTCAAGGCTGTAAAAGGGACTGGACACTAATAATATCTGAGGCAGAAAAAGGGACCGGACCCTAATAATATCCTAGGCAGAATAGAATAAAGTAAAGTAGAATTTAGAATAAAGTACGAAGGTAAGTATGTATATTATTAATGAAGTATGAGAATGTGAAGTATGCATGAAAGTACGAAATCATGAATGTATTGTATGTTGTATGATTAACTAGAACTCACTCAGCGTAGCTGACTTTTAGTATGCACGCAGGTGAGTAGAATGAAGCAGCTCGCTTGAGGGGAACGCGTGACATTGAATAAGAGACTGCCATTGGAAGAACTCAAGACGGTTATTAATGTTTAAATTTGAAAGACAATGTGTATATTAAGACAAAAGTTATGGATTAATATGTATCTTTTATGAAAGATTTTATATTCCGCGAAAATTTTATTAACTCTGATGATTAGAACTATCTTAATGAGTAAATTCAACGCCAAAATGTGAGGCACCGGTAACGGGGCCTTATAGTTGGCTAACGTGGTTGTTGTTTCAAAGAAGAATGGAAAGTGGAGGGTGTGTGTCTAGTTCACCGATTTAAACAAGGCATGCCCCAAAGATCCTTTCCCTTTACCGCATATAGAATCCATGGTGGATGCAACATGAGATGCTTAGCTTTATGGATGCTTCATCTGGATTTCAACAAATTCAGATGGAACCATCTGATCAAGAGGATACAACATTCATGACTCCTACCGGCATATATTGTTATATTGCTATGTTGTTCGGACTAAGAAATGCAGGGGCAACATATCAAAGATTGGTCAACATGATGTTCAAGGATCAGTTAGGCAAAACCATGGAAGTCTACATAGATGACATGGTAGTGAAGTCGAAGAGGGCTGAGGATCACCTTAGAGATCTTGAAGAAGCATTCAATATCATCGATCAGTACAATATGAAGCTGAACCCGTCAAAATGCCATTTTGGTGTTAAGGCTGGGAAGTTTCTAGGATACATGGTGACCAAAAGGGGAATAGAAGCGAGCCCCGAGCAGATAGAAACCATCATTAATTTAAAGTCTCCTGTGAATGCTAAAGATGTCCAAAGACTGACGGGAAGAATAGCTGCTGTCAACAGATTCATTTCCAGATCCTCAGAGAATTGCAAAGACTTCTATGATATCTTGAGGAAAAATAAAAAATTTGAATGGACTCAAAGGCATGAAGATGCACTAAAGGCTCTTAAGGATTATCTATACTCAACGCTTGCTTTGATGAAGCCAATAGATGGTGAGCCGTTGTCCCTGTACTTAGCTGTCTCAGGTAATGCAATCAGTGCTGTTCTGGCCAAGGATCATGAAGGACAATAGCACCCGGTATATTATGTAAGTAAAAGCCTGTTAGATGCAGAGGTCAGGTATTCTCACCTTGAAAAATTAATTCTTGCTTTGATTATGGCCTCAACCAAGTTGAGACACTATTTTGAAACACATACTATTATTTTAAAAACTAATTATCCTGTTAAGAATGTGCTTAGAAAACCAGAATTTTCAGGAAAGATGGCTATAGACTTTTAATAACCAAGAAATATATTTGAAGACGTTTTTATAGCAGACTAAAAATTCATATTCTAATAACTTATATGTAGATAATCAAAAGGCTCGTTAACGAGTTAGCATCTCTTTGGAACATTAAAGGTGCGGATCCTTACCCTCACTCTCCATTGCTTTCATATTTAATTGATATAAACCCATTGAGTTAATATATGGGCTGCGAAATTGAGTGCATATGATATTCAGTATGAGCCCAGAACAACCATTAAGTCACAAGCGCTTGCAGACTTTGTGGCTGATTTCAGTAGTGACATACAAGAGGAAGCTGATTTGGAGGTTCAACAACTGGAAGAAACCAAGGATCCTTGGATCCTTTTTACTGATGGAGTATCCAACGTAAGAGGAACGAGATTGGGTGTCCTACTGAAATCGCCACAGGGGGATATAATACCCCAGTCCATTGCGTGTGCATTCCAAGCCACCAATAATGAAGCGGAATACGAAGCTCTGATCACAGGTTTGCAATTAGATAAACATATGAGGATTAGGTATCTTCAAGTATATGTAGATTCGTTATTGATAGCTAACCACTTTAATGGCTCATATGCTGTTAAAGGTGAAAAACTACTCAAATATCAAGATGTTGTAAAGGAACTATCAAAGTTCTTCGATTCTTTTAGTATTATACAGGTACCAAGAGGTGAGAACGCTGGGGTAGATGCCTTAGCAAATTTAGCTTCATCATTGAAGATTCCAGAAGATACGAGGATCCCAATCATCCATATACTCTCACCAGCAATAGGAGAATAAGAAGTTGGGGAGATAACAACTGACAAAGAGATTGTGCCTTGGGATCCATTATCCTCAAGTAATCAAGGATCTTGGATCCTCCCGATCAAGAAGTTCATTCAAACTAGAGAAATTCCAGCCACGAAGAATCTTAAGTCCTTCAAACTTAAGGTATCACCATACATTATATTACATGATATTTTGTATAGAAAATCTCTTGCAGGACCCTATTTGAGATGCATCGAGGATCCTGCAATCCAAGAAGTACTTAAAGACTTTCATGAAGGTGATTGTGGTAACCACACTGGAGGCAGAGCCCTATTTTCTAGGATTCTGAGAACAGGATACTTCTGGCCTACCATGAAGCGAGACGCCATGGAGTACTCAAAGAAGTGTAACTCATGTCAAAGAAATGGCAATATTCTGCATCAGCCAGCAGAGCCTATGTATCCTATATCCTCATCATGGCCTTTCATGAAGTGTGGCATGGATATCGTGGGTAAGCTACCTAAAGCGCCAGGAGGAAAAGTATTCATGCTTGCAATGACTGATTACTTTTCAAAGTGGATAGAAGCAGAAGCTTTTGTTCAAGTTCGCGAAAAAGAGGTGATATCCTTAATTAAAAGAAATATTATTACTAGATTTGTTATCCCTTCAGAAATTATTTGTGACAATGGTTCCCAGTTTATCGGGAAAAGAACCACTAACTTATGTGACAGTTGGGGCATCAAGATGATTACTTCTACTCTAGTGCATCCTCAAGCTAATGGCCAGGCAGAGTCAAGTAACAAGATTATCATCAACAACTTGAAGAAGAAACTAGGATCTAAGAAAGGCAAGTGGGCAAAGGAACTTCCTTATGTTCTTTGGGGTGATAGAACAACACCAAAGAATGCAACATGTCAAACACCCTTCTCATTGGTGTTTGGCTCAAAAGCTGTAATCCCTACGGACATGGTGGTTCCCACTGCCAAAACAATTATCCGTGATCTTCAAGTCAACAACGAAATCCTTCTCCAAGACCTAGATACTTTTGAAGAGCTTAGAGATCTAGTCAAGTCAGAATGGCAGCATATCAACAAAGGGTAGCTGGGGCATACAACAAGAATATTAGGATTTGAAGATTTCAAGAAGGAGATCTAGTTTTGAGGAAAGCCTTCCAAAACACAACTAATCCAACAGATGGAAAGCTAGCACCTAAGTGGGAAGGCCCCTACTTGATCGAGTCAGAAGCTGGAAAGGGGGCATATCACCTGCTGACTATGGAAGGTAACAGGTTACCAAGAGCATGGAATGCTATTCATCTCAAGAAATACTTTTTCTAATCAGGATCAAGTATCCTCAGAAGGATCAAGGATCCTGAAATTGGTAATATCTATCCGATCACTTATTCATTTTAGATTCTTATTAATTTAAGGATAATATATTTTCAACGTTTGTCTTTTTCCAAGTTTTAAATAACAATGCAGATTTCAATAAGAGGTTCAATGTATAAGAGGTTGACTACATCTCCTTCACGCTTAAGGTACATTGTTGTTTCCCTTGGTCTAGCCCACGATTAAGGTGTGACCCCCGATGGTCATATCTTCCAAGGTTTAAAGGTTTTTGTAACAACTCGGGTTTTCCGATTATTATATAATATCCATTATCCGACCCATTTTTGTTTTCGGGTAATTTAATCAACAAAACATCGTTTACGAGTTAATAATATTTTATCATTATGTATTATATTTAATTAATTGTTCAAAAGAACTTTCACTTATTTACAATTTACATTCTAAACTTGAGTTCTAACCAATTGTGTTTCCAACCTTAAAATCCAAGGACCAACATGCAAAATCTGTTATATATTATAGGAAAATTGGATTTTAATAATCCCAACTTAATGTAGTTGGCCGATAATAATCCCAACTTTGAAAATAGCTGTCACTGATCCCAACTTTCACACTATTTGTTTTCATTGGATCTCCGTTAAAAAAACTTAACGACGTTAAGTTTTTTCCAAATTTCATATTGATGTTTTAGGGCTTTTGATCGAAATGAGAATACGAATTGATGGATGTAAAACTTAACTCGAAACGACACTTCAAACATCTTGATTTTTGTTAATTAAAAATTTAAATACCGGAATTGAAGCATTTTTTAGTCGTTTGGACCACCGTTTGATGGTAAGTTTTACATCAATCGACTCGTATTCTCATTCCGATCAAAAGCCTTAAAACTTTAATCTGAAATTTGGAAAAAAGTTAACGTCGTTAAGTTTTTTTTAACGGAGGTCCAATGAAAACAAATAGTGTGAAAGTTGGGACTAGTGACATCTATTTTCAAAGTTGGGATTATTATCGGCCAACTGCATTAAGTTGGGATTATTAAAATCCAATTTTCCTATATTATATTATATTATATTATATTATATTATAAATCTCAACCCAAAATCCGTTTACCCGTATAGCATACCCAATTCGCAAACCCGAAGACCCGCTTTTGTTTTCTTGAGCCCTAATCTTCGCACTAAACAAGGAAATGATTATTGTAGATTGTAATTATGTTTAATACGAACCCACCGACGTTTTAAATTAAGAAAACAAAATCAATTCATATACGAATTCATTTATGTTCAGACCGTCTTGAACTGTTTATCAATTTACCCTTAAACGTACATGATAACTCAATTAATCACACATGAACGATCCTTGGTCCAGCGCCAATAAAACCCCTAGGTCAAATTGTGTTGTCGTTGTCTACTGCTGCCATTCTTCTTCGCATTTGCCACGGCTGGGTCGTTGCCATGTTCATCATCAATTGATAATCTCAACTGGTAATTAATACATCTAGCATGATCGTTTTTATTATGTGATCATTAGCCCTAACATTGATTAATCTAATAACAAGCAATTGGTCCAATTTCAGATTTAGGGTTCTTATTGATTTGGGGATTTTAATAGTTTAAGTATCTAAATTATTGTTTTTGTTCTACAACCAACTGACCAGCTAGCCCAACTGGTTCCATTTGTGGGTATGCAAAGCTGTGAACCGGCCAGGGGCGCAGGTTCGAGCCCCCTGGATGCGGTTATGATGTTTTATTTTCTTTTTGCTCTTTTAAATTGTTTATATATTTATTAAATTATTATTACAATTATTTTTAAGCATACAATAAATAATATCTTATGAAAACCGACATCATTAAGTTATGCCTTTTGTTAAAATTTCGTTAAAAGCTTTCGTTTATTCATACATATATATATATATATATATATATATTATGTATACTTTTATAATAATAGTAAACATAATTATTTAAGGCCTGACACTTTGAGTTACGTTTCGTCATCGTTGAACGTCTTTATAAACTTACTTATATTTATTTTATATATGTACGTATGTATATATATCATATATCTAATAAGCATAATAAATAGATTTTCCTTTTAAAGATTTAAACAAAATATTTATATCTTACTACATATTATATATATTAGGATTATCTATTTATTTATATTAGTATCTTATTTATTCAAATAATTAAAAATATATCTTACCTTATTTTTAATTAAACTATTTTATTTAATTTGTATATATAATCATTTATTTATTTAGACTTTGTTATTTCAAGTATATCTTATATTATTTAAGTATTTAATTGTATATTTTATCAAGAATAGTTATTGATGAATTTATAATTAATAAGACTAATGATCCTAACTATATAAATCAATCGTTCAAATCCATAATAATATAATCCCAACCATAACTCAAATCACATCGAGACATTAAATTCATTATACATGTTATCTCATTATTAATTAATTCTTAATATTATATTATTTTAACTAGGAATCCTTGACGGTATATCCCGAAGGATTTATCTTTCTCACATGATCCTCATTTGTACTTCGTTCATCCGATCCGGTGAGTGCCACATTCCCCTCTTTTTACTCGTTTTCATACTGTTTTGGGGACTTATGCGTATTTACAATATTTATCTATTATCTAGTATTCAAAACCGTAACTGTTAATCCTTGTGTGTATATCAGTTTATGCCTAACTTGCTATTTGCTTACTTGCTTTACTTGAACCGCATTCGGAGAAATCCAACATATTCTCAGTCTAGTATGATCATACGACCGTCGTAGTGGCCAGCGTCTGACGCATTGACAATGGTTTCACCGACACCTCATTTTTGGTAACCAATGCCCATTCGCATGGCAACGATTTAGCCCTTTCTTTATGTTTGATTGTTTGTGTATGTGCTATGGTTTAACTGTTTATCTCACATGATCAGTTTGTATATTTCTTTATATATTATATATACTATTACTGTTGTGTCGTAAACTGGTGTTTTACTCACTCAACATGTGTTGTTGACAAAAATATATTTTATACGCATTTGCGGGTTATCAGCTTGGTTGTTTAGTAAGATGAAGATCACATAGAGAGATGCTTTTTAAGATACAAACTTAATTAATCATTTTTGTAATTTTGTTATACTGGATGTACTTAACTGTAATTGTTTTATTTAAAATTATTAAATAGATATTGAAACTCGTAATGTTGCATGACAGTACCCTTTAGAGCTGTGACAATAAGGTCACGCCCAGGCATTTCCGTCGTAGGTTGGGGTGTGATAGTTTTCACCTTTCTTATAAATTAGAGTTTCTACACTCTCGCCTGGAGCGCACGATATCCAATGTATAGTCCAGGGCAGCGGGACCAATACACGCTTAGTGGCTGACAATTTCGTTGTCTTCGGCTATTTGGAGGATTCTACGATTTATGGTAGACGTACCATACCTAAGGTTTTGGCGTTTTCACGTCACTCACGTTTGGACTAAATCCTGGTTTGGGCGAGTCCCCAGTTTGGGCTTGTCCCCAGTTTTTGGGCTTGTCCCTAGTTTGGGCTTGTCCCCAGTTCACGGGCTTGTCCCCATTTTATTTTATAGGCTTGTCCCCAGTTTGTTGGGTTTAATCCCAGTTAATATCATAAGTTATTTGCATCAGGTATCCTAAATTCAATCACGAGGATCACAAAAGGATTAAAACTTATAAATTCAAGATCCTTAATTCAGTTTAATAATGATTGCAAAAGGATCAATACTTATGGGAGAAGGATATACAGCTGGAAGGGAAGTTCCCAAGGAAACTCCATTGATATATGACAATTATACCCAGCTTGTCAAATCTCATCTGTTTTGCAGGAAGTTTGATTTCAAAGGCAAAATGACAGTTGTAATCTTACCACAACCACCATTTTGGGGGCAATTGTTAGTGCACGGAAATTTGACACTGTGGATATGTTATCCTGGCATATAATCTGGATCAATTATACCTAGAATATGTTGCAGATCTTGTCAGGATCAATGATCCTCAGTACTTATTATTTATTAACGATTTTCCTTTGTTATCTTGATATTTTTGTTAGGTACAACGGCTAATTACCAAGTCCAACCTATAATTTCGCAATCAAATCAATAAACCGCATGGTTAATGAAGGAAGCAGCTACAATGCAGGAAAAGCTTGATTAAAGGCTAAAAAATAGGGATATTTATTATCTTATTCTTGTATATAATGAGGATATGATCAGCTAGGTTAGGGACAACACATCATAACACAGCAGCATACACAACATTTCTCTGTAACACACACACACTTAGATTCATTGTATTCGTTGATCATAGCTTCCAGCCCTTGTAACACCCTTTTTTGATTAATAAAAGTGGTGATAGACAATTATCATCACCCGGGGTTTTTATGCCGGCGATCTGACCAATATCAAGGGCTTTTCCTCGTAACAAATCCTTGTGTTCATCATTATTCTTTTACATATTCATTATTATGAATCTAGCACTAGACCTCACAATTACGAATTTGGTTACATTATCCTTAGTCGATTTTTGACCAAAACAACTCTCGGATGTTTTTCAGGTGATGAAAATTAAGTTATGAAGATTCATGAAGTATCACTTAGGGGATGTGTCAGACCTAGAAGTTCAAATAAATCAAGTGTTGTGTCTTGCTTGTTATTTGAATTATGTTTTGTTTAAACAATGTATTGGTTTATTTTAATAAGAGTTTTTTTACATTTAATACACGTGCATGATTTCAATCTACACACGCCCCGAAGTTTCCACCTTCAGCTGGTGTAACATCCCGAAAATATCCATTCCAATTTTGTCAATTTAGAAAGTTGGGGGACAAGTTAGTCATTTATTTAAAGAAATATGGGAGTGACACGTGTCCTGTGACTCATTGCCATGAAATGACACATGTCACGTGGTGGTGCCATGGAAGGACGCATGTCAACATCTAAATCCATGTATCCTCTTGAAGTGACATGTGGCTAGTGACTAATCAAGTTAGCATGCCACATGCCAATACCATAAAGCATGACTCATCACAAGAGTGGCATGTGGTGAATGGTGGTGATTGACGGTTCGATCGGGGATGGCTATAAATAGTGAGCATGAGTTCCTCATTTGTGGCATCCCGAACACCAAATCAACGCCTCCTCAAAGTTTGTGCCAACCAAGAAGATAGACAACGACTCGCCTCGAAGTATGAGCCGACAAATCCGGACGGCCGACGTCGCATCGATTCACGTTCCAAAGAAGTTGATAAAGAATACCTCAATAAACGTGCAAGTGCGGAAGTACTGCCCGAGAGTCTAGGTGATTACTAAGCCAATCAAGGTAGGGTTTCTACCCGAATAAAATATTATTATATTATCATTAAGTTGGCTTAGACTCTAGTTGAGGGTATACTCGATACCTCGAAATTATAAAAGAAAATTATAATTAGATCAGAGATATTGAAATAAAAATAATTATTTGTTGTTAATAAAAATATTATTAAGTTTCTTAAATAAATAAAGAAATAAAGTATACGTTTCTTCGAGAAGAAGAAATGTAGTGTTTAGAAAGATAAATAGTCGAGCTAGAGGTTCGAACATGTTCAATAAGTAAAAGTTGATTTGAACTAAAGGTTCGAAAAGAAAAGATAATCGAGGTAAAAATTATGCGATTAAAGACTAAAGGTCTAAAGCTAGATTGTTAATCTAGTAATAACAAGTTGTTATACTTGTATTATAGGTCCGAGGTAACATGAAAGATAAAGAAAATAAGTGAAGTGAAGTTGATAAAATAAAATGTGAATGCACCCTAAACTTTTACAAACTTTTTTAGAGTCAGAATGTTTGCACATGATCTCTAAAACCTTAAAACCTTGTGTTACAATAATAAGAAACACACACTCTGATTAAAAGTATTCATGTGTCTGGATCCATTCATACATGGTGACTCGGAGTTCCCCGAGGCCATGCATATCATCAAACATGCCTTTGAAAGTCTACAGGACTGTTCAGAGAAATGATGTTGTCTATATGTTTTAAATGAACATGTACTTAGGGTAATTTTATCGCAATTGAGTTGGGTGCCTAATGAGTAGATACAAAGGTATTATTATTGATTTCACAAAGGTATTGAAAAGATTTTACAACAGAGTCAACGTCATTTACCATCTGTGTGCTGACGTATTTTCTCACACATTTTACAGGAAATCGGAAAGGTTAGAACAGACAAGCAAGACAAAATAGAAGATTGGATATATAGTCATTAGATTCTATCTGATGGCTCAGATATTTCATTTCAAATATATTATAAAGAATTATGTTTTCTAAAGACATGTATTTGAATTATCAAAAGGATATTTAATCCCAAGTTTTCAATATAATATTATTTTATTCAAGACTTTTGCTGAAAAGAATATGTATTTTCTCAAACATGTTTTCTAAACATTAAACGGGTATTTTAACCTGAATTTTTATAAAAGAATATTTTATCTTAAAGACTTCCGCTAAAACAAACCAGCAACTCTGATATGTTTTCAAAATAGATACCAACTAACGGGTGTTACATCTAGGCCCTAAGTTGGGGTGTGGCAACTGGGGGTGTGACATATTGGTATCAGAGCCTTGGTCGTAGAGAGTTAGTAACCGGCCTACGTCTAAGAATGTCCCTTATATTGAAATTATGTTCTTTTAGATGTACTAACTTCCCTTTTATAGGATGTCCTTTGATTCTGCCAACCATTCAGAAAACTGCGACATCCCCTTGCCATGAACGGAATTTATAAAACAGTCCTAGAAAAAGAATTCTACCATTTAGGCTTACTCTGCTTTGGGATTTTTTTAGAATATCAAATATCAAAACTGATTCAGTTTCTTATATTATAATGTATAACGGTATTGAAATTCTAATTTACTTGAATATAATATTGAATACCAGAAAAATATATGAATGTTGTATTTATTAACTTAACACGCGCGGATATACCTAATCTATATTTCCGTCTTCTCTATTCTTTTATTGCCCTCCTGTCCTGTCGTCAATTGACAGTATGACTTAGGGCGCACTATAATTTAAGTGGTCCAATACTATTTTGGTAAAGCACCTTGAATCCACTGGATAGTAAAGGATCTTGGATCCAACGTAGAACCCTTTGTGAATGAGAGATATAAAGACGAGAAAGACCAATGAAATCAAGTTTCAAGGTTGTAATTTAATGGGAAAGTTCGATTTGATTACCATTAACCTCCAGAATAGTTAACGAGTTTTTCGGTTTTATTCATCTCCTATTCATCTCCAAAAGGTGGTTCTCGGCCTGAGTTATATTAAGGTAAGGTTGAAGACTACGATGTTCTAGAAGAATTGGATGTGCCGCTGAACCCTCCATCACCAACTATCTCCACCTACAGCCCAATTAGTTGGTATCGTTTAATGAGAACTCCTTTCCCCGCCCATAGAGAACTATTAGGACCAATCAGAGAATTCGTAGCCTCGTTAGTCAATAGCTCTGTAGGATGTAATAAACTTCTTGATGATGAGCTCGGGGATTGATGATCTATTCGATCAGCTTCAAGGAGCCACTTGTTTTTCAAATATTTATCTCCACTCGGGTTATCACCAACTGCGAATTCTCGATGAAGACATACTCAAAACCGCCTTTCGTACCTACTATGAACACAAAGAGTTCATGGTCATGCCCTTTGGCTTGAATAATGCACATGCGGTGTCTATGGACCACATGAACTACGTATGCAAACCATACCTTGACAAATTCATCATCGTTTTTATTGATGACATTTTAATGTATTCAAGACCCAAAAAACTGGTCATGAGCAACACCTTCATCTCACCTTAGAATTATTGAAGAAATAACAACTTTATGCTAAATTTTCGAAATGTAAATTTTGGCTTTGCGAAGTTCAATTTTTGGGTCATGTTATCAAAGACAAAGGTATACACTTGGACCCCGCCAAAATCAAAGCCATCAAGAATCAAGAAGCTCTGAAACCCCATCAGAAATCCGTTCATTCCTTGGTCTAGCAGATAATTATCGCCGTTTCATCTCAAATTTCTCAAAAATAGCCTTACCTCTGACTACCTTAACTCAAAAGGACAAACCGCTTATTTAGGAACAAAAGCAAGAAGATGCATTTCAAACCTTCAAACAAAAACTTTGTAACAAACCCTCTCAAACCTTCCTAACAGAAACAATGATTTCCTTGCCTATTGTGATGCTTCAAATCAAGGTCTCGGTTGTGTACTCATGCAGCGAGGGAAGGTCATAGCCTATGCCTCTCGTCAACTCAAGATCCATGAAAAGAACTACACCACTCACAATATTGATTTAGATGCGATGATTTTCGCTCTAAATTTGGATACAATACCTATATGGAACTAAATTTGTCATATATACCGATCATAAAAGCCTGCAACAAATCCTCAACCAAATAGAACTCAGCATGAGGCAACAACGTTGGGTCGAGTTACTCAGTGATTACAATTGCAAAATTCGCTACCACCGCCAGAAAACGAATGTCGTGGCCGACGCCTTAAGTCGAAAGAATAGAGTTAAATCCTCTCGTATTCGGGCCATGGAAATGATTATTCACACTAGCCTTGAGGCCCGAATTCTGCAAGCGCAAGCCCAAGTGATAGCCCAAAACAGTCTCAAGGCCGAATTGGATTGTGGAGCCGAAAAACAATTGTAAACTAAGTCCGATGAGTTCTTTACTTCATGGGACACATATGGTTCCAAATTCTCAAGACCTTTGAAATCTTATCCTTAACGAAGCCCACAAAACTCGATACTCGATCCATCCGGGAGCCGATAAAATGTACCACAATGTTAGGTAATTTTATCGGTGGCCTGGTATGAAGAAGGGCATCGCCATATACGTAGATAAGTGTTTCACTTGCTCGCCAGTTAAAGCCGGACATCTGAATCCCTCAGGTTTCCTTCAAAAACCCGAGATTCCTCTTTGGTAGTGGGATCAAATTTCTATGGATTTCATCACTAAACTACCAAGAACCACTTGTATGCATGATTATATTTGGGTTATAGTCGATCATCTCTCCAAATCAGCTCATTTCATCCCTATTAGTGAAGCCTACAAGATAGAGAGGTTGTCTCAAATTTACATCAAGGAAATCATGACGTGTCATGGTGTTCCCTTATCCATAATATCCGATCGTGACAACCTCTTTACCTCCAACTTTTGGCAATCCCTTCAAAAAGATTTGGGGACTCGTGCATATATTAGCACAACCTATCATCCCCAAACGGATGGTCAAACCGAAAGAACCATCCAAACCTTAGAAGACATGCTTCGTTCTTGCATAAATGAGTTTGGAGGAAAATGGGATGATCATCTACCTCTCATTGAATTTTCCTTATAATAACAGCTATCATACTAGCATCAAATGTGCTCCTTTTGAGATTTTGTATGGTAGAAAATATCAAACACCCGTGTGTTGGACCGAGATTGGTGACTCGCAAGTTATTGGAACCAAAATCGTCCAAGGAACCTCCAACAGGATTACCATCATTCGAGCAAGACTTAAGGCCGCTCGTGATCCGACAAAAGAGTTATGCCGACAATCTAAGGAAACCACTTGAGTTTCAAGTTGGCGACCAAGTCTTACTCAATGTTCCCCATGTAAAGGCATTGTACGATTTAGGAAAAAAAGGAAAGCTTGCTCCTAGGTATGTTGGACCTTTTAAGATTATTGATAGGATTGGTCCAGTGACATACAAACTCAAACTACCTCAAGAATTACGCGGTATTCATGACACTTTCCATGTTTCTAACCTCAATAAATGCTTAGCCGATGACACTCTCCTATTTCCCTTGAAGATATCTGCATTGTTCATAAACTTCACTTTGTTAAGGAAATCATCGAAATCGTGGATCGTGATGTCAAGAAACTTACGCAAACTCGAATCCGTCTAGTGAAAGTCAAGTGGAACTATAAGCAAGGACCCGAGTTTACTTGGGAACTTGAAGATTAAACGAAACAAAAATACCCCCATTTTTTTCAATCTGAAGCAGTCTCCACTATTTAAATTCGGGACGAAATTCTCTTAAGTAGGGGAGACTGTAACATCTATGGATTTTTCTTGCTAATAAATGCTAGTCTTTTGTACTCATATTTGATGAAGTTCTCGTATTCATTTCATCATCTTCATTTATTAGTGTTGAATTATATGTTATTTATTGAATAACATTAACTTTGTAGGCGTATTATATGATTACTCATTTCATCCTAAACATGTTTAATCGTTAATATGACACGTCGAAACGGAATGTCTAGATTAATATTTTATAACATGTAACAAAATATTTTGTTATTATTAATTTTATCCTAAGTATTTAAATTAATCATGTAATTTAAAATAGAATATTCTAGAATATTCTGAGTTAATTTGTTCCTCAAGATAATTTATCTAGTTATTTTAATTTGATAAAAGAAAAGAAAAAATAATTAAAGGTGTCGTTCATGTGTGCTTGCATATATAATTTATTTAGTTAATTTATTATTATTTTATCATTATCTCTAAGGTGATCTCTTAAGCTTTAAACAAATTTTATCTCTATCTAAATTGTCTTCAAACCTTAACTTTTGGCCTATAAATAGAGCCTCTCATTTTCATTATTTTTCACACCAAATCTCATTTTCTCTCTTCTTTCTAGCATAATCAAGTAAGTTTTACATGTTTTCTTTGTTGTTCTTCATATTTCTTTGATTTTTGTTCTTATGAATTTCTTTTAGTTTATTCTTATGTTCTTGAGTTTTCATTTGAATATTCATAGTTGTTTATATATTCTCATCATGATCATAATAAATTGTTAATAAAAACCATTAAATCATTCTAAAACAGTTTGAGTTAGTATACAAATAGAGTACAAACCGTGTATGTATGTATCTGACAAGCAAAAGGTTCTGTCGAAGGCAAAAGTGGCGTAAATAATCCCATTGGACCTATGACTCTTACCTGGGAATCAACTTGCTGGAGGTCATGCTCTTGGTTTAGAGCATTCTAGTATGTGACACTCTAACTAATTTAAAAATAAAAAAATAATCTATGGCATTCTGTGACCAGTTCAACAAACTCTTTCTCGTGTTTGTGTTCATCCATCAAGCAAGGTGAGTTCATAGCCCATTTTACATGTTTTTAGCACGTATTAAACTTTAGGGTGGAAACATGCAACTTATTTATTCTATGTTTTATAAATGCTATTTGATTTAAGCTTTTTTCATAATATTCATGTTAAGCCCGTGGTAGTATGATGATAGATCTATTGGCCCGATCTGCCTACGCAGGCCTCGGGTAGATACCTGTGAGTGCAGAATCCGACGATCGTTAAACATTAAACATAATAGTCTAGTCGTGGATTAGACGACTCGATAATCTGTCAGAGGTTTGTTTATAATCACAAAAGCATATAAGTAACTTAACACATATGCAATGTTTTCACATAAAACATATTTTTCTATTATTTTAAATTTAAAACCTATGTTTTTTACCAATTTTTTTTAGTAGACACTCTCGCATGTTTTCAAGGTGATGGAAATTAAGTTATGAAGATTCATGAAGTATCACCTAAGGGATGTGTCCGACCTAAAAGTTCAAATAAATCAAGTGGTATGTCCTGTTGTTAGTTGAATTATGTTTGGTTTAAACAATGTGTTGGTTTATTTTAATATGATTTTTACATTTAATACATGTGCATAATTTCAATCTACGCATGCCCCGACATTTCCGCGTTTGGCCGGAAGTGTGACATGAATGGCATAGACGTGTAGAGAGAGAGAGAGAGAGAGGGAGAGAGAGAGAGAGATTATGGTGGGATAGACCTTTTGTTATTTTATATTTATTTAATAATAATAAAATGTTAAAAAGTTCTTCCCTTCTGAATCAGATAGATTCATATCTGAAAGAGGTTGACAATAAGTTCTTTCAAAATTGACTATTTGTCCCTCTGTTAGAGGTGTTCCAGAAATGTCTGCGATCGAGTAAATAGCTCTACGAACGAATGGATTGGATCGAGTTGGAAAATGGAAAGATTTGTACAAGTTATACGTTTCGTCACCACTTTGTGGAAAAGCCTTAGGTATGAATATGTTAGATACCTGTGACTCGATTGCTGAAATAGTATCTCTCCCCCAAAAAGCATGTTTTGTTTTACCGACGCACAAAGAAAATATTTTGTTGCGAATGAACAAGATATTGAGGAATTGTCCATACGTAAAATCATAATTATTGATACGGGCCTTTTCCACATAAAAGGGGAATCTTTTGTTACAATAGAAGCAGAAGTGATGTGGATTATTCAAGAATCGAAGTTTATTTCCTTTATAAAAAGAAGATCTCAATGAACTTCTATGAAATGATTTCACGGGATATTACATTTTTGCAATCACATGTTTGACACGTGTCAAGACTTAACAAAGTTTTTATATAAACTTTAATATACATGACTAAATTGAGACAAAAATGTATATAAAAGATAAAAGCCAAATTAAAAAAAACGATACATAATTTTGGATATTCAAAATGATAAAAATTATAAATTTCTTGATTAAATATAAAAAAATCAAAGGACTAACCGTAAACTAATACATCAAATATGAATACGTAAATAAATATGTTTTAGTAACCATGACTTTATTTACAACCCTTTACAAGTGAACGTCAGCCACCATTTCTTCCACCGTGGTATGACCTGCACCGATCGGTCACGACCTCTTTTCTTACCACCGCCACCTCTACTATGTTGGAAATCATGCCCAAGAACACAATATTTGATCTCAACTAAGATCGACTCTTTCTCTGCTATATTATAATTCTTGACTCTTACAAATTACATAAACCCTAAACATCTATTTATACTAAACTAACAACTTGCAAAACAAGACAACTTATTCTAGGAAACTAAATAATTAGTTTATTCTTACCATACTAAATAAACGTACCAAAATAAACTTACTAAAATTCTTTCACTTAGCCCCTTCAACTTTCTTGATGAACCATTTCAAGATTAACTTTCAATATTCCCCCTTAATCTTGAAACCAACAGATTCTCTTCTTTTCTTGCTTCTTGCTCATTCTTATCATTCTTTCTTGTTAAGATCTTTCTTTCTTTCTTACTTCTTTCTTTTGATGAATTATTGCTAAACTTTCTTGCTTTGAGGTTTCTTGTTTTGTTCTTTCTTTCTTGCTAATGATCTTGCTTTAACTCGAAAACGAGTTTCTTTCTCTTGCTTAAATTCTTGTTAATTTAATATTGTTCTTGCTAACCCGAACTGAGTTACTTGCTCTTGCGTCTGATCAGATGATCAGATTACTTGATCCAAACTTGCTCTGGCCAACTTGCTAACCAGTTTTCTTGCTGAACGTTCTACTGACCAACTTACAAACTTGCTAATCAGTTTCCGGCCTACTTGCTAACCGGTTTTTCTTGCTCCTGACTCACTTGCTAATAAGGTTTTCTTGCTACAGACCTACTTGCTGATCTGATTGACCTACTTGCTGATCAGATTTTTCTTGCTACTTGCTGAAACGAACTTGCTTTCTAAAACATGGATTCAGTATAAATCTGCTCTGTTCTTGCAACTGCTACTTTGTTAAAAGAAAAGAACAAAAAACAAAGAAAACTACTTTCTTCTCGGCTTGCTTCACTTTTCACACAAACCTTAATTTGATCGTAATTTTACCACCATATCACACTCTTCCTTGATATGCACATACTAATATCAACCACCAATAAAACAATAGCACCCCACTATTTCGTCTTTTCGGTTGTCAAACGAATTCCTTAGCTCCCCGCTCTTTCGTTTCTTTCGCGACACGCCCATTGGTTTTTCCGCCATGAAAATTAAACTCCTCGCTATGATTTTCAACCTTGGCGAGAAAGAGTGTCCGACACAATAAAACACAATCAAGCAACCAAATTGAACTTACCCAACAAACTTACCTAGTTTCTGTCTTTCCCGACTAAAGTTGCCTCTTTTTAGCCATGACTTAGTGTGATACACGAATCAACATCTTTATCAAATTATTGTTGCGACGTCAACTTTTATTTAATATCATGACTTCATGAATGATATTACAAAAGAAATAGAAGCTGCCACATGGACTTTTAACCAACTTGAAACTCCTCCAAATTTGATTCCAATGATTTAAAAATTAAGACACCACTGAATAACAATTAATTCGACCACCGATTTCACTCCAAACACCTCCTTTACAGCCGTCAATCACCACCTTCGGTTTAACCGGCGTTGCAACCCTGCTAGAGGCTGCTCCCCCTTATTAAAGAACGACTCTCAAAACTGCTAACCCCAAGCTCTGATACCAAATGTTGGAAATCAGGCCCAAGAACACAATATTTGATCTCAACTAAGATCGACTCTTTCTCTGCTATATTATAATTCTTGACTCTTACAAATTACATAAACCCTAACCATCTATTTATACTAAACTAACAACTTGCAACACAAGACAACTTATTCTAGGAAACTAAATAATTAGTTTATTCTTACCATACTAAATAAACGTACCAAAATAAACTTACTAAAATTCTTTCAGTTAGCCCCTTCAACTTTCTTGATGAACTGTTTCAAGATTAACTTTCAATATTCCCCCTTAATCTTGAAACCGACAGATTCTCTTTTTTTCTTGCTTCTTGCTCATTCTTATCATTCTTTCTTGTTAAGATCTTTCTTTCTTTCTTACTTCTTTCTTTTGATGAATTATTGCTAAACTTTCTTGCTTTGAGGTTTCTTGTTTTGTTCTTTCTTTCTTGCTAATGATCTTGCTTTAACTCGAAAACGAGTTTCTTTCTCTTGCTTAAATTCTTGTTAATTTAATATTGTTCTTGCTATAACCCGAACTGAGTTACTTGCTCTTGCGTCTGATCAGATGATCAGATTACTTGATCCAAACTTGCTCTGGCCAACTTGCTAACCAGTTTTCTTGCTGAACGTTCTACTGACCAACTTACAAACTTGCTAATCAGTTTCCGGCCTACTTGCTAACCGGTTTTTCTTGCTCCTGACTCACTTGCTAATAAGGTTTTCTTGCTACAGACCTACTTGCTGATCTGATTGACCTACTTGCTGATCAGATTTTTCTTGCTACTTGCTGAAACGAACTTGCTTTCTAAAACATGGATTCAATATAAATCTGCTCTGTTCTTGCAACTGCTACTTTGTTAAAAGAAAAGAACAAAAAACAAAGAAAACTACTTTCTTCTCGGCTTGCTTCACTTTTCACACAAACCTTAATTTGATCGTAATTTTACCACCATATCACACTCTTCCTTGATATGCACACACTAATATCAACCACCAACAAAACAATAGCACCCCACTATTTCGTCTTTTCGGTTGTCAAACGAATTCCTTAGCTCCCCGCTCTTTCGTTTCTTTCGCGACACGCCCGCTGGTTTTTCCGCCATGAAAATTAAACTCCCCGCTATTATTTTCAACCTTGGCGAGAAAGAGTGTCTGACACAATAAAACACAATCATGCAACCAAGTTGAACTTACCAATAAACTTACCTAGTTTCTGTCTTTCCCGACTAAAGTTGCCTATTTTTAGCCATGACTTAGTGTGATACACGAATCAACATCTTTATCAAATTATTGTTGCGACGTCACCTTTTATTTAATATCATGACTTCATGAATAATATTACAAAAGAAATAGAAGCTGCCACATGGACTTTTAACCAACTTGAAACTCCTCCAAATTTGATTCCAACGATTTAAAAATTAAGACACCACTTGAATAACAATTAATTCGACCACCGATTTCACTCCAAACACCTCCTTTACAGCCGTCAATCACCACCTTCGGTTTAACCGGCGTTGCAACCCCGCTAGGGGCTGCTCCCCCTTATTAAAGAACGACTCTCAAAACTGCTAACCCCAAGCTCTGATACCAAATGTTGGAAATCAGGCCCAAGAACACAATATTTGATCTCAATCAAGATCGACTCTTTCTCTGCAATATTATAATTCTTGACTCTTACAAATTACATAAACCCTAACCATCTATTTATACTAAACTAACAACTTGCAAAACAAGACAACTTATTCTAGGAAACTAAATAATTAGTTTATTCTTACCATACTAAATAAACGTACCAAAATAAACTTACTAAAATTCTTTCAGTTAGCCCCTTCAACTTTCTTGATGAACTGTTTCAAGATTAACTTTCAATATTCCCCCTTAATCTTGAAACCGACAGATTCTCTTTTTTTCTTGCTTCGTGCTCATTCTTATCATTCTTTCTTGTTAAGATCTTTCTTTCTTTCTTACTTCTTTCTTTTGATGAATTATTGCTAAACTTTCTTGCTTTGAGGTTTCTTGTTTTGTTCTTTCTTTCTTGCTAATGATCTTGCATTAACTCGAAAACGAGTTTCTTTCTCTTGCTTAAATTCTTGTTAATTTAATATTGTTCTTGCTATAACCCGAACTGAGTTACTTGCTCTTGCGTCTGATCAGATGATCAGATTACTTGATCCAAACTTGCTCTGGCCAACTTGCTAACCAGTTTTCTTGCTGAACGTTCTACTGACCAACTTACAAACTTGCTAATCAGTTTCCGGCCTACTTGCTAACCGGTTTTTCTTGCTCCTGACTCACTTGCTAATAAGGTTTTCTTGCTACAGACCTACTTGCTGATCTGATTGACCTACTTGCTGATCAGATTTTTCTTGCTACTTGCTGAAACGAACTTGCTTTCTAAAACATGGATTCAGTATAAATCTACTCTGTTCTTGCAACTGCTACTTTGTTAAAAGAAAAGAACAAAAAACAAAGAAAACTACTTTCTTCTCGGCTTGCTTCACTTTTCACACAAACCTTAATTTGATCGTAATTTTACCACCATATCACACTCTTCCTTGATATGCACATACTAATATCAACCACCAATAAAACAATAGCGCCCCACTATTTCGTCTTTTCGGTTGTCAAACGAATTCCTTAGCTCCCCGCTCTTTCGTTTCTTTCGCGACACGCCCATTGGTTTTTCCGCCATGAAAATTAAACTCCTCGCTATGATTTTCAACCTTGGCGAGAAAGAGTGTCCGACACAATAAAACACAATCAAGCAACCAAATTGAACTTACCCAACAAACTTACCTAGTTTCTGTCTTTCCCGACTAAAGTTGCCTCTTTTTAGCCATGACTTAGTGTGATACTCGAATCAACATCTTTATCAAATTATTGTTGCGACGTCAACTTTTATTTAATATCATGACTTCATGAATGATATTACAAAAGAAATAGAAGCTGCCACATGGACTTTTAACCAACTTGAAACTCCTCCAAATTTGATTCCAATGATTTAAAAATTAAGACACCACTGAATAACAATTAATTCGACCACCGATTTCACTCCAAACACCTCCTTTACAGCCTTCAATCACCACCTTCGGTTTAACCGGCGTTGCAACCCCGCTAGGGGCTGCTCCCCCTTATTAAAGAACGACTCTCAAAACTGCTAACCCCAAGCTCTGATACCAAATGTTGGAAATCAGGCCCAAGAACACAATATTTGATCTCAATCAAGATCGACTCTTTCTCTGCTATATTATAATTCTTGACTCTTACAAATTACATAAACCCTAACCATCTATTTATACTAAACTAACAACTTGCAACACAAGACAACTTATTCTAGGAAACTAAATAATTAGTTTATTCTTACCATACTAAATAAACGTACCAAAATAAACTTACTAAAATTCTTTCAGTTAGCCCCTTCAACTTTCTTGATGAACTGTTTCAAGATTAACTTTCAATATTCCCCCTTAATCTTGAAACCGACAGATTCTCTTTTTTTCTTGCTTCTTGCTCATTCTTATCATTCTTTCTTGTTAAGATCTTTCTTTCTTTCTTACTTCTTTCTTTTGATGAATTATTGCTAAACTTTCTTGCTTTGAGGTTTCTTGTTTTGTTCTTTCTTTCTTGCTAATGATCTTGCTTTAACTCGAAAACGAGTTTCTTTCTCTTGCTTAAATTCTTGTTAATTTAATATTGTTCTTGCTATAACCCGAACTGAGTTACTTGCTCTTGCGTCTGATCAGATGATCAGATTACTTGATCCAAACTTGCTCTGGCCAACTTGCTAACCAGTTTTCTTGCTGAACGTTCTACTGACCAACTTACAAACTTGCTAATCAGTTTCCGGCCTACTTGCTAACCGGTTTTTCTTGCTCCTGACTCACTTGCTAATAAGGTTTTCTTGCTACAGACCTACTTGCTGATCTGATTGACCTACTTGCTGATCAGATTTTTCTTGCTACTTGCTGAAACGAACTTGCTTTCTAAAACATGGATTCAATATAAATCTGCTCTGTTCTTGCAACTGCTACTTTGTTAAAAGAAAAGAACAAAAAACAAAGAAAACTACTTTCTTCTCGGCTTGCTTCACTTTTCACACAAACCTTAATTTGATCGTAATTTTACCACCATATCACACTCTTCCTTGATATGCACACACTAATATCAACCACCAACAAAACAATAGCACCCCACTATTTCGTCTTTTCGGTTGTCAAACGAATTCCTTAGCTCCCCGCTCTTTCGTTTCTTTCGCGACACGCCCGCTGGTTTTTCCGCCATGAAAATTAAACTCCCCGCTATTATTTTCAACCTTGGCGAGAAAGAGTGTCCGACACAATAAAACACAATCATGCAACCAAGTTGAACTTACCAATAAACTTACCTAGTTTCTATCTTTCCCGACTAAAGTTGCCTATTTTTAGCCATAACTTAGTGTGATACACGAATCAACATCTTTATCAAATTATTGTTGCGACGTCACCTTTTATTTAATATCATGACTTCATGAATGATATTACAAAAGAAATAGAAGCTGCCACATGGACTTTTAACCAACTTGAAACTCCTCCAAATTTGATTCCAACGATTTAAAAATTAAGACACCACTTGAATAACAATTAATTCGACCACCGATTTCACTCCAAACACCTCCTTTACTGCCGTCAATCACCACCTTCGGTTTAACCGGCGTTGCAACCCCGCTAGGGGCTGCTCCCCCTTATTAAAGAACGACTCTCAAAACTGCTAACCCCAAGCTCTGATACCAAATGTTGGAAATCAGGCCCAAGAACACAATATTTGATCTCAATCAAGATCGACTCTTTCTCTGCTATATTATAATTCTTGACTCTTACAAATTACATAAACCCTAACCATCTATTTATACTAAACTAACAACTTGCAAAACAAGACAACTTATTCTAGGAAACTAAATAATTAGTTTATTCTTACCATACTAAATAAACGTACCAAAATAAACTTACTAAAATTCTTTCAGTTAGCCCCTTCAACTTTCTTGATGAACTGTTTCAAGATTAACTTTCAATATTCCCCCTTAATCTTGAAACCGACAGATTCTCTTTTTTTCTTGCTTCCTGCTCATTCTTATCATTCTTTCTTGTTAAGATCTTTCTTTCTTTCTTACTTCTTTCTTTTGATGAATTATTGCTAAACTTTCTTGCTTTGAGGTTTCTTGTTTTGTTCTTTCTTTCTTGCTAATGATCTTGCTTTAACTCGAAAACGAGTTTCTTTCTCTTGCTTAAATTCTTGTTAATTTAATATTGTTCTTGCTATAACCCGAACTGAGTTACTTGCTCTTGCGTCTGATCAGATGATCAGATTACTTGATCCAAACTTGCTCTGGCCAACTTGCTAACCAGTTTTCTTGCTGAACGTTCTACTGACCAACTTACAAACTTGCTAATCAGTTTCCGGCCTACTTGCTAACCGGTTTTTCTTGCTCCTGACTCACTTGCTAATAAGGTTTTCTTGCTACAGACCTACTTGCTGATCTGATTGACCTACTTGCTGATCAGATTTTTCTTGCTACTTGCTGAAACGAACTAGCTTTCTAAAACATGGATTCACTATAAATCTGCTCTGTTCTTGCAACTGCTACTTTGTTAAAAGAAAAGAACAAAAAACAAAGAAAACTACTTTCTTCTCGGCTTGCTTCACTTTTCACACAAACCTTAATTTGATCGTAATTTTACCACCATATCACACTCTTCCTTGATATGCACACACTAATATCAACCACCAACAAAACAATAGCACCCCACTATTTCGTCTTTTCGGTTGTCAAACGAATTCCTTAGCTCCCCGCTCTTTCGTTTCTTTCGCGACACGCCCGCTGGTTTTTCCGCCATGAAAATTAAACTCCCCGCTATTATTTTCAACCTTGGCGAGAAAGAGTGTCCGACACAATAAAACACAATCATGCAACCAAGTTGAACTTACCAATAAACTTACCTAGTTTCTATCTTTCCCGACTAAAGTTGCCTATTTTTAGCCATAACTTAGTGTGATACACGAATCAACATCTTTATCAAATTATTGTTGCGACGTCACCTTTTATTTAATATCATGACTTCATGAATGATATTACAAAAGAAATAGAAGCTGCCACATGGACTTTTAACCAACTTGAAACTCCTCCAAATTTGATTCCAACGATTTAAAAATTAAGACACCACTTGAATAACAATTAATTCGACCACCGATTTCACTCCAAACACCTCCTTTACTGCCGTCAATCACCACCTTCGGTTTAACCGGCGTTGCAACCCCGCTAGGGGCTGCTCCCCCTTATTAAAGAACGACTCTCAAAACTGCTAACCCCAAGCTCTGATACCAAATGTTGGAAATCAGGCCCAAGAACACAATATTTGATCTCAATCAAGATCGACTCTTTCTCTGCTATATTATAATTCTTGACTCTTACAAATTACATAAACCCTAACCATCTATTTATACTAAACTAACAACTTGCAAAACAAGACAACTTATTCTAGGAAACTAAATAATTAGTTTATTCTTACCATACTAAATAAACGTACCAAAATAAACTTACTAAAATTCTTTCAGTTAGCCCCTTCAACTTTCTTGATGAACTGTTTCAAGATTAACTTTCAATATTCCCCCTTAATCTTGAAACCGACAGATTCTCTTTTTTTCTTGCTTCCTGCTCATTCTTATCATTCTTTCTTGTTAAGATCTTTCTTTCTTTCTTACTTCTTTCTTTTGATGAATTATTGCTAAACTTTCTTGCTTTGAGGTTTCTTGTTTTGTTCTTTCTTTCTTGCTAATGATCTTGCATTAACTCGAAAACGAGTTTCTTTCTCTTGCTTAAATTCTTGTTAATTTAATATTGTTCTTGCTATAACCCGAACTGAGTTACTTGCTCTTGCGTCTGATCAGATGATCAGATTACTTGATCCAAACTTGCTCTGGCCAACTTGCTAACCAGTTTTCTTGCTGAACGTTCTACTGACCAACTTACAAACTTGCTAATCAGTTTCCGGCCTACTTGCTAACCGGTTTTTCTTGCTCCTGACTCACTTGCTAATAAGGTTTTCTTGCTACAGACCTACTTGCTGATCTGATTGACCTACTTGCTGATCAGATTTTTCTTGCTACTTGCTGAAACGAACTTGCTTTCTAAAACATGGATTCAATATAAATCTGCTCTGTTCTTGCAACTGCTACTTTGTTAAAAGAAAAGAACAAAAAACAAAGAAAACTACTTTCTTCTCGGCTTGCTTCACTTTTCACACAAACCTTAATTTGATCGTAATTTTACCACCATATCACACTCTTCCTTGATATGCACACACTAATATCAACCACCAACAAAACAATAGCACCCCACTATTTCGTCTTTTCGGTTGTCAAACGAATTCCTTAGCTCCCCGCTCTTTCGTTTCTTTCGCGACACGCCCGCTGGTTTTTCCGCCATGAAAATTAAACTCCCCGCTATTATTTTCAACCTTGGCGAGAAAGAGTGTCCGACACAATAAAACACAATCATGCAACCAAGTTGAACTTACCCAACAAACTTACCTAGTTTCTGTCTTTCCCGACTAAAGTTGCCTCTTTTTAGCCATGACTTAGTGTGATACTCGAATCAACATCTTTATCAAATTATTGTTGCGACGTCAACTTTTATTTAATATCATGACTTCATGAATGATATTACAAAAGAAATAGAAGCTGCCACATGGACTTTTAACCAACTTGAAACTCCTCCAAATTTGATTCCAATGATTTAAAAATTAAGACACCACTGAATAACAATTAATTCGACCACCGATTTCACTCCAAACACCTCCTTTACAGCCGTCAATCACCACCTTCGGTTTAACCGGCGTTGCAACCCCGCTAGGGGCTGCTCCCCCTTATTAAAGAACGACTCTCAAAACTGCTAACCCCAAGCTCTGATACCAAATGTTGGAAATCAGGCCCAAGAACACAATATTTGATCTCAATCAAGATCGACTCTTTCTCTGCTATATTATAATTCTTGACTCTTACAAATTACATAAACCCTAACCATCTATTTATACTAAACTAACAACTTGCAACACAAGACAACTTATTCTAGGAAACTAAATAATTAGTTTATTCTTACCATACTAAATAAACGTACCAAAATAAACTTACTAAAATTCTTTCAGTTAGCCCCTTCAACTTTCTTGATGAACTGTTTCAAGATTAACTTTCAATATTCCCCCTTAATCTTGAAACCGACAGATTCTCTTTTTTTCTTGCTTCTTGCTCATTCTTATCATTCTTTCTTGTTAAGATCTTTCTTTCTTTCTTACTTCTTTCTTTTGATGAATTATTGCTAAACTTTCTTGCTTTGAGGTTTCTTGTTTTGTTCTTTCTTTCTTGCTAATGATCTTGCTTTAACTCGAAAACGAGTTTCTTTCTCTTGCTTAAATTCTTGTTAATTTAATATTGTTCTTGCTATAACCCGAACTGAGTTACTTGCTCTTGCGTCTGATCAGATGATCAGATTACTTGATCCAAACTTGCTCTGGCCAACTTGCTAACCAGTTTTCTTGCTGAACGTTCTACTGACCAACTTACAAACTTGCTAATCAGTTTCCGGCCTACTTGCTAACCGGTTTTTCTTGCTCCTGACTCACTTGCTAATAAGGTTTTCTTGCTACAGACCTACTTGCTGATCTGATTGACCTACTTGCTGATCAGATTTTTCTTGCTACTTGCTGAAACGAACTTGCTTTCTAAAACATGGATTCAATATAAATCTGCTCTGTTCTTGCAACTGCTACTTTGTTAAAAGAAAAGAACAAAAAACAAAGAAAACTACTTTCTTCTCGGCTTGCTTCACTTTTCACACAAACCTTAATTTGATCGTAATTTTACCACCATATCACACTCTTCCTTGATATGCACACACTAATATCAACCACCAACAAAACAATAGCACCCCACTATTTCGTCTTTTCGGTTGTCAAACGAATTCCTTAACTCCCCGCTCTTTCGTTTCTTTCGCGACACGCCCGCTGGTTTTTCCGCCATGAAAATTAAACTCCCCGCTATTATTTTCAACCTTGGCGAGAAAGAGTGTCCGACACAATAAAACACAATCATGCAACCAAGTTGAACTTACCAATAAACTTACCTAGTTTCTATCTTTCCCGACTAAAGTTGCCTATTTTTAGCCATAACTTAGTGTGATACACGAATCAACATCTTTATCAAATTATTGTTGCGACGTCACCTTTTATTTAATATCATGACTTCATGAATGATATTACAAAAGAAATAGAAGCTGCCACATGGACTTTTAACCAACTTGAAACTCCTCCAAATTTGATTCCAACGATTTAAAAATTAAGACACCACTTGAATAACAATTAATTCGACCACCGATTTCACTCCAAACACCTCCTTTACTGCCGTCAATCACCACCTTCGGTTTAACCGGCGTTGCAACCCCGCTAGGGGCTGCTCCCCCTTATTAAAGAACGACTCTCAAAACTGCTAACCCCAAGCTCTGATACCAAATGTTGGAAATCAGGCCCAAGAACACAATATTTGATCTCAATCAAGATCGACTCTTTCTCTGCTATATTATAATTCTTGACTCTTACAAATTACATAAACCCTAACCATCTATTTATACTAAACTAACAACTTGCAAAACAAGACAACTTATTCTAGGAAACTAAATAATTAGTTTATTCTTACCATACTAAATAAACGTACCAAAATAAACTTACTAAAATTCTTTCAGTTAGCCCCTTCAACTTTCTTGATGAACTGTTTCAAGATTAACTTTCAATATTCCCCCTTAATCTTGAAACCGACAGATTCTCTTTTTTTCTTGCTTCCTGCTCATTCTTATCATTCTTTCTTGTTAAGATCTTTCTTTCTTTCTTACTTCTTTCTTTTGATGAATTATTGCTAAACTTTCTTGCTTTGAGGTTTCTTGTTTTGTTCTTTCTTTCTTGCTAATGATCTTGCATTAACTCGAAAACGAGTTTCTTTCTCTTGCTTAAATTCTTGTTAATTTAATATTGTTCTTGCTATAACCCGAACTGAGTTACTTGCTCTTGCGTCTGATCAGATGATCAGATTACTTGATCCAAACTTGCTCTGGCCAACTTGCTAACCAGTTTTCTTGCTGAACGTTCTACTGACCAACTTACAAACTTGCTAATCAGTTTCCGGCCTACTTGCTAACCGGTTTTTCTTGCTCCTGACTCACTTGCTAATAAGGTTTTCTTGCTACAGACCTACTTGCTGATCTGATTGACCTACTTGCTGATCAGATTTTTCTTGCTACTTGCGGAAACGAACTTGCTTTCTAAAACATGGATTCAATATAAATCTGCTCTGTTCTTGCAACTGCTACTTTGTTAAAAGAAAAGAACAAAAAACAAAGAAAACTACTTTCTTCTCGGCTTGCTTCACTTTTCACACAAACCTTAATTTGATCGTAATTTTACCACCATATCACACTCTTCCTTGATATGCACACACTAATATCAACCACCAACAAAACAATAGCACCCCACTATTTCGTCTTTTCGGTTGTCAAACGAATTCCTTAGCTCCCCGCTCTTTCGTTTCTTTCGCGACACGCCCGCTGGTTTTTCCGCCATGAAAATTAAACTCCCCGCTATTATTTTCAACCTTGGCGAGAAAGAGTGTCCGACACAATAAAACACAATCATGCAACCAAGTTGAACTTACCAATAAACTTACCTAGTTTCTATCTTTCCCGACTAAAGTTGCCTATTTTTAGCCATAACTTAGTGTGATACACGAATCAACATCTTTATCAAATTATTGTTGCGACGTCACCTTTTATTTAATATCATGACTTCATGAATGATATTACAAAAGAAATAGAAGCTGCCACATGGACTTTTAACCAACTTGAAACTCCTCCAAATTTGATTCCAACGATTTAAAAATTAAGACACCACTTGAATAACAATTAATTCGACCACCGATTTCACTCCAAACACCTCCTTTACTGCCGTCAATCACCACCTTCGGTTTAACCGGCGTTGCAACCCCGCTAGGGGCTGCTCCCCCTTATTAAAGAACGACTCTCAAAACTGCTAACCCCAAGCTCTGATACCAAATGTTGGAAATCAGGCCCAAGAACACAATATTTGATCTCAATCAAGATCGACTCTTTCTCTGCTATATTATAATTCTTGACTCTTACAAATTACATAAACCCTAACCATCTATTTATACTAAACTAACAACTTGCAAAACAAGACAACTTATTCTAGGAAACTAAATAATTAGTTTATTCTTACCATACTAAATAAACGTACCAAAATAAACTTACTAAAATTCTTTCAGTTAGCCCCTTCAACTTTCTTGATGAACTGTTTCAAGATTAACTTTCAATATTCCCCCTTAATCTTGAAACCGACAGATTCTCTTTTTTTCTTGCTTCGTGCTCATTCTTATCATTCTTTCTTGTTAAGATCTTTCTTTCTTTCTTACTTCTTTCTTTTGATGAATTATTGCTAAACTTTCTTGCTTTGAGGTTTCTTGTTTTGTTCTTTCTTTCTTGCTAATGATCTTGCATTAACTCGAAAACGAGTTTCTTTCTCTTGCTTAAATTCTTGTTAATTTAATATTGTTCTTGCTATAACCCGAACTGAGTTACTTGCTCTTGCGTCTGATCAGATGATCAGATTACTTGATCCAAACTTGCTCTGGCCAACTTGCTAACCAGTTTTCTTGCTGAACGTTCTACTGACCAACTTACAAACTTGCTAATCAGTTTCCGGCCTACTTGCTAACCGGTTTTTCTTGCTCCTGACTCACTTGCTAATAAGGTTTTCTTGCTACAGACCTACTTGCTGATCTGATTGACCTACTTGCTGATCAGATTTTTCTTGCTACTTGCTGAAACGAACTTGCTTTCTAAAACATGGATTCAATATAAATCTGCTCTGTTCTTGCAACTGCTACTTTGTTAAAAGAAAAGAACAAAAAACAAAGAAAACTACTTTCTTCTCGGCTTGCTTCACTTTTCACACAAACCTTAATTTGATCGTAATTTTACCACCATATCACACTCTTCCTTGATATGCACACACTAATATCAACCACCAACAAAACAATAGCACCCCACTATTTCGTCTTTTCGGTTGTCAAACGAATTCCTTAGCTCCCCGCTCTTTCGTTTCTTTCGCGACACGCCCGCTGGTTTTTCCGCCATGAAAATTAAACTCCCCGCTATTATTTTCAACCTTGGCGAGAAAGAGTGTCCGACACAATAAAACACAATCATGCAACCAAGTTGAACTTACCAATAAACTTACCTAGTTTCTGTCTTTCCCGACTAAAGTTGCCTCTTTTTAGCCATGACTTAGTGTGATACACGAATCAACATCTTTATCAAATTATTGTTGCGACGTCACCTTTTATTTAATATCATGACTTCATGAATGATATTACAAAAGAAATAGAAGCTGCCACATGGACTTTTAACCAACTTGAAACTCCTCCAAATTTGATTCCAATGATTTAAAAATTAAGACACCACTGAATAACAATTAATTCGACCACTGATTTCACTCCAAACACCTCCTTTACAGCCGTCAATCACCACCTTCGGTTTAACCGGCGTTGCAACCCCGCTAGAGGCTGCTCCCCCTTATTAAAGAACGACTCTCAAAACTGCTAACCCCAAGCTCTGATACCAAATGTTGGAAATCAGGCCCAAGAACACAATATTTGATCTCAACTAAGATCGACTCTTTCTCTGCTATATTATAATTCTTGACTCTTACAAATTACATAAACCCTAACCATCTATTTATACTAAACTAACAAGTTGCAACACAAGACAACTTATTCTAGGAAACTAAATAATTAGTTTATTCTTACCATACTAAATAAACGTACCAAAATAAACTTACTAAAATTCTTTCAGTTAGCCCCTTCAACTTTCTTGATGAACTGTTTCAAGATTAACTTTCAATATTCCCCCTTAATCTTGAAACCGACAGATTCTCTTTTTTTCTTGCTTCTTGCTCATTCTTATCATTCTTTCTTGTTAAGATCTTTCTTTCTTTCTTACTTCTTTCTTTTGATGAATTATTGCTAAACTTTCTTGCTTTGAGGTTTCTTGTTTTGTTCTTTCTTTCTTGCTAATGATCTTGCATTAACTCGAAAACGAGTTTCTTTCTCTTGCTTAAATTCTTGTTAATTTAATATTGTTCTTGCTATAACCCGAACTGAGTTACTTGCTCTTGCGTCTGATCAGATGATCAGATTACTTGATCCAAACTTGCTCTGGCCAACTTGCTAACCAGTTTTCTTGCTGAACGTTCTACTGACCAACTTACAAACTTGCTAATCAGTTTCCGGCCTACTTGCTAACCGGTTTTTCTTGCTCCTGACTCACTTGCTAATAAGGTTTTCTTGCTACAGACCTACTTGCTGATCTGATTGACCTACTTGCTGATCAGATTTTTCTTGCTACTTGCTGAAACGAACTTGCTTTCTAAAACATGGATTCAATATAAATCTGCTCTGTTCTTGCAACTGCTACTTTGTTAAAAGAAAAGAACAAAAAACAAAGAAAACTACTTTCTTCTCGGCTTGCTTCACTTTTCACACAAACCTTAATTTGATCGTAATTTTACCACCATATCACACTCTTCCTTGATATGCACACACTAATATCAACCACCAACAAAACAATAGCACCCCACTATTTCGTCTTTTCGGTTGTCAAACGAATTCCTTAGCTCCCCGCTCTTTCGTTTCTTTCGCGACACGCCCGCTGGTTTTTCCGCCATGAAAATTAAACTCCCCGCTATTATTTTCAACCTTGGCGAGAAAGAGTGTCCGACACAATAAAACACAATCATGCAACCAAGTTGAACTTACCAATAAACTTACCTAGTTTCTGTCTTTCCCGACTAAAGTTGCCTCTTTTTAGCCATGACTTAGTGTGATACACGAATCAACATCTTTATCAAATTATTGTTGCGACGTCACCTTTTATTTAATATCATGACTTCATGAATGATATTACAAAAGAAATAGAAGCTGCCACATGGACTTTTAACCAACTTGAAACTCCTCCAAATTTGATTCCAATGATTTAAAAATTAAGACACCACTGAATAACAATTAATTCGACCACTGATTTCACTCCAAACACCTCCTTTACAGCCGTCAATCACCACCTTCGGTTTAACCGGCGTTGCAACCCCGCTAGAGGCTGCTCCCCCTTATTAAAGAACGACTCTCAAAACTGCTAACCCCAAGCTCTGATACCAAATGTTGGAAATCAGGCCCAAGAACACAATATTTGATCTCAACTAAGATCGACTCTTTCTCTGCTATATTATAATTCTTGACTCTTACAAATTACATAAACCCTAACCATCTATTTATACTAAACTAACAAGTTGCAACACAAGACAACTTATTCTAGGAAACTAAATAATTAGTTTATTCTTACCATACTAAATAAACGTACCAAAATAAACTTACTAAAATTCTTTCAGTTAGCCCCTTCAACTTTCTTGATGAACTGTTTCAAGATTAACTTTCAATATTCCCCCTTAATCTTGAAACCGACAGATTCTCTTTTTTTCTTGCTTCTTGCTCATTCTTATCATTCTTTCTTGTTAAGATCTTTCTTTCTTTCTTACTTCTTTCTTTTGATGAATTATTGCTAAACTTTCTTGCTTTGAGGTTTCTTGTTTTGTTCTTTCTTTCTTGCTAATGATCTTGCATTAACTCGAAAACGAGTTTCTTTCTCTTGCTTAAATTCTTGTTAATTTAATATTGTTCTTGCTATAACCCGAACTGAGTTACTTGCTCTTGCGTCTGATCAGATGATCAGATTACTTGATCCAAACTTGCTCTGGCCAACTTGCTAACCAGTTTTCTTGCTGAACGTTCTACTGACCAACTTACAAACTTGCTAATCAGTTTCCGGCCTACTTGCTAACCGGTTTTTCTTGCTCCTGACTCACTTGCTAATAAGGTTTTCTTGCTACAGACCTACTTGCTGATCTGATTGACCTACTTGCTGATCAGATTTTTCTTGCTACTTGCTGAAACGAACTTGCTTTCTAAAACATGGATTCAGTATAAATCTGCTCTGTTCTTGCAACTGCTACTTTGTTAAAAGAAAAGAACAAAAAACAAAGAAAACTACTTTCTTCTCGGCTTGCTTCACTTTTCACACAAACCTTAATTTGATCGTAATTTTACCACCATATCACACTCTTCCTTGATATGCACATACTAATATCAACCACCAATAAAACAATAGCACCCCACTATTTCGTCTTTTCGGTTGTCAAACGAATTCCTTAGCTCCCCGCTCTTTCGTTTCTTTCGCGACACGCCCATTGGTTTTTCCGCCATGAAAATTAAACTCCTCGCTATGATTTTCAACCTTGGCGAGAAAGAGTGTCCGACACAATAAAACACAATCAAGCAACCAAATTGAACTTACCCAACAAACTTACCTAGTTTCTGTCTTTCCCGACTAAAGTTGCCTCTTTTTAGCCATGACTTAGTCTGATACTCGAATCAACATCTTTATCAAATTATTGTTGCGACGTCAACTTTTATTTAATATCATGACTTCATGAATGATATTACAAAAGAAATAGAAGCTGCCACATGGACTTTTAACCAACTTGAAACTCCTCCAAATTTGATTCCAATGATTTAAAAATTATGACACCACTGAATAACAATTAATTCGACCACTGATTTCACTCCAAACACCTCCTTTACAGCCGTCAATCACCACCTTCGGTTTAACCGGCGTTGCAACCCCGCTAGAGGCTGCTCCCCCTTATTAAAGAACGACTCTCAAAACTGCTAACCCCAAGCTCTGATACCAAATGTTGGAAATCAGGCCCAAGAACACAATATTTGATCTCAACTAAGATCGACTCTTTCTCTGCTATATTATAATTCTTGACTCTTACAAATTACATAAACCCTAACCATCTATTTATACTAAACTAACAAGTTGCAACACAAGACAACTTATTCTAGGAAACTAAATAATTAGTTTATTCTTACCATACTAAATAAACGTACCAAAATAAACTTACTAAAATTCTTTCAGTTAGCCCCTTCAACTTTCTTGATGAACTGTTTCAAGATTAACTTTCAATATTCCCCCTTAATCTTGAAACCGACAGATTCTCTTTTTTTCTTGCTTCTTGCTCATTCTTATCATTCTTTCTTGTTAAGATCTTTCTTTCTTTCTTACTTCTTTCTTTTGATGAATTATTGCTAAACTTTCTTGCTTTGAGGTTTCATGTTTTGTTCTTTCTTTCTTGCTAATGATCTTGCTTTAACTCGAAAACGAGTTTCTTTCTCTTGCTTAAATTCTTGTTAATTTAATATTGTTCTTGCTATAACCCGAACTGAGTTACTTGCTCTTGCGTCTGATCAGATGATCAGATTACTTGATCCAAACTTGCTCTGGCCAACTTGCTAACCAGTTTTCTTGCTGAACGTTCTACTGACCAACTTACAAACTTGCTAATCAGTTTCCGGCCTACTTGCTAACCGGTTTTTCTTGCTCCTGACTCACTTGCTAATAAGGTTTTCTTGCTACAGACCTACTTGCTGATCTGATTGACCTACTTGCTGATCAGATTTTTCTTGCTACTTGCTGAAACGAACTTGCTTTCTAAAACATGGATTCAATATAAATCTGCTCTGTTCTTGCAACTGCTACTTTGTTAAAAGAAAAAAACAAAAAACAAAGAAAACTACTTTCTTCTCGGCTTGCTTCACTTTTCACACAAACCTTAATTTGATCGTAATTTTACCACCATATCACACTCTTCCTTGATATGCACACACTAATATCAACCACCAACAAAACAATAGCACCCCACTATTTCGTCTTTTCGGTTGTCAAACGAATTCCTTAGCTCCCCGCTCTTTCGTTTCTTTCGCGACACGCCCGCTGGTTTTTCCGCCATGAAAATTAAACTCCCCGCTATTATTTTCAACCTTGGCGAGAAAGAGTGTCCGACACAATAAAACACAATCATGCAACCAAGTTGAACTTACCAATAAACTTACCTAGTTTCTGTCTTTCCCGACTAAAGTTGCCTATTTTTAGCCATGACTTAGTGTGATACACGAATCAACATCTTTATCAAATTATTGTTGCGACGTCACCTTTTATTTAATATCATGACTTCATGAATGATATTACAAAAGAAATAGAAGCTGCCACATGGACTTTTAACCAACTTGAAACTCCTCCAAATTTGATTCCAACGATTTAAAAATTAAGACACCACTTGAATAACAATTAATTCGACCACCGATTTCACTCCAAACACCTCCTTTACAGCCGTCAATCACCACCTTCGGTTTAACCGGCGTTGCAACCCCGCTAGGGGCTGCTCCCCCTTATTAAAGAACGACTCTCAAAACTGCTAACCCCAAGCTCTGATACCAAATGTTGGAAATCAGGCCCAAGAACACAATATTTGATCTCAATCAAGATCGACTCTTTCTCTGCTATATTATAATTCTTGACTCTTACAAATTACATAAACCCTAACCATCTATTTATACTAAACTAACAACTTGCAAAACAAGACAACTTATTCTAGGAAACTAAATAATTAGTTTATTCTTACCATACTAAATAAACGTACCAAAATAAACTTACTAAAATTCTTTCAGTTAGCCCCTTCAACTTTCTTGATGAACCTTTTCAAGATTAACTTTCAATATACTCGCCCTGTTCTTGGGTAATCTTTGGATCACCACTTTGTTACTACCACCACTTATTTTATTACCACAAGTTCCAACCGCTTTCTTTTGTTGCGTCCTCGTACCACGACCACCACCTCCATAATCTGTGTTTCCACGGATTCCTTCGTTGCCATTAAGATCAAGATCAGTGACGCTGAAGTAATCGAGTCTATTTGGATCCCGCTCATGATCCAAGTTGTTTAAATTTTCGTTAACACCACAACATTCCACCTCGCTGATAGTACTAGATCTAGAAGAACTGCGACTGACCGAAAATCCGGAGATCCATGCATTAAGAGAATCTAGCTCGTCGGTGACAACTGTTGTTTGGTTTTTATCATCTTTCGCCTCTTCGCCCCTTTGTTCCGCCATGAGTAACACGTTATATCACGTGTTTGATTTATTTCTATTCTTCATCTTCAGGTTTCTTTAACCATTTTACAATCTGACTCAAATCGTTGTTGTACAAATCCATAATAGATCGAATTGTTGTACAGTCACATCCAAAATAATAATAATAATAATAAATCGTCTTTCAGGTGATGATGGCGAGCCGTCTCTCTTTCTCCACATCTACGCCCACCACCATCGTGCCGTAAGAAGGGGTCTTTGATAAAATGCTTGAGTATTTTCTGTTGTTCTCTTTCTCTTTGTTTTTTACCTTGCATTTTAGGTGTTTGATAAAATGCTTGACTGATTTGTTACTTTAAAGAGAGCCAAATTGATTTTGATTATAACAAAATCATTAATAGACTTACATCAAAATCTTATCAGATTTGGAATTAAACTTACTTTCTGCTAAACCTCAATGTGATTTCAAGTAATGGAATACTGCCTTTTGTTTTATTTATAGTTTCTTTCTCTTTATGCTGACTTATGTTTTTTTTACTCTTTTTGTTGTTTAGGTGTCTGTAACCGGTTTGCTGTTTTAAGTTGAAGGTATACATCTATTCTTGCGTTAAATTTTACTCATGTCTTTCACTCTTTTGTTTAAGTGTGTTGTAACTAGGCTTTTGTTTTTCCATCATGTTGCTTCTTTGCTTAGGGCCGTTTTAGTAGTTGTTTTTGTCTGGCGTTTAGATTGACTTTAAGCACTCACCCTTTTATTGACACGTTTAAGGTGATTAAACTGTTAGGAGTTAATCTCGAAGACCCCGTGATTCTAGTCCAAGAATGGCTGAAATCCTAAGCCTTAATCGTACACCCAGACACAAACAGAGAGCGTTGGTATTTTCGCAGGACTGAACTATGTTTTTGGGCTTGGATGATGATAAACTTGAGCGTGCGATGCCCGTGCTGCAGCAAATCACCGCAAGCCTATCACATTCATCATGCCACTCATGCTCCGCATATCTTGGTCAACAACAGATCATAGGATTGTTATAGAATTGCATCAAAGCCAAAAAGGTTTAAACTTTTTTAAATCTAATATGCACTTGAGCATATTTCATGTTAATCTTGATGTTAACACATTCTGATCATTTGTTGATGTGATATATCTAAAAACATAGGTCCTTTCAGTGCCTCTTTATAACCATTACAAGAAAGGGTTAGTTATTTCAAGAGAATATATCATGCTTCATTTGCAGAAAAGGTTAGTTATTACTTATTAGTCATTATATATTGTCTTATTTATCATTCTTATAGCTAATTAAACTTCTTTATTGTAGACTAGGTTGGGTAAATCCGGAAAGATTCAACACGAAGGATGATAACCATAACGTAGATCCATAAAAAAAACAATGAGCTTTAATGGGCCAACGGGCTAAGGTATGAATCATCAAGTTGTTTTTTTTGTTTTTACTTTCTTTCACAGTTTACCAACTATTTTTGATCAAATAGGGAAGACTTGGACTACAAACGCACTAGCTGATGCAACAAGATTGAGCCTGGTTGATTATGTTGGCGATGATGTTGAATCCTATATTGCTTAAGCTACTTACTGTATTACAATATGTGAATATATATTTATTTTTGATAACTTCACACCTCTATAATGCAAGGATTACTTTGGTTTTGAAGGTCGCCGAGTTTAATGTTCAAGCAACACAACAGGGGATTAATTGCTATGATGAGGTTGATAGCAAGATTAACGAATTATTCCTATGACTTTCATTTTCAATCATAAAATTTCCTTTTTATTATTTTAGAGGCTGACAGTTTCAACTTTGGCAGAGATTTTTCTTGGTGAGGGTATTCACAAGCTCTACTTAAGTTGTTGGAAGGAATCGTAAGCAATCAAACTCATAATTTAATTTGCAAAATCAATTTAGTTATAATGATGTAAATTCATAGCAAATAGTGACTAGGCTGAACACAACATCATTATTTTGTAAATAATGACTACTACTACAACTTGCAATGCTGTGATGATTATAACCCCGTGCAACATGGTTGTTGCGGGGGGTGTAAAACTAGTTTCGAACTAAATATAAACCCTTGATCGCCAAAAGGCTGTTGGAATTATGGACCTGTCCGCTTAAGTCAACGCGGCCAACCGGTTTATGACCTGTAAGAGTTACACCTTGGGCAACGAACAATAAATCCGCTTAACTTGTTTAACTGGTAATAACGAACTTTTAATGGTATTTATTATTTATACTAAATATAAATAATAAATATATGTTACTTTATTAGATAAACTTATTACGGTCTTTTAAACTCGATATAGATCGAGTTTGGTTGGAGATCCGGTTATTGTTCATCAAATATTATAATTATGATATTTTATTATCTCATAATTATTATCCATATTTAACTAACAAATACTTGGAGAACAAGATATATATCATTATTATTATTATTATTATTATTATTATTATTATTATTATTATTATTATTATCAATTATGATTTATGCATTAGAACTCCAAGGATCTCTCGTAAGATCTCAGGAGCTTTTTGACTCACGCAAATAATCGAGCGACCACCTTCGCCGCCCACCATCAATCACCGGAGGCTGCTGCAACTACAAGCCACTTTTGTTACCAGTCGCTTGCTGTCATCCAACGCTTCCGTTGCCGTTGCCGTTGCCGCTAATGCGCCATCGCCACCGGGCGTCACTTTTTTTCGGTTAGTAGACTAGCATCGTTCGTTGTACTTCGGTGTCTCAACCGGTTATTCGTTAACCGAGGTAAACTTAAATATTGTAGTTAATATTTATGTTTCTTTGGTTATTTCATATCGTACTCGTATTGTTTGTAACCGGATCCTGTACGGTTCAGTTAAATGGTGATTACTCGTTTTATATTCCGCTGCGTAATCTTTTATTAATAGGATTAATAACTATGAAACCCTTTATAATTAAAACCGGGTTTAATTGTTTAACCGTTGACTGATCACCACTGGAACCCAACAGTGGTATCAGAGCCTTGGTTACAACATACGAGTCGAATCCGGTCTTTTCACCGGATCTGCATCATAAACTTCAAGCTAATTGAAGTTTTGGATTTAGATGTGTTTTTGAGCAATTTTGGTTTGGTCAATTTTTATTTATTTTATTTGACCAAAATATTGCTCAATTTTATTTTTTATTGAATATATAAATCTGGCCTGACCTTGTGTGATTGGTTGTTTGATTTTGACCATATGGATGGTTCAAAGTTGTATTTTATTTTTCGGTTTTATTTTATGGTTTTTGGCCACTTTGATGGTTCAAAATTGTAACAGATAATGTTTGGTTTTTCATTATATGTATTTTTAATATTGTAATGAAGAAGACCCGAAGGAAAACCGAGGACGAGCTCATGGAGTTCTTGAATTCAGTGGGAGTTAGCAAAGAGGACGGGATGCACCAAGAGTCCATCCTTCTGGTTGTTTTGTGTTGTGGCCCCTTGACCAGATTGGTCTTGCTAATAGGATCTAGCAAGACCAATCACCTTTTTGGCCATTTAAGATTTACATATTCTTGTTTGCTATTTTGGTTGCTTGCTTGATTATAATAGGTTATAATACCACCAACCTAATACCAAATATATTAAAATAAATTTTAATCAACCAATTAGGTTTTTGCAAAATTAAACTAAATTTGATTTTCCAAAACCTTATAACTTAATAGATCATCTATTAACTTAAAATTGGTTAGTAATATCGTGACAAACTTAGTTTTAATAGGTTATTTAAAATTGAGTGTCCTGAGAGATGAAATAGTTCATCTTATTGTCCCGACAAATACAGTAAAACTAGACTTTTACTCTATTTGGTAAATTCTAAAATTAATCCAATTTTAAAATCAATAGTTTTAGCCATCCTACTATAAGCCACACTTGAGGCATACTGTGAAATTTCAAGTGTTAGGAGCTACGGCACCACACTTGTTTTCTAGCATATCCCTTTAAGGTGAAAGGGTTTCGTTGACACATCCGGCCCTTTCACACGTGACTGTACTAGGGAAACTATTACTTTACTCTTCTGCTACGTGCTACAGCTGTCTGAAGACTAAAGTGATCATAGATGAGGCTAAACGTATCTATCTAGGCAATTGTTGTCTTAATAGGCATCATAACCAAGAGTTGTGTTTTATTCACAATTGGCAGTCGTTGTCGGTCTGCCTAACCACTTACTAATGTTGTGTGCTACAACTGCCATTACTAACTGGAAGCCAGATTCTCAATCCCTATTTTATTAATGTTAATTGGGTCATTAATAAAAGGATTATAACGTCGAAAATACTAATTAAATTTACTTTTGCTTTATTTATCAGATGTCATCAAACGAAATTCCACCCTACGCCCTTAATTCTACCCTTGAGAAGGAGAAACTAACGGTACCAACTTCATCGAATGGCACCGCAACTTGAGACTTGTTCTCACCATGGCAAAGCGCCTGTATGTTCTCGATGGACCTGTTCCAACCGAGCCTGAAAACAACACAGCCACTGCTCGCAAAGTTCTTGAGAAGCATAGGGATGACTCGGCTGACGTCTCCTGTATTATGCTAGCCACCATGACTTCTGAGCTTGCTAAAGGCTTAGAAGACTTTGGTGCCTATGAGATGCTTGAGCAACTCAAGGGTATGTTCCAGAAACAAGCTCGTTAGGAACGGTTCGACACCATGAAGCAGCTCATTAGCTGCAAGATGGCAGAGGGGCTCTCCCGTTAGTGTGCATGTCCTAAAGATGAAGGGGCACATCGATCAGCTTAGGAAACTTGATTATCCCCTGTCAGATGAAATGGCAGCGGACTTCATCTTGAACTCTCTTCCCAGCTCTTACGACCAGTTCGTAATGAATTTTAACATGAATGGCTGGGTGAATATAGTGCCGGAGCTTCATGGTATGCTCAAGATGGCTGAGATGAACATTCCTACTAAAACTAATCAAGTTCTGTTGGTTCGATCTGCTGGTGTCAAGAAGCCTAAACCCAAGAACTGGGGTTATAACGGTAAAGGCAAGAAGAAGGTTATTGTTGTTTCCAAGCATGCCACCAACACTAACAGGCTTGTTGCAAAGGCACCGTCGCCGCCTCCTGAGGAGCGCCAGTGCTACAAGTGCAACAAGAGGGGGCACTGGATGCGTAATTGCCCCGAGAATCTAGCTGAGCTAGCAAAGAGGAGCGTCAATGGTGAAGCCTCCTCTAAAGGTATTTCCATATACGTTATTAAACTTTTCACTGTTTCTAGCAACACATGGGTATTTGATACCGGATGTGGTTACCACATCGTTAATGTCTTGTAGGAGCCTGAAAACTGGAAGAACCTGAAACAAGGCAGCGTGGAACTCATCGTTGGTGATGGGAAGAGAGTCCCAGTTCTTGCAACTGGCACATATCGTTTTGCTTGTCCGTCTGGCCTTGTAGTTACTTTAAATAACTATTTGTTAGCACCTGGTTTGACTAGAAATATTATTTCGGTTTCTTTACTTTTTGAACAAGGTTTTAAGTACGCTTTTAATGGTATTGCTATTTCTGCCTACTTGAATGATATCTTTTATTTTGAGGCTAAACCTCGAAATGGTATTTATGAGATTGATGTTCAAATTAACAATAATGTATTTAATCTTTCTAAACATATCAGATCTGGCATCAATGATACGTTTCTATGGCATTGCTGACTTGGACACATAAGCAAGGCACGAGTTAAAAGACTCCAATCCGAAGGGATTCTTGAATCCACAGGACCAGACTCTTTTGACGACTGTGATTCTTGTTTAGCTGAAAAACTTGCTAAGGACTCCTTCACTCATAAAAGTGAATGAGCAAAGGATCTGTTAGGACTTATACATACTGATGTATGCGGCCCTTTCAGAACCATGTCTAGAAACCATGAAAGATACTTTGTTTCTTTTATTGACGATTATATTCGATATGCTTATGTGCATCTTATGAAACACAATCATGAAACTTTTGAAAAGTTCAAAGAGTTTCAAAACGAAGTGAAAAACCAACTCGGAAAAACTATTAAAATGCTTCGATCAGATCGAGGTGGAGAGTATCTCAGCTCAGAGTTTATCACTCATCTAAAAGAGCGTGGAATTGTTTCACAGCTCACTCCACCTGGCACACCCCAACATAATGGCGTAAGCGAGAGGAGAAATCAAACTTTGCTAAACATGGTTTGATCGATGATGTGTAGAACTAACTTGCCTCACTCCTTTTGGGGTTTCGCCCTCATGACCGCCGCCCGCATTGTCAATCTAGCTCCAACTAAGAAGATAGACAAAACCCCATATGAGATATGACATAGGGGAAAGAAGCCTAAATTGTCTTACCTTAGAGTATGGGGATGTGATGCTTATATCACAAGTGAGTCTGATGACAAACTTGATCCCCGCGGCGTAAAAGTTGTTTTTGTCGGATTCTATAATCAAAGCGGTTATTAGTTTTCTCATCCTGATACAAATATGATTTCTATCAAGAGGAAAGGCCACTTCCTCGAGAAGGAACTTCTCAATCGAGGAAATGGAGATAACATTGTCAATCTTGAAAAAATTCGAGAACCACAAACGACCGCTGAGGAAGTTGGAGCGTCTGATCAACAAGTTGTTGTTGCTGATACATCAGACGTGAACATGAGCGTCCGCAGAAGTAGTAGAAATCTCGTATCAAATTCTAGATACTTATGGCATCTAGATGGTCCCGAAGTCTTATTAGTAGCCGAGTCTGGCGACGAGCCTACTAACTACAAATCTGCTATCTTGGATCTGGATACGAGAAATGGCGAGATGCCATGAACGCCGAGATGGAATCGATGCATGATAACCAAGTTTGGAACTTGGTTGAGCTACTCCCCGATAGTCGGGAAGTAGGGAGCAAATGGATTTTCAAGAAAAAAACCGACATGCATGGAAAAGTGCAAACCTATAAAACACGGCTAGTCGCGAAAGGTTTTACTCAAACTCAAGGTGTTGACTATGATGAAACCTTCTCGCCCGTTGCTATAGCGAAGTCAATAAGGATATTACTTGCCATTGCTGCATATTATGACTACGAGATATGACAAATGGATGTCAAAACCGCTTTTCTTAATGGACACCTTTCAGAAGATGTCTATATGGTTCAGCATGAAGGTTTTGTCGATCCAAAATATCCTAATAGGGTATACAAACTGAATAAGTCCATTTATGGACTCAAACAAACATCTCGCAGCTGGAATCTACATTTTGATGAGAAAATCAAAGAGTTTGGTTTTGTCAAAAATGAAGATGAGCCTTGTGTTTACAGAAAGGCTAGTGGGAGCACTATACCATTCCTCATTCTGTATGTGGATGATATACTGATAATTGGAAACCACATTCCTATGCTTAAGGAAGTTAAGCACTGGTTGGGATCTTGTTTCGCAATGAAAGATCTTGGTGAAGCTGCTTATATTCTAGGAATCAAGATCTACCGAGATAGGTCAAAACGGTTTCTAGGGCTAAGTCTAAGTACATACATAGCTAAAGTCATGGCACGCTTCTCAATGGAAAACTCCAAGAAAGGTGGAGTTCCCATTGCTAAAAGAACCGTGTTAAGAAAATCGCAGTCTCCGGCAACGGACATTGGGACAAAGCACATGCAAGCAATTCCATATGCTTCAGCGATTGGCTCTATCATATATGCTATGTTATGCACTAGACCTGACGTCTCGTATGCTTTAAGCATGACTAGCCGTTTTCAGCAGAGTCCTGGCGTTGCCCATTGGACTGCAGTAAAAAACATTCTAAGGTACCTGAGAAGGACCAAAGATATGTTCTTGGTGTTTGGAGAAGTGGAAGAAGAGCTCACTGAAGGTGTTACACTGATGTTAGATTCCAGACTGACCGAGATGATTCTCGCTCACAATCAGGATTCGTATTCACTCTCAGTGGAGGAGCTATTTACTAGAAAAGCTCCAAGCAGAGTGTGGTAGCAGATTCCACCACTGAGTCCGAATACATAGCTGCATCAGATGCTGCTAAGGAAGCTGCTTGGATGAAGAAGTTCATCACTGATCTCGATGTGGTTCCGAGTATTCATAGACCAATCGAGGTGTTCTGTGATAACACGGTGCTATTGCTCAGGCCAAAGAGCCCAGATCTCATCACAGAGCCAAGCACATTCTAAGGAAGTTCCACCTTATACGGGAAATACTGGTACGAGGTGACATCATAATAAGCAAGGAAGACACAACTCAAAACCTAGTAGACCCGTTCACTAAGCCTATGACTCAGGACAAGCATGACCAACACAGGGATGCTATCGGTCTTAGATTAGCTAGTAATTTGTTTTGATTTAGTATTTGAATGTATGAACATTTGAACAGTTATACTTTTGAGTTCACTTTTGATTTAGTGGTTAAATGCAAACGTTGAATATTATAACTGTGTTCATTTTAATACGTTTAATCCATGAATATTGTATTCTAAATTATCCGTAGTCGGTCAGACTCGTGGGAGCGATTCTAAATTAAGACTATTCTGACTTTGGACTCAAAGGGTTGACTTCCAAACTCACAGACTTCATTATGAATGACGTTGGATGTAAATCGCATCAAATCATCTTCATGGATCTTAGTCATAAGATGCATTTGATATTGGTATGCTTATTTAGTATCCTTAGACCTGAGATACATATTAGAACTTTCGTTTACTAGAGGTATTCTTTGATCAGTGTCAACCGCTGTCGCGTAACTGGCAGTCATAAAGGCATTGGTTGGGAATATTCTGAAGTTCAGTGGGAGTTGTATGTAATCAAGATGGGATTCTGTACTCTGACATGATATGTAACAGTAAGACATCTTGGCGCCTTCGTTGATTCAAATGGTAAAGTGTGAGGCCTCACCCAAACTTACTGTGTATTTGATTGGACCATTTTGACTCGAGAACGAAAACGATAATGATTGAACGTCATATGAGATTGATCTTATCCATGTCTCATTTTTCAATTGGTGTCTTATACGGAAAGGATAGATGACAACGATTACTATATTTTCATTATCTTGCAATAATGTATTCCAAGATCTTTTGGTTAATGAATTTAAAATGTCTGTTGGGGGCAGCCATGTGTAGCTAGAGCACCGCTGGTTGTCTGCGTTGAGAAACTTAACTGAATCCGTCCAAGTGGGAGACTGTTGGAAATATGGACCGGTCCTCTTAAGTCAATGCGGCCAACCGGGTTATGACCCGTAAGAGTTACACCTTGGGCAACGAACAATAAATCCGCTTAACTTGTTTAACTGGTAATAACGAACTTTTAATGGTATTTATTATTTATACTAAATATAAATAATAAATATATATTACTTTATTAGATAAACTTATTAAGGGCTTTTAAACGCGATGTAGATCGAGTTTGGTTGGAGATCCGGTTATTGTTCATCAAATATTATAATTATGATATTTTATTATCTCATAATTATTATCCATATTTAACTAACAAATACTTGGAGAACAAGATATATATTATTATTATTATTATATATATCAATTATGATTTATGCATGAGAACTCCAAGGATCTCTCGTAAGATCTCAGGAGCTTTTTGACTCACGCAAATAATCGAGCGACCACCTCTGCCGCCCACCATTAATCACCGGAGGCTGCTGCAACTACAATCCACTGCCATTACCAGTCGCTTGCTGTCATCCAACGCTTCCGTTGCCGCTGCCGCTAACGCGCCATCCACCGTGCGTCACTTGTTTTCGGTTCGTAGACTAGCATCGTTCGTTGTACTTCGGTGTCTCAACCGGTTATTCGTTAACCGAGGTAAACTTAAATATTGTAGTTAATATTTATGTTTCTTTGGTTATTTTGTATCGTACTCGTATTGTTTGTAACCGGATCCTGTACGGTTCAGTTAAATAGTGATTACTCGTTTTATATTCCGCTGCGTAATCTTTTATTAATAGGATTAATAACTATGAAACCCTTTATAATTAAAACCGGGTTTAATTGTTAAACCGTTGACTGATCACCACTGGAACCCAACAGTGGTATCAGAGCCTTGGTTACAACATACGAGTCGAATCCGTTCTTTTTACCGGATCTGCATCATAAACTTCAAGCTAGTTGAAGTTTTTGATCTAGATGTGTTTTTGAGCAATCTTGGTTTGGTCAATTTTTATTTTACCAAAATATTGCTCAATTTTATTGGTCTCATACTTGTGATAGCCACATCCCAAAATTGGTTTCTACGACAACTTGACATCATTAATGCTTTCTTACAAGGAAAATTCACCGACTCAGTTTACATGTCTCAACCTCACGACTTTGTTTATCCGTCATTTTTCCACATCATGTTTGCAAACTAAATTAAGCTATTTACGGTCTTCGACAACCACCGGATCTTTCTTATTTTCTTGGTGTTGAAGTTCTACCTCATCCTAGCGGTTTGTTCCTTTCTCAAAGTAAATATATTCTAGATCTTCTCACTAAGGCCAACATGAGTGACTGTAAACCGGCTTCCACACCTATGACAACCTCGGTCCATTTTACAACAACCGATGAAGCCCCCTACCATCACCTACCGAATACCAATCATTTGTGGAGGCATCGCAATACATTTCTTTAATGCGTTTGGATGTTACATTTAATGTGGAGAATCTTTCACAATTTATGCATCCCCTAGCCGTCATTCAGTAGGCTGCCCTAAAATGTCTATTACGTTATCTACATGGCACCATACATCATGACTTTTATACGTCATAACTCACCATTACAATTACATAATTTTACTAATGCAGATTGGGCAGGTGATTAACAAATTAACCGAAGTACTATCGGTTACATCGTGTACCTTGGTTCCAATCCAATCGCTTGGAGTTAGAAACGTCAACCTACTTTGGCCCGATCATCAACCGAGGATGAACTTCATGCTGTTGCATCTACAATGGATCATTTCTTTACTATCCGAACAATGGATCATTTCTTTGCTATCCAAACTTGGTTTCAAATCAGCAGTAACATGACCGGCAATTTATTGTGATAACCTTAGTGCTACTCATTATTGGGCTAACCCGGTTTTCCATTCTATAATGAAACATCATGCTCGAGATTTTCTTTTTGTTCGTGAAAGACGGGTCAATACGTGTTACTCATATTAAAGGGGATGACCAACTAGCGGATGTCTTCACCAAGCCATTACTCAAGGCCCGCTATCTGTTGGTTAATCATCGATCTCATTAAAGTTCCGTTAAATATTTCGTTAGTTATTATATAATAGATAAACTTTGTTAGAATGTTCTGTTAACAAAGTTAGGGTACAAAGTGTAATTAGTTAATAGTTGTATATTATTGTAATTAGTTAGAATATAAACGAAGGTTGCGTCGTTTCTACGAACCGTCGTGACGGTAGAATGTAACCGCCGGTGGGTATAAATACATCCGACCACCATCACTTGTAATCACCCTGTTTCAATTACAAATCAATAATACAAGATTCGTTTATGTCATTTGTTGTTATTTGCGTATTATTGTTCGATTATTCGATCCTGTGGCCCTCAATTGGTATCAGAGCGAGGCTCTAAATAAACCCCAAATTCGGAACCCTAATCGGTGGTATGATTGAACAAAAGAAAAGAACTGTAGGTTCCTAGCCGGATCTACACAAGAGTATCTCGTAATACGAGGGTGCGGAATCCCCACGTATACGATACTAGTGTCGAAACGATTAATACGTTGAATAGGTATGCAAACACACGAGAGAATACTGTAAAACTTGATGTATTGCAATAGCCAACACGTGATACACCAGATCACCAAAACACGTCGTTAAGAAAAAAACTTATTCATAAAACCCGAAGTTGAGGTATATATGCACCTCGACAATTTCGCCTAAAATGCTAGGCGAAGTTGTCATAACTTCTCTATGTCCCCAAGTTCGCCTAAACCCTAAGCGAACATATACTAAACAGTATTCAACACAAAACGAACAAACTAAACGATTACAGACACAAACAAAACACAAGATACTGAACTACTGACATCATGCACCAACAGACTCCCCCTTGGCAGTAGCTTCATATCTCTATCTTCTTTCTCGTTTCTTGTAATCCCAAAAATCTCGTGCCACTCGTCTTCAAGCGTGAACTCTCTGCCTAACACAGACAGAGACCACCCTCTGGTACTTTTTGGCTTCATCCTTCCATGCAGGAATGTAGAATATCTTCTTATCATTTAGTACATGCAAATCAGCTTGAGAAAAATTAACCAAGTGCATGGGATCATACACTCTCAGAATCTCCTGTTCGTCCTCATCTTCCATAACAGTTTCAGCAGTCTGGCAAAACATACCACCACTTGAGATTCTTTAAAACATCTTTGGCCATCATCTTCATCGGCACCTCTTTTAAACACCGAATCGGCTTATACTTCATCACCATCCAAGGCTTGCCGTCAGCTCTCATTCCTCTTTCCTTGTCTTCAACTAACTTCCCTTTCTGTGGCCTTAGCAACTCAAACTTCTTCTCTTTCACACTTTCTTTCCACACAATCCTTCCAACCCATCTTGCAAAATTGTCATCACTTCGATTAATCAACCTTAAATGAGCTAAATCTTTCACCTCACATTCAGGAAAAGTGTTAAGTGATCTCAAAGCCTTCTTAAAATACTGAATCCCATCATAACGCTTAATCACAAACAACTTTAACTGCTCGTCATACAGCCAGCAAATGATACCCTTCTTTGACTCAGCGTACCCCTTGATGTTGTAACTCTTCTTAAACATTGTTGGCACCGCGGGCTTCTTTGTCTTGAAGAACCACTGAGCACAGCCTTCTTTCCATCTTGGCTGTTCTTCCCATTCAGACTCATCTGACACATTTGCATCTTGGTTCAAGTTCACCTTGTCAACATTTGGAATATCATGCTCTACACCATCATCAACAATCTCCTCTTCTTCTAATTCACTATCAATCTCTATATGGTCCCCAATCTTTTCAATCTCATCAATTGTTAGCACATCATCGACTAACTCATCATCGTTTCCCAACACTTCCTCATCATCCACAACGACCACATTCTCACCACCCGTACCACCTGATGTACCCGCAGACTCCCCCTGAGACGTGAAAGTCCCAAGAGTTTGTTCAGTTCTTGGCAACTCACCACCTGCACCTTTCGATGCATTGGGATCATCGTCTCTGTATTGCCTCTTAATTCATCACCCTTGCAGCTCGTCTCCCCCTGAGATGCTAAGAACTGTTTAAGAGCATCAAAGAGTTTACCATGTTCAACGAGGAGGAACGATTGTATCTGATTCTCTGCCACAAGCCACTGGATAGCTTGAGTCTGTATGAGATTGATTCTTGACTGTTCAGCAACTACCCATTCAAGAGCCGCTATCCTTTCAGAATCCGACAAAGTAGCATCAAAATCAAACCGCATGTGAGAAATATCTTGAGCATACGGTGGAGGAATTCCCAAACTAGCTGGTATATCTGAGGTAGGCTGAATAGTAACCGCAGGTGGTATTGAAACAGGTAACCCCGCAGTAGCAACCAACGTCGAGTCAACAAATCTCGCAACAACCTTCGATGGAGTAAGAGTAGGAGGTGGCAAGGATACTATCTCTGGAGCAGTAAACTGAAACATGGTTGGAGGAGTACCAAAAGATGACGACGTTGTCACCAAAGGAACATTTGTGGTTATCGGCAGTGTGACTGTCGAAGAAGCTGGAAACAAAGTCATATCGGATAATGAGGGTGGATAAAAACGAACAACCCTCGAACTTTCACCAACTCTTGAACTTTCACCAGCCCTTGCCTTCTTTGATCTTCGTACCATCCGATATAAGTCCTCCTCATAATCAGATTCGCTATCATCTGAATCTTTCTTTCTCTTGCCATGTATTCTTTCTTTTCTGGCTAGAATTTGTTGGGCTTCAACGATATCATCAGTAGAGGAGTCAGAGTCAGTTCTCTCAGAATCCGCCACAGAAGTAGTGACCATGGAAACATTTACCCCTGACGCCTCAGCTACTAAGGCTTGAACTTCTGCAGCTGGATGAATCTGTTCCATGTCAAAGAACCCTTGTCCTCCAAAGGCAACTTCAAGATCAACCTGTTCTTCCGGAGCGGCAACAGGATCAGTAGGCGGTGCTTGCTGTACCACGGGTGGTGGTTGAACCACAGGAGGTGGTTGAGGAACATTTGCATGTTGCGGTGCCAGATCAAGAAATTCATCACCTGGAAGAGCAACATACGCAGGATTTACTAAGTAACCAAACAAGGCCGTGTGCCTCGGACGTAATGCTTCCGTGCTACGTGCACTCGAAGATTTACATTGAGCAAAGATTCACTTGGAAACACTTTCAACAAAGGAAATGGGACGTCGTTGTGGCAGATGCGGAGCCACATGATTGAGTATCATCTGTAAGAATCTCGGATACATCAAAAACCTTTCCCGAGCAACTGTACGCCTCTGACGATCAATCTCATAAAATATCATCTGGCTGAAACTATAAGGCTTGTTGTAGGTTAATGCAGTCATAGCCGATTGCATCGTCGCACCCATACCATCTGTACCAGCTTTACGACCAGACATGCAAACTATCATTACGTGCATTAGAAACCTCCACTGGTCTTACAAAAATCCCTTCCTTCTCTGAGAATCCACCAAAGGTCCTGAATACCCCATACGAACGAACGCACCATTACGGAAAGTGGCCGAAAATTCAGTAGGATCGTCAGTAGTTTCAACCCCAAACTGTAAAGCTATCCTTATCTGTTCGGCTGAGAACTGTACCACTTGATTGTTAACTGTAGCGCGCATAACCGGAGGATCAACCCCACAGTCATATTCAACGGTTCTCCAAAAGTCTTCAATATTTGGTAGTGAAATTGGAAGAGCAGTCGTGATGGCGTGAAAAATACGTGACTGAACGAGAAATGAAATGATCTGACGATAGTCGTCAATTGCACGAGCATCCGGATCCAAAGTGATATACATGTTGTGACCCGGAAAGAACTGTCGGTTATTATCTCCACCTTCATCACCACCAGCACCTGCCACAGCAGCCAAACCTGTACAACAAACTACCCAAGTCAGATATGATGTACCACAGGCTACAACTTCGCCCCGCATGGTATAGGTGAAGTTATAGCTTCAGCGATGTTAAGTGACTGGCAAAGTTATGTTAACTTCGCCTGAAACCCTAACTTCGCCCCATCAAGCGGCGTATGTTATACATCCAGTTTAAGTTGAAGGATGAGAAATTCGAAGACGATCGACTGAATATGAGTGAGCGATTAAGTGAATAAAGACCAATTAACATAAACGAAACCACCAAACAATCATTACCCAAGTTTCAAGGTGTTAAGATAACAGGCCTAATTAAAACAGGCAAATTGGAGCCAGATTCACACACATAATATCTGAATTAGATCATAATGAGGACCAACGAACCTTAAGATTTTATCAGAGACTATTAAAAACCAAGTGTGATTCAAAGAATAACTTCGCCGAGGGTTTACGATTGAAAGGTTTAAAGGTTTTGACCCAACTTGACCACCGTGTCCCTTTATACACCATGAAAACCCATCAGCGAAGATAAGGTTAACTTCGCTCTTTTTATAACTTCGCCTATTTTATAACTACGCCTATAGTCAACCACTTAGTCAACTTCGCCTATTTTGCTCACAATTAACTTCGCCATTTAGTTAACTTCGCCCGTATTAACTTACAAACAGAAACATATAAAGTTGATCAAAGGGCAACTTGCTTTTAAAATTCTCCGAAAAAGATTCAAACTTAACGATCAAAAAACCAAGTAACCAAGTTTTAGAAGTTTAAACCATAAAACGAAATACATAACGAAAATTTGAATAATAGAATAAACGGGATCAAATTTCAGTCTTGACGATAACCTGCATGTTTTAGAAAAGATCCAAACAGGAATCACACTAATTAAGTGGCTGTCACATAGATCCATGTTCAGCGGTATTATGACATAAAGAAACAGGTTGTAAGCATGTATAAAACTTAGTATGGTTTTCATCGCTTCTTTGATACGGATTAGGTTTAATTAAGCTCAAAATTTAGATGGACATCACATGATAGATTGTTATGCCTCCTATCTATTCTCAAGGCGTATTTGGCTTTCCCCAAGTCACCCCGAGTTGACTTCGACCCGTAGTGTCTAATTAAACAATGAGCACACGTCTATCTTCGGAGTCTTCTTCCCGTTCTTTCTTATACTTGAAAAGTTCTTTCTAGCCTATTTCTAGATATTTGTAATAACATAAGCTTCAGAAGGCTTAATAATAATAACTAGAGAGTTTTTTTTTATACTGATACAAATAAAGACATTAATACAACTTCAAATTGAAGACAACTGCAAGTCCCGAATCTGGATCACTGCAGGTACTTAACACTATCTTCGCGGGAATCAGAACACTCACGGGCTCGTGTATGACTGGGTAATCACTTTTCTGCCTATCATTCGGAAAGATGTATATGGAGACATTCACAATTCAGAATGATTCTCCACATTAAATCGAGAAGATTTAGTTTGTATCACTTCTACTTTTACGCACCATAGAAATCTACCATAACATACAATGACTGTTCTAGAGTCTTTTAGGCCTAATAACTTCACCAGTTAAGCACACAAAATTAGTTTATCTATCATTTTCCAAGGTTGGATCAATTTTCAATTTAAACACCGTATTGAAACTTCTTTACGAAGTTATAGACTTGAAAAATTATATCATCTCCCATAAAAAAAATTTAAATTCTATCGCCCCGATCAAGTCAAAGTCTTTAGGTAAACGGCTGTCCTGAAGATCCAATAGATCAGCCGGACCGACCACATACGAGTATGTGTCCTTCTAACGAAGTATGAACGACTAATTTTAAGCGAAAGAATAAAAACCCATCATAAACCGCCCCGGTCACTTTCAGTCATCTGGTTAATGGCTATCCTTATAATCTACAAGTAGAAGTAAGGACCAACCATATCCTTAGATATGTCCTTCAAACCTGAGCAACCGACATAATTTTAAGCGATAGTGATGTTTTTTTTTTTTTTTTTTTTTTTTTTTTTTTTTTTTTTTTTAGAGAAAAACAGAAAACAAGGTTACTCGGGATTGATCATCCCATTAAGCTCAATAAGATTTTGAAAACGGGATCGGTCAAACGCTTTAGTAAAAAGATCGGCAAAATTATCCAGTGAATCAACCTTTTCAAGCACAATTAATTTCTTCTCAGCAAATTCCCGTATAAAATGATGACGAATGTCAATATGTTTAGTTTTACTGTGTTTAACGGGATTGTTAGTTACTGAGATTACAGCAGTGGTATCAATGCAAATAGGAGTTTGAGTGAAATTCAGACCATAATCGCGCAATTGTTGTTGTATCCATAAAACCTGGGAGCAGCAGTTTGATGTTGCCATATACTCTGCTTCGCAAGTGGAAATGGCTACTGAGGTCTGCTTTTTGCACTGCCACGACACCAATCTTCCTCCGAGAAACTGACATCCACCGGTTGTTGACTTCCTGTTCTGATTGCAACCTCCATAGTCAGAATCGGTGTAAGCTACCAAATCCAGTTCTCCCCCTTTCGTGTACCATAATCCCAACTTAGGCTTTCCTTTGAGATACCGCAAGATTCTCTTCACTCCCTTCATGTGAGATTACTTCGGGTTTGCCTGAAAACGAGCACAAAGACAAACTGCAAACATAATGTCAGGTCTAGATGCAGTTAGATACATTAAAGAACCTATGATTGCCTGATATTGAGTTGTATCCACATCTTCATCACTGTCGGAATCAGCACCCAGTTTGTGGTTGACGCAGATTGGAGTGTCAAATGGTGCACTATCATCCATATTGAAGCGTTTTAGCACATCATGGACATATTTCGTTCGATGAATAAACATACCATCTTTCTTTTGATCAACCTGCAATCCCAAAAAGAAAGTTAATTCGCCCATGGCGGTTATCTCAAACCTCTTTTTCATGACCGCTTCAAATTCCTGACACATAGTTACTCTTGAGGCAGCAAAAATGATGTCATCGACATAGACCTGAACGAGAAGAAAATCTCCCCCTTTTCTCTTGACAAACAGCGTACTATCAATCTTTCCTCTCTCGAACCCATTATCTAGCAAGTAGTCTGACAGTGTGGCGTACCAGGCACGAGGAGCCTGATGTAACCCATATAATGCTTTGCTCAGTTTGTACACATGATCAGGAAAATCTGGGTCAGGGAAACCCGGGGGTTGTTCAACATATACCACCTCATCGACTTTACCATAAAGAAAGACGCTTTTCACATCTAACTGGAACACCTTCATCTCTTTGTGTGCAGCATATGCCAAAAACAGTCGGATTGCCTCCAATCTCTCTACAAGAGCAAACACTTCATTGTAATCAACTCCTTCCTGCTGATTAAACCCTTTCACTACCAATCTTACCTTGTTCCGTATGATTATCCCCTTCTCATCTCTCTTACATTTAAAAACCCACTTTGTACCGATAGCGTTTACTTCTAGCGGTTTCTCAACTAATTGCCACACTTCCATCTTCTCAAACTGTGCCAGTTCTTCCTGCATGGCTTCAACCCACGAGCTATCCTTCAGTGCCATTTGATAATTCTTTGGTTCAATCTGGCTGATGAAGTAGGTGTACAAGCATTCATTTATAATTCCCGTGTCTTTTATGCTTGCGTAAACACATGTGTGTTCATCCAAACTTCTTACGAACACCATCAGAAGGATTACCGATCACATTCTCCAAAGGATGATTCTTGTGAATTTTAGTAGTCTGTATCGGACCGACTTCCAGATCATTCTCAAGATTTGAAGAAAGTTCATCAGTGTGAGACTGAGGTTGAGTGTGAAATGGATTGTAGAATTCATCTTCATTCGAGACAGCAGGAGTTTCAACCGCACTGGACGAGGTTGGTTGATTTTCATCATATTGTGGACGTTGCACAATGGTCTCCTCGTCATCATACAGTATCTGTGAGGCCATTTTCTCATCAATGTCTGCAAAATCCAAGTAGGGAACATTAAAAGATTTGAATAGCTTATCATAATCGAAAGCCTCTGCCGGTCCCATGCTAGGCCTTGGTGATTTGTAACTAGTAATGTCAGTGTTACAGACCACCTCAACCTTGTTGTTTGATAGATTAAAGACTCTCCTGTTGGGTGAACCAACAACATAGCCAACTAAGATACCTTCGTCAGCTTTCTCACCAAATTTAGAGTTAGTCTTTAATATCGAACAAGGGGACCCGAAAGGCTCAAGACCCTTCAAGTTTGGCTTTCTACCATGCATAAGTTCATAACATGTTTTATTTAATCTTTTAACAATTAAAACACGATTAAGGATATAACAAGCTGTAGCAACAGCCTCAGCCCAGAACACCACGGGAAGTTTAGCGTCTGCCAGCATGGTCCTGGCGCCTTCGATCAGCGTTCTATTCTTCCTCTCAGCTACTCCATTTTGTTGCGGAGTATATGGGGCGCTGTACTGATGCTCTATCCCTTTCTGTAAGCAGAACATCTCCATCTGATAGTTCTTGAACTATGTACTATTATCACTCCTGATGTACTTAACCTTTCTCCAAACAATATTTTCCACCTTGGTAATCAAGTTAATTACCAACTTAACTGTCTCATCTTTTGCCTTCAGAAAATAGACCCAAGAGTATCGAGAGTAATCATCGGTGACTGTCACACCCGGCACTGAACGGCGGAAACAGCCGGGCGCGCGAGTGGGGATTGATACTTAAGCACGGGCCATTGCAAACATTCAAAGTAAGATTTTCATTGCGCGTGAAATGTTTAATACAAATACATTACATTGTTTAAAAAAATTACATAAAAACATCCAAGTATAAAAACTGTTGAAGATTTCCACGCCATATCCCCTTGCGCGGCGGGAACAACCACGCGCATCGAAGGGATAGAACTAAAATCTTCCAAAAAGCTAGTTTTAGATGTTCAGCGTGAGGTGCTCTAAGTGTGACTCCATGCGCTACCTAGTTATCTCCTGAAAGACACGTAAAACATTTGAATCAGTATAAACTGAGTGAGTTCACAAGTTTTAGTAACTTGATAAATCGTATCGCGTCATAGTCTTGGCGAAAATCATATTAAAACACATTTCTGATTTCATGTCTAAACATATGCTTGATAAACCGTATGAAAACATAGATCTGACAACATATTTCTGATAGGACCGTTCCGCGGGTTACGCGCGAACGTTTCTGGAAAACGTGCTCGTCCATGCAAAGTGGCGCTGCCACTACGAGCTAAAATAATGTAATACCGTCCCGCGGGTTACGCGTGGACATTTCTGAAAAACCGTGCTCGTCCATGCAAAGTGGCGCTGCCACTACGAGCGAATAATACCGTCCCGCGGGTCACGCGCGGACGTTGTGCCGGAAAACAAGGCGCTCGTCCATGCAAAGAGGTGCGACCCCTACGAGCGGGCTCAATCCCATAGTACTGCCCCATGACCATACTAGGCACTCGTCCATGCAAAGAGGTGCGACCCCTACGAGTGGGTTGATCAAACCAGCAGTCCCTATCCTTAGAGTTCCAATGGTAAAGTGATCACTTACTCGAATTCTGGCGCACATACATCGTAAACCATAGATAACCGTTTGCATTGCTCATCATGAAACATAATTTAAACACAATCGTTTACATAACTTGTAAGTATACCATGATAAATCGTAATTTAAGTACGTGTCCCTCGCCCCGAAAACAGTTTAAAAACAGTGAAAATAGTGAAAATAGGGGTTGTGAGACTCACCTGTGGTTCTTGTTAAGGGATTAATCGAGATTCGGGTTTTCTTGGTGTTGGCCTTTGAATTGAAGGTCTAGAATACGATTAAATAACAAGAAGTATATATATTAAGATCAAGAAATAGGAGAATATAAAGTTTGGAAAGTAGATCTCAAGGTTATAATCTCGGCTTACCTAGTAACAGGATCGGAAATGAAAACAACGGATGCTTGGGAGATGATTAGTGCAAGTTTGCAGTTCTTAAGAGAGAAGTTTGAAGTGTGTTTTGGGTGATAATTTAGGTTACATATTTATAGGCAAACTCAAGGGAACACAATTCCTTGCTTTAGGGGATTGTAATCTTTTCATATCTAGGTGTAATGATGATAAAGTATAGAAATTATTATTATTTATTTAAAAGTGGAGGAGTGGATAAAAGATTTTGATTTGATTTGGACAGGGCATGCAGGTCTGTGGTTGGTGGGAGTAGGGTGGCTGACAGTTGACTTTTCATGTTACAGTATGCTTTTTCAGGTGCTTTTGTCAGTGTACAGTTAAAAAGTAGAAATTTCTAAAACACGCTACTGTTTCCTTTTGGGCGGGAATAATCCTCCTTAAATCTGGAGATTAGGCTAAGTGTTCTGCGCGTATAACTTTGTGCGCATAGTTTTCTGCGTGAAGGACATTTCTTTGCTGCGGGTAGGTGCGTAACCTTCTCGCAGTTAGGGACATTGAGTTTCATTTGTAGATTCTCCAGGTGGTCTTGGTATTTCAACATAGTGATCAGTCATGTTGAAGTCAATTCCATCTTGGAGCTTCAGACAAACTAGCTCTCAATGTTCCCGCCATGCGGGAAGGTTAGTTCCCTTCCGCACGCGCATAAACGATTTAGGATGCACCCGCCTTAGCATCATGCGGGACGGTCAACCATTAGACAACATAAAGTTAAGTTACATGAAAACATAAAGCCAAAACATTCGCGCATGGCGCATATAACATATGCCCACGCTGGTTCTTACATCGCGCGCTCGCGCAGGGCGCACATAACGTGCCCATGCTGACTCTAACATAGCGCGCTCGCGCAGGGCGCACATAACACATGCCCGCGCTGATTCTAACATAGCGCACTCGCGCAGGGCGCACATAACATGCCCGCGCTGACTCTAATATAGCGCGCATAATATTCACAATCACCTAATTATTAGGTTGATTACTTAGTTTATAGGGTTGGGAAATTACCGGGTGTCACAGTGACCACCAAACAATATGAAGTTCCTCCTAGACTCTTTACATTCACAGGACCAAAAAGATCCATGTGAAGTAGGTCCAAGGTGCTGACAATTGAGTTAACCTTCTTGGAGTGATGAGGTTTCTTGTGCTGACAATTGAGTTAACCCCTAGTACCAACCCATTATTGACTATGTAGTTCATTTTACGAAGATGTATATGACCCATTCTTCGGTGCCACAGTTCGGACTCAGATTCTGTTGCTTTTGACAGGAGACATGATTCTTCTGTTATTATCTCGGTTGATCTCATATCCATCACATACGTGTTCTTCTCTCTTGGAGCTCTCATTAGAACCCACGTCTCGGGTATCTTGAAACCAGGATAAAGTACGAGTGCCTCTGATATGGTTAAAATATACATGTAATTATATAAATATTTCCTACAGTTTCAAGTATTTTGAGCCAGTTTTTTATTGAATATATTTTTATTTGGCTCATAATTGGATTTTAAAGATTAAATTTTTAAATGAGCTAAATTAAAGTATTTATGCTAAACTTGAGACCACAATGGCATCAAAGTAATTATTGGTTGAATAAATGGCCACATATTTTTTGGAGTTTCATATTCAAATGCTTATTAAAAGATAAAATTTCACGTTAACCATGCTCCAATTACTTATGAGTTTTATTTCTCTACAAAGTGCAGGGGAGCTCGTTAAACAATTTTAAATGGACCCCAAGGCTAAGCAAGTAAACAAAAAGAAAAAGAGATTTGGGCTTATGAAATTAAACTTGTTGGTGGAGTTTGGAGTGGGGCTCAAGTTTTGTTAATTATAGAGAGTTATTAAAAACCCTAATATATATTAATATAAAGAGACACGATATAGAGGGGAGCCGGCTACAGTTTTATTGTTTTTTTCTAGTCGCAAGGCGTAAAGGAGCACCAAGTTAATACATTAATTGTTGAGATTTGGTTTGGTGATTTGTGGTGGGGAGCTCACGAAAGGCAAGGGTCAAAAAGAAAGCAGAAATCATAATAATATATATTAAGTTCGCGACTACTGTTGAAGGCAGACAAAGCAAAAGACATATATAATACTCTTTGAGGGGGGCCTGTGCACAAGAATTGTGATTGTCAAATAAACCGAAACTAAAAGCATACATAGATGGTTTTTCTTATTATCTTTTTATTATGAATTATTTTTTTGAACTATTATTTACTTTTGTTTCGTATTTAATTATGAGTAGCTAAACCTTTATACTACCTAGGTTTTGGTTGAACACTATGTTAGTTTAATGGTTTGACGAACTACTATTGATTGTTGGTTGATTTAGTATTATGGTAAAGTTTTTAATTGGTTTGTTCACAATATTGTTGAGTGATTTAATCTAGTTTATTATTATAATATTAGTTCCACTTGTGTTTAATAGTTTTTGGTGATTGTTAGACACATGATTAGGTTGTTTACTTTGTGTTTTCAACTTGTTTGCGGTTTATGGTCGAAATAACCGTATGAGTACTTTATAATAGTTTATTAGATTTTTATTGTTCTTTCACTAGAGAGACCGGGAGGTGATTTAGTGTTGTATCATCTTTGTCTTTTTCGAGTTTGGGTCATAATTGCATGGGAGTGAGTTATCCTAGGTCCCTTATGTTTATTGTGATACAAGTTGTGTTCAAGTTAATTAAAAATACCCCCTTTATATTAATATATATTGTATTCAAAGAGACCGGGAGGAGATTTGGGTTTTGGGGTACCATAATATTATTAGGCAAGGTGAGACCGGGAGGTGATCCAAACCTTTAACGATTGAGCTTCACATGTCATTAGAGTTCTAGGGTGTCGTTGGTGAGGCCGGGAGGCGATCTAGCGTATTTTAGTGGTCTTTAATGTCATATTTTTAAGATATTGTTTTTCAACCAAGTCAAGTTCGTTAACTATTAATTTTAACTAGTGGGATTCCATTACCTAGGCAGTTGTTTCTCATATTTGTTTTAAAACCCGTTTTTTATAAAGTTTTATTTTTAGTTTAATTATTAATTACTTGAGTTTTATTAGTTTAATTAATATAAAAAAATTATAGAAAATCAAAAGAAAGTCGAGGTTAGTAATCTTTTAGGTTTAATAATAAGAGTTTACCCATAGTGTCCAAGGTTCGATATCCGTTCTTACTTGCTAGCTACATTGCGTCTGGTACACTTGCCGATTGTGTGTGGTTTTTTTTAGATGAATTCGGTAAAACTTGGTTTTTAATATTATATACGTTTTTCACACATCAAGTTTTTGGCGCCGTTGCCGGGGACACTGGCAAATTCTTTGTTTAAATCGAGTTGATTATCTGATCTGTTTATTTGTTTATTTGGTTTTTAGTTGTTATTTTCCTTTAGGTGCCTTTACGTGCTATTTGTGCCATTAGGTTTTCTAAAAACAATTAATTAAATTAAATAAATTTTGTTTTAGTTCAGGCATAATACCCGTTCTCAAGGCCCACCTTTATTCACTGCATCAAAAGAGTCCGAGAGAGAGTTTCAGGAGCGACTTAAGGAGACTACAGATAGAGAGAGCGATTCACCCGACATCCAGGTTAGCGTCTCTACTCCTAGAATAGATATGGGTGACGTCGTTCCACCGCCGAGACAAACCATTCATGCTAGAGCCAACGATGGTATCGTGGGAGCCCGATCTGCAATTGTCCGACCTGCTGCGACCAATAATCAAAACTGGAAAATTCCCTCTCACGTCATGAATTCTATCACCAATTCTGCTCAGTATCACGGTTTGGATGACGAAGATGCTCCAGGACACCTATCCCGATTCGTGTGGATCTGCGAAACATTTAATATTAATAATATCTCGTCCGACGTCATTCATCTTAAGTTATTTCCATTCTCACTTTCTGGTTGTGCTGCTACATGGTTTGACTCTCTTCCGAATGCCTCAATCGCCACATGGGCCGACTTGCAATCCAAGTTTCTTAGGAAGTATTTTCCTCCATCGAAGGCCGGACGTCTACGCGAGCAAATCCGTTCGTTTCATATGGACCCCGATGAGTCATATTATTCCGCGTGGGAGCGTTTCCAAACTCTTATAAGTCGTTGTCCTCAGCATGGCCTAAACGATTGGGCTGTGGTTGAAAAATTCTATAAAAGTCTTACTCCCGAAACCCAACAACGATTCAATACCGCCGCCGGAGGAAACATGCTCGATAAACTCACCATAGAGGAGGCTGAAGAAATGTTCGAGAGCACTGCATTAGGGGATCAACATACACCGAGTAGAAGGTTCGTCTCGGCTGTCAAGGCCGCAGCCATCTCAGCGTCACGTGGAGTGCATCATGTTGATCAGAATACGAGTGTGTCGGCAGATGTGGAGGCACTGAAGAGGGAAGTCAGAGAGCTTAGGTTGCAAGCTCGTAGGTGTGAGATATGTCGTGGAAATCACGAGACAGCCGATTGTCCCGTTGATTCTCAGGAGGAGGTAGATTTTCTTGCTAATCAAAATCGTTCCTTCAATTCAGGGTGGCGAAACAATAATTCTACCTCTAATTGGCGGGTAGGTAACACCGGTTATCAGCAATGCCAGAATCTGTTCCAAGAATCCGCCCCCGAACCTGCTCCTGTACCAAATAGTACTTCTAAGATCGAGGAGTTGTTGGCTAACCAATCTCAATTGTTAAATCAGCTCTTACAAAATGATGCCAACACCAAATCCACTCTTATGCAGCATGAGACGTTTATGAAGGGACAACAAGTCGTATTTCAGAATCTTGAGGCCAAGTTTGGTGAGTTATCCGCAAAGATTGATCAAAGACCCTTGGGGAGTCTTCCAAGTAACACCGTCCCTAATCCCGGTCCCACCTATTCTAAACCATTCCAAAATGCTCAGGCAAAGGCAGTGACCACCCGAAGTGGGAGAGGTGTCGTTAGAGATACACGATGTGAGGAGGAGGAAGTTGATGAGGAGATGGAAATGGAGACACCGCCTGATAAGGTGAACTAGAGGCGAGGCTCAGCAAGTACCTCACGGTCAGGCGGTGCGCCAGTTGAGAAGGAGAAGGAGGTTGAGCAGGAACCGGTGCGCGTCTATAAGCCAAAACCGCCATATCCCGGTCGATTAGTGAAGAAGAATGATTCGGAGCAGTACTCTAGGTTTCTCGACATGCTTAAGAAGCTCCATGTGAACATTCCGTTTATTGAAGCTCTCGCGAACATGCCAAAACACGCCAAGTTTCTTAAATATTTGCTCACTAATAAAAAGAAACTTGAGGAGCTTTCGACTGTACTCTTAGTGAGGAGTGTTCTGCCGCCGTACAGAACAGCTTCCTAGGAAGATGACAGATCTGGGCAGCTTTACCATCCCTTGCTTGATTGGTAATCTTCATGTTAGCAATGCTTTGGCTGACCTCGGTGCAAGAATTAACCTCATGCCCTATTCTGTGTTTGCTAAACTTAACGTGGGAGAGCTGCTTCCCACCCAAATGAGTATCCAGCTGGCAGACCGATCCGTTAAGTTCCCAAGGGTCATTGTGGAGAACATGTTGGTGCAGGTGGACAAATTCATCTTTCCGGTCGACTTTGTCATTCTCGATATGGATGAGGACTCGAACGTCCCGCTCATCCTCGGTCGTCCATTCTTAGCCACCGCGCGCGCTCTCATTGATGTTGCCGATGGCAAATTAACTCTTCGAGTTCATGATGACACGGTCACATTCGACTTGCAGAATCCATGAGGCATACTCAGCAGCAGGATAACACTCTCTACTTCATCGACACCTTCATGATGCATGTAGGCGAATATCTTACGAAGGTCTGCCAGAGAGACACGTCCGACACCCAGATCATCGATGTGGAAAATCAGTCATTCGAGATGACAGAATTTGATTTTGAGTTTCAGGAGAAGGAGGAGCAGCAGTTACTTGAGGCAGGAGGACACGAACCGATCATGAGTTCCCAAATCTTTTCTAATGTCCTTGTGGTTGAAGAGCGAGAGTTTCCAATCGAAAAACCATCTGTTGAGAACCCCCCATCTTTAGAGCTGAAAGATTTACCATCTCACCTCGAGTATGCGTTTTTAGGGGAGGGGTCTCAACTTCCCGTCATCATCTCTTCGAGTTTAGAGACGGAGGAGAAGGAGAGGTTGATGGTTGTTCTAAAATCTCGTAAGCATGCCATCGCCTGGAAGCTTATGGATATCAAAGGTATAAACACGTTGTTTTGCACATATAAAATCTTTATGGAAGACGAGTTTAAACCAGTGGTTCAGCCATAGAGGAGGCTTAACCCGAACATGCAGGAGGTTGTCAAGAAGGAGGTTATTAAGTTGCTCGATGCTGGTTTGATTTTTCCGATCTCCGACTCCGCGTGGGTTAGTCCAGTCCAGGTGGTCCCTAAAAAGAGCGGTATGACAGTTATCACGAATGAAAAGAATGAGCTCATACCGACACGGACTGTAACAGGGTGGCGAGTTTGCATCGACTACCGCAGACTTAACGAGGCCACACGAAAGGACCACTTCCTGCTTCCATTCATCGATCAGATGCTTGAGCGTTTGTTAGGACAACAGTTCTAATGTTTCCTTGACAGCTTTTCTGGTTATTTCCAGATCCCCATCGCCCCGGGTGATCAGGAGAAGACCACATTTACATGTCCCTTTGGCACATTGGCGTACCGATGCATGCCATTTGGATTATGTAACGCTCCAGCCACATTTCAGCGGTGCATGGTGGCCATTTTTCATGTGTTAATCGAGGATTCCATGGAAGTATTTATGGATGATTTTTCTGTGGAATTCCTTCGATGATTGTCCGCGTAACTTAGATCGAGTGCTCGCTAGATGTGAAGAGACGAACCTTATGCTTAATTGGGAGAAATGTCATTTTATGGTTCGTGATGGTATTGTTTTAGGTCATAAGATTTTTAGTGCGGGGATTGAGGTTGATAGAGCTAAGGTAGACACCATTTCCAAACTTCCACCGCCCACTTGTGAAGTCTATTCGTAGTTTTTTAGGTCATGCGGGATTCTACCGCCGGTTTATTAAAGATTTCTCGAAAATCTCCAGTCCGATGACCCAGCTTCTAGGGAAAGATAGGTCGTTTGATTTTAATGAGGAGTATTTGTGTGCCTTTGAGTTGATTAAGGAGAGGTTAGTGAGTGCTCCTATTCTAGTTGCTCCCGATTGGAATCATCCGTTTGAGATCATGTGTGATGCGAGCGATTTTGTTGTTGGAGCCGTGTTAGGGCCGCATCGAGAGAAACATTTTCATCCCATCTATTATGCTAGTAAAACCCTTAATGACGCTCAGGAGACTTACACCACGACAGAGAAGGAACTTCTTGCAGTTGTTTTCGCGTGCGATAAATTCCGTTCCTATCTCGTGCTTTCTAAGACTATAATTTTCTCTGATCATGCGGCTCTACGGTACCTATTTGCTAAGAAAGATGCAAAGCCCTGGCTCCTTCGTTGGATCCTTTTGCTTCAGGAGTTCGATATAGAAATTAAAGATAAAAAAGGAGCTGAAAACGTCGCCGCCGACCACTTGTCACGACTAGAATTTTTCGACATGGACAAGACCCGGGAACAGGGAATTGGTGATGGTTTCCCAGGAGAGACTCTACTGTATGTAAAGGCAAGTGATGAGGGGTTTTCATGGTTTGCTGATCTTGCTAATTATCTATCCTCAGGTGAGTTAGTGCCCGGACTGACGTATCAGCAAAAGAAGAAGTTCTTTGCAGATATTAAGTTCTACATATGGGAGGATCCGTACTTATTCCATATTGGCTCGGATCAGGTGATTCGAAGATGTGTTTTTGGTGATGAAGCTCGTAGTATTCTTCGACATTGTCATGAGGGCCCGACTGGTGGCCATTTTGGTGCGACTTTTACCGCCAAACGCGTGTTTGATGCGGGATTCTATTAGCCGACTATTTTTCGTGATGCGCATGAGTTTGTCCGTTCGTGTGATGCGTGTCAGAGAGCTGGAAACATCTCATCCCGAAATGAGATGCCCCAAAACCCCATCCAGGTGGTTGAGATCTTCGATATATGGGGCATTGATTTTATGGGTCCGTTTCCTATGTCTAGAGGGAATAGATACATCCTTGTTGCTGTCGATTACGTGTCTAAATGGGTGGAGGCTCAAGCCTTACCTAGAAATGACGCGCGAGTTGTAGTGGGATTCCTTCGAAAACTCTTTGCTCGATTCGGTACTCCTAAGGCCCTGATCAGTGATCGGGGTACCCACTTTTGTAATGCTCAGATGGATAAGGTTCTGAAACATTATGGGGTCACCCATCGAATTTCTACGGCCTACCATCCTCAGACTAGCGGTCAAGCGGAAAACACCAATCGTGGCATTATGAGGATCTTAGAGAAAACAGTAGGGAACAGTCGCGGAGACTGGGCTGAAAAGCTAGATGACGCACTTTGGGCCTTTCGTACTGCGTTCAAAACGCCTATCGGGACCACTCCCTTTCGGCTAGTTTATGGAAAGGCGTGTCATCTGCCTGTTGAGTTAGAACATCGTGCGTATTGGGCTTTAAGAGCCGTAAATCTTGATTTATCTGCGGTGGGAAAGAGTCGTTTTCTTCAAATTGAGGTTGAGGAGTTATGGAATGAGGCGTATGAAAGAAGTTGGGGGTATAAGGAGCGGACAAAGGAACGTCATGATAAACATATTAAGGGGCCCAAAAAGTTTAAGTTTGGGGATAAGGTTATTCTATATAATTCTCGTTTGAAGTTGTTTCCGGGTAAATTGAAATCCCGATGGGCTGGTCCTTTTGTTGTGAAGTAGGCATTCCATATGGAGCGGTTGAGATAGAGGCTGATGATGGACATTCTTGGAAAGTGAATGGGCATAGATTGAAGCATTATATTGGAGGTTCACTTGGTGATCGTAAGGAGGAGGCGATCTACCTTGATCCGCTTGGAGAGCAGAGAAGAGAGCACACTCGGGACTTCGCCCGAGTTGTAGAGTTTGTATAAAATTTTAGTTGCATTATTTTTATTTTTTTTATTTTTATTCTTCTTTGTTTTATTTTTCTTTGAGTCTTTTAGTCCTTAGAGTCTGTTTGATGTCTGCTTTAGGTTGTTTTGAGTTTTACTTTGCAGGATTGGATTTTCTCGTTCGTACTCAATCTCCATTCGGATGAGGATTTTTCTGAGCCTATCATATTGTAGAGGACACCCAGAAGCTGCGACCGCGAATAAAATGCTATACGGTTGCCTTGGAACGAGACTTGTGAAGATAACTGCATTATTACCAGGGGAGTCTGTTCCAATTCATTGTTTTATTTGCTTACATTTTGTATTCTGCTTTATTTTTCTGTCTTTTTCTATTCCTACATTGGGGAAAATGTAGATTTTAAATGTGGGGATGTGAACTGACGTTTTCTTTTAAGTTAAAAAAATGTTTAAAAAAAATAAAAATAAAAATAAAAAAACAGTTTCAAATTTTATTATAAAAAAAAGAAAAAAAATATAAATATAAAAGTTCAAAAAAAAATGTCCCGAAATTTTAATGAATTTTTTTGCAAATAATGAAAAATAATAGAAAAATTTGAGATTGGTTTTTAAAACTACTATTATATATGAGATTAAATAAAAGATAACGTACTAAACATGGGATGTGTCGGTAGGCCCAACTAGCTTAGATAGTCCTCTTTAGCAAGTTTTATATATCCAATAATTTGAAAAACGGTGAAACCGAATTTCGTTGCTTAGAGAGGATTACCATAATCTAAAAACATTGAGATGGTAAGACTTAGATGCACTCAAACCAGCACACCACCACATGTCCATCTTTTTACGAGCTTAGAAATATTTATATACTTTAGGGTGATATAAAAAAAGAAAAAAAAAGAAAGAAAAAAAGAAAGAAAAAAAAAGCGAAAAAAAAAGAAAAAAAAGAGAAGTATGTTTTGAAAGTTATGTGTATTATCAAAAGTTGTTCAAGAAAAACAAATGCTTGTGAAGAAAGTTATGTATTGTAAAATGCCAAAGAAGCATTCTTTAAAGTTAGTAAAAGAGGCCAAAGTTGCACATGCTAGACGGGACTTAGAGTTTACGTGTTAACAAGGGGATAGTGACTCTGAGGATACACTATTGGGGCTCGAAGGTTCTTAGTCAATAAATATCAAATTAGGAATTTATAGGACAAAGTCCAATAATATTTAAGAATAGCTCGTACGGCCTCCACATGACCATTCATCCATCAAATTTCACCGAGTGCATCTAATTAGTACCATCAACGAGTCCTTGGCTTATGGTGATTTGTCAAACCCGTTTTCTTTGACTCTAGTTTTTTTTCTAGCTCTCTTTGTCTGAGATGGGTTAGGTGTAGCCGTGGATTTTGAACTTAAAACGCTTAATGCAATTGGGGGTTTGAAAGGCTGGTGGCTGGGTTTAAGTGGACAACAATATCGACAATCGCGGTTTTTGGGTTTATCTGTGCTTAAAAGATAACCTATAAGTTTTGAAAACTAGTCTCGAATTCTGATTCCATTGCAATATATATATTTTTCGGGGACGAAAAAGGTTTAAGTTTGGGGATATTTGATATGGTTTAAAATATACATGTTATTATATAAATATTTCCTACAGTTTCAAGTATTTTGAGCCAGTTTTTTATTGAATATATTTTTATTTGGCTCATAATTGGATTTTAAAGATTAAATTTTTAAATGAGCTAAATTAAAGTATTTATACTAAACTTGAGACCACAATGGCATCAAAGTAGTTATTGGTTAAATAAATGGCCACATATTTTTTGGAGTTTCATGTTCAAATTCTTATTAAAAGATAAAATTTCACATTAACCATGCTCCAATTACTTATGAGTTTTATTTCTCTACAATGTGCATGGGAGCTCGTTGAACAATTTTAAATGGACCCCAAGGCTAAGCAAGTAAACAAAAAGAAAAAGAGATTTGGGCCTATGAAATTAAACTTGTTGGTGGAGTTTGGAGTGGGGATCAAGTTTTGTTAATTATAGAGAGTTATTAAAAACCCTAATATATATTAATATAAAGAGACACGATATAGAGGGGAGCCGGCTACTGTTTTATTGTTTTTTTCTAGTCGCAAGGCGTAAAGGAGCACCAAGTTAATACATTAATTGTTGAGATTTGGTTTGGTGATTTGTGGTGGGGAGCTCACGAAAGGCAAGGGTCAAAAAGAAAGCAGAAATCATAATAATATATATTAAGTTCGCGACTACTGTTGAAGGCAGACAAAGCAAAAGACATATATAATACTCTTTAAGGGGGGGCTGTGCACAAGAATTGTGATTGTCAAAGAAACCGAAACTAAAAGCATACATAGTTGGTTTTTCTTATTATCTTTTTATTATGAATTATTTTTTTGAACTATTATTTACTTTTGTTTTGTATTTAATTATGAGTAGCTAAACCTTTATACTACCTAGGTTTTGGTTGAACACTATGTTAGTTTAATGGTTTGACGAACTACTATTGATTGTTGGTTGATTTAGTATTATGGTAAACTTTTTAATTGGTTTGTTCACAATATTGTTGAGTGATTTAATCTAGTTTATTATTATAATATTTGTTCCACTTGTGTTTAATAGTTTTTGGTGATTGTTAGACACATGATTAGGTTGTTTACTTTGTGTTTTCAACTTGTTTGCGGTTTATGGTCGAAATAACCGTAAGAGTAATTTATAAAAGTTTATTAGATTTTTATTGTTCTTTCACTAGAGAGACCGGGAGATGATTTAGTGTTGTGTCATCTTTGTCTTTTGCGGGTTTGGGTCATAATTTCACGGGAGTGAGTTATCCTAGGTCCCTTAAGATTATTGTGATACAAGTTGTGTTCAAGTTAATTAAAAAAACCCCCTTTATATTAATATATATTGTATTCAAAGAGACCGGGAGGTGATTTAGGTTTTGGGGTACCATAATATTATTAGGCAAGGTGAGACCCGGAGGTGATCCAAACCTTTAACGATTGAGCTTCACATGTCATTAGAGTTCTAGGGTGTCGTTGGTGAGGCCGGGAGGCGATCTAGCGTATTTTAATGGTCTTTAATGTCATATTTTTAAGATATTGTTTTTCAACCAAGTCAAGTTCGTTAATTATTAATTTTAACTAGTGGGATTCCATTACATAGGCAGTTCTTTCTCATATTTGTTTTAAAACCGCTTTTCATAAAGTTTTATTTTTAGTTTAATTATGATTTACTTGAGTTTTATTAGTTTAATTAATATAAAAAAATTATAAAAAATCAAAAGAAAGTCGAGGTTAGTAATCTTTTAGGTTTAATAATAAGAGTTTACCCATAGTGTCCAAGATTCGATATCCGTTCTTACTTGCTAGCTACATTGTGTCCGGTACACTTGCCGATTGTGTGTGGTTTTTTTTTAGTTGAATTCGGTAAAACTTGGTGTTTAATATTATATACGTTTTTCACACATCTGCCTCATCTGTAGTAAAATGAGCAGTGTATTCTTTATCACAAATCTGAGATACACTTAACAAGTTATGCTTCAACTCTTCCACAAAATTCACATTTTCCAACTTTATTCTTCCATTCGTCACAGTCCCAATACCACTAATTCTTCCTCCACTTTCCCCTGCGAAACTAACCCTTCCTCCTTGAACAGATTTCCAGTCACGTAACAATTTCTTGTTATCAGTCATGTGCTGGGAACAGCCACTGTCAACAACTCACATATTGTTTACAGCCCTATTTGACTGTTCCACAATTAAGGAAATAGATTAAAATATGGGGACCCAACACCTTCTGGTCTTGGGTTGATTAAATCTGTTATCCGGCATCCAGTATCTTGGTTGCCCAAGGTTAGTTTGAGGAGAGTTTCTATAAGTTTTGTAAGAAAAACTTCTAGATGACTGGCTATGAGGCCATCCAAACCTTCGTGAGTTAATTGAACTATAATTATTGGTTTGGTAATTTACTGGGAAAAAACGAGACTGATTTCTTTGAAATCTTGGATTTGACCAATGATTGTAATTTGTGTGTTAGTGTTCTTACCAGCATCATAATTAGTACTCGTTTTATACTCAGTTTTAGTAGGCCTCATATTTCTAGGTTTTCTTTGTTTCAGAGGGTAATCAGCGACAAGATGTCCTATCCTGTTACATCTAAAACAACTTTTGTTCGAACTATTCTGGTTGTTTTGAACTTTCGTCTCAAAAGTTGTTGCAGATGTCGAGGTTGCGTTACTATCCGTTTTTCTCACATACGGTGGGACGAACGGATTTAGGAAAGATTTCTTTTCATCAAACTTATAGTCCTCCCCTCGTTTTAGTAACACGACCTCTTCTTTTATCTCACTCGATTCGGACGACTTGTCCGAATTTGACGAAACAGAGCTAGAGACAGAACTTGTGACATTAGAGCTTGACTTACTTGTTTCACTCTTATTAACTTTAGTTTCTTTAGCAGATATTTTGCTTGGAACTGTCTGACTAATCTCAACGTTTGCAGATTGCTGATTACTAGGATCAAACGTATAGTTATTGTTGTATGGTGGTGGAACTTCAGAAAATCCAATTCCCCCTTTGTTAACCAGGGAACGTTGAACACTTATGATGTGATCTAACATTGCCGAAGAATTTCTAAATTGTTCAATTTTTCCAGTTCAGTTCCACCACTTTTACCTGGTAATCAGCTATCTGTTTATCTTTTTCAGCTATTAGTTTGGTCTTTTCTTCTAACACTTTATAAATAAGATCAATCACTTGTATTTTTTCAGCTAGACTGGCTTTAAGACTTCTGATATCCTTTTCACTAGCTTTTATTTTTACCGAGCAACTATTTTCTTTAGTTTTAGAATAATGATGTTCTTCTTTTAAGTTTTTAAATTGAGTATCCAAACTAACAAACTGATCAGTTAATGTTTTCAATTGATCAGACAGGTTATCACATTGTTCACAATGAAGTTAAGAACTTACCTCAGAGAGCTGATCGTTCACTTCTGCCATGTATGCTTGATCTTCCCCCGTCTCTCTCTCACTTCCTCCAGTTTCAATGTTTACCAGATTTGCCTGTTCGAACACCTCCTCAACTTGTATATTCCAGTTGTATCCACCGTTTTGTTGAGATACCATAGCCCTATTTTCACTACCACCCGCATTTTGTTGAGCAGGCCTGTTCTGACTTCGTTCGACTCTTTCATTTGTACATTCCTTAGCAAAGTGACCATTTTGTTGACAGTTATAACAACGAACCTTTGATTTATCAAACCCTGGTCTTTCTCCAATGAACTTTCTACCCGTTTTCTTCATGAATCTCTTTACCCTTCTTACTATCATAGCCATCTGCCACTGCAGATCCATCTCTTCCAAATCATCAGCATCGATCTGATCATAGTCTTCATCCAAAGTTGCAGGGTCGACTATTTTACCTTTGATGTAATTCTCATAAGATGCAATGAAGGATGCATAGAGAGCAAACTGTTGTTCAGCTGATTTTACACTCATGGGCATCTGTGAGTATTTATTGCTTGGAGCATTGGATGAGAAATTTCCAGTTGTAGTTTGAGGTTTTGAGGACTTACTACCTCCTGCTACGAAACATACGTCTCCATCCATATTGAGTATCACATGACCATCTGGAATGGAGTTTGATTCCCCCTTTGAGTAGTAGGCAGTGGATTCTGATTTTGAACTTGAGTTTGGAGTGACTTTCGCACCATATATTCCCGGATCCTGAACCTGATCAGTCGGTGTCTCCTTTCGAACCATGTTGAGTTCAAAATTTCGTAACTTATTGACCACTGTTTCCAAATCAATATTTTCAAAGTCCTTATCTTCTCTCATCAGAACAGTGTACATCTTCCATTTTGGTGGGAGAGCATCAAGAAGTTTCTCTACTATCTCTTCTTCCTTGTATTCAATGGAGTAATTATTTAGTTCGGTCATCAAATGATAATATCGTGTGATGATATCATCAAGTGATTCGTTTTTCAGATACTTGAATACGGAGAATTAGGTTTTTAGCAGCTTTGTCTTGGAGGTACGTATCCCAACATTTCCTTCATATCTATTCTCTAGTGCTTCCCATAGCTCTCTAGCAGTTTCGTATTTTTTGAAGGTATGAAGAATCTCTTGTGGAAGTGCCATTGTAATAGCTGCATGCGCTTTACTCTCTGCTTCGTACATTTTCTTTTCATCATCTTCCATCTTACTGTACTTCTTAATATGTTCACGACCTTCAAACATGGACGTTGGTGGAATGTACCCGTCTTGAAAGCAAACCCACATCTTTGCATCTTGATACTTCACATACTGTTCAAATATATCTTTCCATGCAACGAAATCGGTACCTTTAAGCAGTTTCGGAGCTTTAGTTGCTGAACTAGCTTCAACCTCCATTTTTACCAGTTCTGTGATGTTTAACGAAGTCATAGTTGAAAGAATGGTGATTCAAGAATCGAAAACAGAATTTTGTGAACAGCTATAGCGAAGTTAGGGCTACTTCGCTCTAGCTTGTAACTTCGCTACTTCTCAACTTCGCTACTTCAACTTTGCTACTCTCTACTTCGCTGAAAACCCTAGTTTCGGTGACGGCAACTTCGCCTGACGAACACTGAAGTTTTGCAGGTTTAGTTAGGTCGATTGCGAGGGACGCGAGGGTGATTTGTAGGTATATTTGATGAGGGAAGATGGGCAAAAGACAAAAACGAGGTAGTTCAACGTAAACTCGTTCCGAGAATAGTCAAACGGAAGGATCTTAACACCCGTGTGATAATCCCGAACCACACAATCATAAGCAAATTTCTCTGATACCAATTGTAGGTTCCCAGCCGGATCTACACAGGAGTATCTCGTAACACGAGGGTGCGGAATCCCCACGTATACGATACGAGTGTCGAAACGATTAATACGTTGAATAGGTATGCAAACACACGAGAGAATACTGTAAAACTTGATGTATTGCAATAGCCAAAACGTGATACACCAGATCACCAAAACACGTCGTTCAGAAAAAAACTTATACATAAAACCCAAAGTTGAGGTATATATACACCTCGACAACTTCGCCTAACATGCTAGGCGAAGTTGTCATAACTTCGTTATGTCCCCAAGTTCGCCTAAACCCTAAGCGAACATATACTAAACAATATTCAACACAAAACGAACAAACTAAACAATTACAGACACAGACAAAACACAAGATACTGAACTATTGACATCATGCACCAACAAGAACATACCTGCAGATTAGAATTCGGAAAAGGGAACGGAGGAAACAGAGTGGTTTTGATTTTGTAATATATTTACAAAAGTCAAAACATACATATAAATTTAAACTTTTAATAAAAGTAAATTAATTTTTATTATTTAGAAAGAAAAAAAAAGGTAATTGTTTTAAAACAATTATATTTGGAAGTAAATAAATTGAAGAATTTGATTTTGGAAAATTAAAAAACTTGAATAAAATATTCGAACCTGTGTGATTCGAATAGCATGACTACGAACCTTCATGATTCGTTGAGAATAAGTGGCTCCGAACCTTCTTGATTCGTAATTCGTTGAGAATAAGTGGCTCCGAACCTTCGTGATTCGTAAAGCAAGAGTAAGACCTATGTGGCATCTAAGACCTGTGTGGCAATCTAAGTCTTGTGTGGCAATAAGACCTGTGTGGCAAACAAAGACCTGTCTGGTACAAATCCTGTGTGGTTAGAATAAAACCTGAGTGGTTCAATCGAGTAAGAAGTAACAAAATATGTCTAGAAAAGAAGATTCATCAAGTGGATCAACAAAAACTCGTGAGCAAGGGAATATATCTCTTCAATGTCCAAAATTGACTGAGTCAAACTACACGACATGGGCATTATTGATGGAGACAATCTTAAAGGCTTATGGTCTTTGGGAAGCGGTAAGCTCAGAAGAAGAAGTTGATGAAAAGAAGGCTTATACGACTAAGGCAATGATCCTACAAACGTTGCTAGAAGATATTTTGATGCAAGTGGTACAAAAACAAAAGAAGTGTGGAACGCGATAAAAGTTCGACACCTAGGAGCATATCTAGTTCAGAAAGCAAGTCTACATACATTAAGGAGTGAGTTGGAGAAGTTACAGATGAAAGAAAATGAAACCGTGAGTGATTTCTCTGGAAAATTGGGAAGCATAAGAGCAAAATTTAAAAGTTTTGGTTCCAATCTCAAGGATAAGATAATTGTAAGGAAATTGCTCAATTCAGTTCCAAAGAAATTTCTACTAATCGTGGCATCTATCGAGCAATATTTGGAAATTGACAAAATTCCATTTGAAGAAGCGGTAGGAAGAATAATAGCTTTTGAAGAACGCCAAGACGAACCAGAAGACGATAACGAAAGAAAGCTTTTGATGGCTAGTAATCATCTTAACAATTGGCGTCATGGAAAAGGTCGTAGTAATAGAAGCCAAGACAAAGATCAAGGAAGAGAACCTTTCAAAGAAGAAAGAATACGTGGAAATGCGATTCGCGAAAGCAAAGACAAAAGTGATCTCAAGTGCTATGAATGTAATGAATATGGTCATTTCGGATATGAATGCCCAAAGTGGAAAAAAAAAAGAAAAAGAAGATTCGAAGGCTCATCTCATACATAGTTTAACTACACTACTATGAAGACAAAGCAAGTCGTGTTGAAGATCGAGATTAAGGGGTGATTGTTGGTTAATCATCGATCTCGTTAAAGTTCCGTTAAATATTTCGTTAGTTATTATATAATAAATAAACTTTGTTAGAATGTTCTGTTAGCAAAGTTAGGTTACAAAGTGTAATTAGTTAATAGTTGTTGTATATTATTGTAATTAGTTAGAATATAAACGAAGGTTGCGTCGTTTCAACGAACCGTCGTGACGGTAGAATGTAAATACCTCCGATCACCATCACTTGTAATCACCCCGTTTCAATTACAAATCAATAATACAAGATTCGTTAATGTCATTTGTTGTTATTTACGTATTATTGTTCGATTATTCGATCCTGTGGCCCTCACTATCAACTTCTTCTGTCTAAGATTGGACTTTTCTCCAACATTCTGTACAAAAGATTAAATATTTATTTTGAATTTGTAATTTCAATAATAGTAGTATTTAGTACCTCACGTTTTATGTGGGTATGTGACAAAGAAAATAGACCATAAACATTTAAAAATTGAAACATAAATGAAAAGAAGAAATACACAAACCAATTATAGAACTTGAAATGCTAAATAAACTACTAAAGCTGATGAGAATAAATCCTCACTGCATCAACATGTCATTGTCACCACCAAACCACTACGACACCACCGCCTAACCGTTACACCACCTATCAAATTAAACAACAAAGTATAAGTAATTACACATTTACACCTATCAATCAGTCATACCCAGTGGAATCTCACCAATAGCAAAGCTATAAGTAAGGTCTGGGGAGGATGGGATATAGGCGCACTGTACCTCTATCCAATGAGATAAAGATGTGGCTTTCAGAGAGACTCTCAGCTCTAAAAAAGCTTATGTATGAGGTAACCAAGCAACCAAATTCATAGTGGCCTACTCCCGACACAACAACTGTTGAGATGATATCCTACTTTGTATTATCTCTTTCTTCCAAACAATTATATGCAACTTCAATATTTTCATAAGTGGTATGCTTACTTGGCTGCACAAAATGACATCTTTTAGTTGTTTATAACCTAAGAACTATTAAATCTTTACACAATTCAATCATTAAAAATTTCAAAGTTTACAAAATATAGAATATGTGTCTTACTTGTCGATGAGAATTCAATCAATAACAAAGTAAGAGTTTACAAAATATCGAAGACGTTGTTAGTATTTCTGTATGATAAAATCTGAAACAAAATAAATAAAACAAGAAACAGTGAACCGATCTTGTGTTTGACACATTTCCCTTAAACAGATTCACGGTATGTTCCCAGGGTACTCTGGTTCGAAGCAGCGGCGTAGTACTGCCGGACTTGATCACTTGCCTGAAATGAAACCGTAACGATGTTGCAGCAAAGGAAGAAGAACGTGTTGTGTGTATTTTGGTGTGTGTAAAACTGAGTCATTGGTCCTGGTTATATAACCACAAAATCGTAACATAAATTAAATACTGAATAATGACCATTAAAGTATAATAATATTCAAATAGTGGTCATTAGTTTAGCAACTGAAATCGAAAATAATAATCATTAATAATATTGACCAACAGTTTCAGTTTTGAAATGAATCTAAAAAACGAATGCAAAAAATTGCCTCACGGAGTTCAAAAAACTTCTAGTCCAGGAACCCAAAATTGCACCACCCCATGCGCGTGGGTATGACTTGTGGTAAAACATATCTTAAAAGATTCAAATGAGTGGTAAAGGCTATACATTATACACCACTCTTTAATTTGTTCCCAATCTGATGTGGGACAAGATTTCTCCACTTCCTTATTAAGACTTCATTCACATACTTTCACTTAAAACTACCAACAATCCCCCACAAGAATGGAGGTTGAAACAACATTATTCTGATTAAATATCAGCAATAGAATCTTGCATACAATAGGTAGGTGTTATCCTTTGAACCTTTGCCTATAAAGCATACTTAGCCCACTGGCTCTAAGTAGACACGATGTCTTTGAAATCATCTGTTGTTTGTGTAGACGACAATACTCTTCACACAAGACTCTCCCTGACAAAGTCAAGTCCTCATAGTTATGTTCGTTATAGTCATGAACATGAGCCTGATTCTGCGAGAGCCATTAAGTATTGTGCCCAACAACACCCTTCGAAGCGACCCCACTTCTATCTCACGTAGGTGATTCACCATGTACGACTACCTTGGTCGAATCATTAAAAGCCATATGCTTAGCCTCACACTTGTCACTTTTGGATGGACTAGGAAGTTTACCTAGCAATGTAGTAAACTCCCTCCCCCCCCCCCAAATAGTGACCGCACTAATTCATACAATTCGGTTTTCCTATTGAACTCAATTTTTGAGATCTCCAGTCTATTGAGTTAGGTTTCCTTCGTATGAACTTTAATTTTTCAAGGGCTTTAGTCCCATTCCCATGGAAAACTTCTAAACTAACTCTCAACTTAGGCCTTTTGTTAGCGGATCCGCAATATTATCCTTTGACTTCACGTAGTCAACAATGATAATTCCAGTAGATATTAGTTGTCGTACCGTATTATGTATACGTCTAGTATGTCTGTTCTTACCATTATACATTGTGCTATGAGATATGGCAATTGCCGATTAGCTATCACAATGTATACAAATGGCCGACGCCGGCTTAGGAAATCTTGGTATATCCTCAACAAATTGACGTAGCCATTCTACCTCTTCGCCTGCTTTATCTAGGGCAATGATTTCTGATTCCAACGTGGATCTAGCTGTAACCGTTTTCTTTGATGATTTCCATGATGTAGCAGCACCTCCAAGTGTGAATACATGCCCACCTGTTGCTCTAGGATCATTCATGTCAAGTATCCAATTTGCATCACAGCGTCCTTCGATAACCGTTGGATATCTGTTATAATGTAACTCGCATTCCCTAGTGTATCTTAGGTACCGAAGCAACCGAATCACAAAGTTCCAATGAATTGAAATTGGGTTGCTCATGTATCTGCTTAGCTTGCTCACATAATATGCTAATTTGGGTCTAGTGCAGCTCATAAGATACATCAAGCTGCCGATAATTCTTAAGTATTCCAACTGGTTAACGGGTTCACCTTTATTCTTAGCTAGATGTTGACTTGTGTCAATGGGAGTTCTAGCTACATTAGAGTCATTCGCATTAAACTTCTCAAGAATTTTGCTCACGTAGTGGGATTGACTGAAAACAAGTCCACACTGGGTTCGTGTGATTTTAACTCCCAGAATCACATCTGCAAAACCCATGTCTTTCATGTCAAATCTTGCTTTTAGCATGTTCTCTGTGGACGTTATGATTTTGTTATTACTTCCAGCAATGAGCATATCATCTATGTATAGACACAAAATGATATATCCATCGGATGTGTCCTTCACATATACACATTTGTCATATTCATAGATTTTGAACCCAACATCAAGTATGACATGATCAAACTTTTGGTGCCATTGTTTAAGAGCTTGTTTCAATCCATACAAGGATTTCACAAGTTTACACACTTTCTTTTCTTGCCCAATGGCTATGAAGCCTTCAGGTTGTTCCATGTAAATATCTTCCTCCATATTTCCTTTCAAGAAAGCTGTTTTCACATCCGTTTGGTGAACTTCCAAATTTCTAATGGCGGGAATAGCAAGCACCAACCTGATAGAGGTTATTCGCATGACTGGCGAATATGTGTCAAAGTAATCTAAACATTCTCATTTCTTATATCCTTTAATTACCAACCTTGCCTTATACTTAACGATGGTGACATCAAGTTTAATCTTCTACTTGAAGATCCATCTATATCTTAGTAGTTTACATCCTTGAGGAAGATCCACTAGTTCCCAAGTATGATTTTGTAAGATAGAATCTATCTCACATTTGATGGCCTCCCTCCATTGAGGTCCTTCTGTGGAATTCACCGCTTGTTGGTACGCTTGAGGTTCCTCTTCTACCATGTAGGTAAGGAAATCAGGGCCCCGAAGGATTTTTCAGTCCTTTGCCATTTACTCTTTCTGATTTCAACCTCCTCTTTCTCAGATTGTTCCCGAGGTTCATCTCTTGTACCCTCATTCTCTGGAATAGTTTTCTCAACCGGTCTAGAATAACTCGGTTTTTCTTTACCCAAACATGGGAACACATGTTCAAACCATGACACATCCTTTGATTATATTATGGTGCCATTATTTATTCCACGGTTCTTGGAATCATGCACAAGAAAATGAAATGCACCACCTGGACCATCTGACGATCTAAATAATTATGGTCTGGAACATAATTATCAAAGTCCTCGCATGGAAATCATAATACGTACAATCCTGTGTCAAAATCTAGAATTGAAGGTTGTTGGGATAACATTAAAAATGTAAAGATGATAAGGGCATGGTGGACATGTCGCTGGTAAATCCTATATATAAGTGTCCTTTTCGGATTTTCATTTGGAGCGTTGTTTTGATTATTCAAAGTTCTGTGTTATGATCAATTTTAACGTTATATTAAAATTTTTCCTTTCCTCAAAAATTTAATGGTGTGTTATAGTATCCTTTAATTTTGGGACGAAATTCCCTAAAGTATGGGAGACTGTAACAACTTGGGCTTTTCGTATTTGAATTCATATTCGTTTACCCAACTCGGGAATATATTTTGATTCTTTAAAATTATTAAAATCTTATAATTATTAGTATTTAACTTTGGTAGACTTATTTCATATTCATATAACTTTCAAACTCGTTAAACTATGCTTAAAAACCTTTAAAATCGCTTAAAACGGCTAAAATCGCATTTATGGAGGTACAGGGACTAGTTTTGCATATTTTCGACTAAATTAACGAAAATTAAGCTCCAAGATTCGTTTTCTTGCCGTCCAACCCGAATTTGGTTAGTTATTATACCAGATTTTCTCATTAATAGCTTATTTTGTTTCCTAATCGAGTGGATTTCTTCATAAATGCATTATAACACTCAATATTTAATAAAAAAAACACACCTCTATACCCTAAAAACTACTGAAGTCCAGCCATCCTCCTCCTATCCCTCGAAATTTCCCTTCTTCATTGTCAGTTTCTTCAGGAGTAATCAAGTTCTTCAAGCCGTCGTTGACTTTCAAGCTTCAAGACCTCATTGACCATGAATTTCTCTTATTCTAATACTCATTTGGGTAAATTGTCTTCTTCAATATTGTAGTATTTATCTCTTTTAAAAAGACCTCAATTAGTTTATATGATTGGGGGATTTACCATGTCAATTGGACTCCGACCCGTTTAAAGGCAAAATAGTCAACAAGATTGACTATTCGATTTCTCTATCTTCTGGTCAAAATTAGCTTTCGGGCTAGAATAATTTTTTTTTGTTTTAGAATTTTTAGTGCACTGACCAAAACCCGACTCCCAACTCGCTGTTCGGATTCAGGTCAGTACCAGCTCGCTAATTTGCTGATAATCTCATAACCGGAGTTCTATACATCCGTTTGGATTGATTCCAATGGCTATGTTCTCGGTTTTTAATATTTCTTATGTCTAAGACTGAGGTCTATTTGGGTCAGATCACTCATTGCGTGAACTTTACTCGTTTAATCATTCTCTCGGTTTACTCGCTTAATCATTGAGGTGAGTAATCACTCCCCATTTTACTTATTTTAAATCTTTTGGGGACATATGCATATTTGCAGTATTTTTTTATTATCTAGTATTCAAAACCGCAACTGTTTAATCCTTGTTTGTAGATCAGTTTATGCCTAACTTGTTATTTGCTTACTTGCGTTGTTTGAATACATTTCGGATAGGTCCAACATATTCTCATTATAGTATGATCATACGACCTTCGTAGTAGCCATCGTCTAGGTCATCTGGTATCGAGCTTACCGACAACTCATCTTTGGTAACCAATGCCCGACGCATGGCAACGGTTTAGCCATATCTCTATATTTGTGTGATTTGTTTTTATGTTATGGTTAAATTACTTATATCACAGGAACATTTTGCATTTTTATTTATTTATTATATATTATTATTGTAGTGTCTTAAACTGGTGTTTTACTCACTCAACATGTGTTATTGACAAACCTTTCTATTTTATACGCATATGCAGGTTATCGTTTGAACTAGTTGCAAAATTTGGTGAAGACTTGGTGAAGAATTAAGTTAAAAAAATTATAATCAAGATTTAGATTTTTATTCATTGTGTGTTCAAATGAGTTTTACTTTGTATTTGAAATTGTTTGGATACTTAGTTAAATTAAATAGATATTGTCACCTTTAAATTATTGCATGATAGTACCTTGAGAGTTGTGAACAATCAGCTCGTGCCCCGACATTTTCGCCTTAGGTTGGGGTGTGACATAAGTTTAGGGTTAATAATGTATATATATGAAAGTTATTTATATATATTGGATATATATAATAAACAAATGATAATAATATAATAATCGATAGACGCGATATTTTATTGATAAAATTTCTTGAACATAAAAACGGATCGAGTAATGGATACAAAATATTAAATGGAAAATCCGAGTTGTTACAAGCGTAACATAGATCAAATAGCCTTAACTACACCATCCAAACAATAGAGGTAGGTTAGTATTGCACGCGGGACCCGAATGATTGTCGCAAAGATTATGAATGTAGGGTGCTATTGGATGTAGTGAGAGAAATTAGGAAATGTGATTCTTTTCAATGACATTCACATAATAATCTTCATCCTCAAAATGAGTTAATCCCAGTTTCATCCGCATGGCCATTTCAAAAGTGGGCACTTGATATTATGGGTCCATTTCCTGAATCTCCTAGCCGCGTTAAATTTTTTATAGTGGCAATTTATTATTTCACTAAGTGGATCGAAGCTAAGCCTGCATCATCTATTACACATGCAAGCGTAAAAACATTCATATGGGAATTCATTATTTGTCTCTTTAGACTTGCACTAACAGTACTGAGTGATAATGGGACACAATTTGCGGACAAAGGTTTACAAAGCTGGTTAGCAGAATTGCACGTTACCCAAGTATTCACTTCGGTGGCTCACCCGCAAGCCAATGGGCAAGTGGAAAAAGCTAATCGAAGTATTAAGGATGGAACTAAGGACAGGTTAAGCACAAAACGCATAGATGGGTAGATGAGTTGCCGCATGTATTATGGGCCCATATAACGCATAAGAAAAAAAGTATTCTGAAACTCCTTTCAGTCTTACTTATGGTATGGAGGCAATGATTCCCGCAGAGATGGAGTCCCATCCGCAAGAACGCTCCTCACCACAGATAATGACAAAGAGTTGCGTTTGAACTTAGACCTTTTGGAAGAAAGGCGTCAGCTGGTAACGATAAGATAAAGCAATTATAAACACAATCTTCAAAAGTATTATGACTCACGAGTCAAAGTATGTCAATTTAATGTGGGGGATTATGTGTTCCGTAACATTGAGGTTTCAAATGTAGAAATAATGGGAACGTTAGATCCAAAATGGGAAGGACCTTATAAGATTAACATGGTCCTAGGCAGGGGTGCGTATGCATTAGAAAAGCTCGATGGCACACCAGTCCCACGAACTTGGAATGTTGCACAACTTAAGAAATGTTATATGTAATGTTCTGCGTACCATGGGCCTGTGTGCCATATTTTATTTAATTTTATTTTGGGTTTGCGTACCATCTAACGAGTAATGGTTTGAGTACCATCTTATGTCTAAAGATATTTCAAGGAAGGATCGAGTGCCATTTTTCTTTGTCTAAACATGTTAAATGTTTCACAAATATTACTAGCATGCATGTTGGAATATAATTTAAATGGTGTGCGTGCCATTTTAAATAGTTGACCAACGTGTCATCTATAAATTACATATATTTCTGGCCTGTGTGCCAAAATATAATTTAAATGGTGTGCGTGCCAATTTAAATAGTTGACATACGTGTCATCTATAGGTTACACATATTTCTGGCCCACATGCCTAAATATAATTTCAGTGGTGTTTGTGCCATTATCCCTGCCATTCGGTGACATTTTTTCCTTGCCATTAAATTACCTCCAGCAGTAGTGTCAAAACAAACTTGGGTTTCATATGTCAGCCCGTTGTAAAACTTTTCCACGAGAGCCCATGGTGTAAGACCATTCTGTGAACAACGGGCAAGCAAATTCTGAAAACGCTCCCAAGCATGGCAATATTGCTCATCTGGCTCCATGTGAAATAAGTTAATCTAATCACGAAGAATAGCCGCTTTAGCCGGTGGAAAGTATCTCTTGATAAATGCAGAACGTAGTGCTTCCCAAGTGGTGAACGTGCCAGGCGGCTAAGTGTCGAGCCAGAGAGCTGCTTTACCTGCAAGAGAGAAAGGAAAAAGATGTAAGAAAATAGCATCTTCAGTAGCACCTTGTAAATTAAAAGTTTTCAAAACGCGGTAAATCCGGTTAATGTGTGCGGGTGCATCTTCGTCATCACGCCCATGAAACTGATTAGTTTGAACGATGTCGTTCATGGCGTATGACGGAATTTGCCACGAGTTGGGGTTATCGATATGGGGAACGGCGATGCATGAGTGGTTTCCAGTTAAACCATCGAAGGCTTGAGTAGCAATTGTTCTATCGTCGGTCATTCGAACTTATGGTTGACTTCTAGGACTTTCTGGTGGTGAACTGTGTGGTGACAATTTTGGTGTAGATGTAGCTTATGATGGTTGTTTCTCTGCTGACGAGCTAGCCTCGGATTTGAACGGAGAAAAATTTAGATTATCCAGCGGTGGTCCTTGCGAACGAAGATGTGGCATATACCAGAAAAACGCAACAGACCAAGTAAGTAGACTAAAAATAAAAACTAAAACAAATACAAACTAAAATTTAATTATACTCCTACGACTCAAACAAAAGTAAAACAAATAGCACAGTATGTAGCAATTAAGTCCAATTAAAGCAAATAACGCAATCGCTAAGAGTCCTCGGCAATGGCGTCAAAAGCTTGATGTGCTAAAAGTAGTCAAATAATTATTAACTAAAATTATACTAATCTAGACACTAAGTAATACTCTAGACCCTTAAACTTAACTTAAACCACTAACCGGAAAGTGTATCGGTCGACTCTAGTACAGCTAAGTAAGTTCGGACATCGAACCCACGAGACACTTTAAATTGCGAAACTAGCAAACAAGACTCAACTACAAAACACGACTATTTATTAATAATATTTGAGGGGAAATTTAATATTAATTAATTAAAACTCTAAATAAATAATTAACTAATAATTATTAACTTACTAATGATTAACTAATGATTACTTAACTTAATTAATTAATTAAACTAATAATAAAATATTAACACCCTAAACCTAATTAATATATTAATAATAAAACATAATCATAACCTTAAAACTAATTAATTTAATATAAAACATTTAACCTAATTAATTAAACTAATAAACAATCAAAAGCTTAGAATAATTCAGATGATAAAGATAACTACCTAGGCTAGAATCCCCAAAGTTACGGTTATTAATTAAATGGAAAACTCAAGTTACGGAACTGGGATCATGAAATAAACCCTTGACAGAAAACCCGAACAGGACCCTTGAACTTCAAGAAGACGCCTATGGATTTCTAACAGGTTTTAAGACTCAACAGTTTTATGAATTAAACTTCCTTACGCTTATTTAATAACTTATGTCTAAGTATCTTTATGACAAAAACCTACCTTACAGCGCGAAAATCAAAGATACCAAAGCAGACTCAATTAACTTAATAGACTAAACTGACAATCAAACCTAGACGGACTCCTTACGAAAAACTAAATCTAGCAATCCCGACAAGCAAAGATCTATCAATAGCCTATCACCTTACAGCTTTCTAGGCTAGCAGCTCACTTTTATCTGTTTAATTGATTTTATTGTTTCTATGATTTTAATCGATATTAATCACAAACTAGTCAAGAACACACAGTAAATGACCTAACAAAACCCTATCCTATGAAACAATCAACAAGGGCAATGTGAAACAATAAATTCAAGTAAACAAAACCAAGCAATCCTACGCATCAATTAAATCAAACTCAACAATTTACTTAGAACATAAAATCCATAACGAAAGAAAATCCAAACCAAATCAAACCGAACTAAGGTTCATCACGACCTATGTAGTTTATGGAATTTAGCCTAGAATCATAAAATCTAAATCAAACAAAACAATTAAAACTGAAAACATGGTAAAAATCTAAAGATTTGTGTTTCATTATGATCCTTTAGTTGCCTATTTAGAGCATTCACGCTGACTTCTTTAAAATATTGTGAGTAAATCTCTAAATTTTTTAAAGGTTTATAAGTGGTTGTAATTAGATAATAGAGAAAATTTTGAAGAGATTGAGTAAATTTGAAGGAACACTGTTTACCTTCTATTTATTTTTAATATATTTAAAAGTCGTTGTGAGTGGAGGAAAGAGAAAAGGTAATGATAAAAATGTTAAAAAGTATTATTTAATTGTATATAAGAGAGAAAATGTACTAATTGTTAGTGTAATTATAGAGATAGAGATAGAGATAGAGATAGAGATAGAGATAAAGAAGCTGCTGAGAATGTTTTAATTAATAGATTTTATAAAGATGCTACGAACCTTTGAACCGTTTAGAGAGAGGGTTTATGTGGTTAATTTAAAATACACATTAACGGGTAAGTTTCACAGTGTCGGCTCCAATATTTTGGCCCGAGCGCAAAAAATATTTTGGACCTTAAGTAAAATGAGTATTTTGTTGTGTTTAAACAATTTACTTTTTAAATGGGGATACTTAGTTATGATTTGGCTTTAAAATGTCTCAAATAAGATTAGAACCCATAACATTTTGGTTGTGGGTCATACTCATTTGCCACTAAACCAAACTAGGCATTATGTAATTGACTTTAAACATTAAATATAGATATATACATATCGTTTTTCATAAAAATACATTTAAATTTGTTTTTTAAAAAACTTTCGGGCCTAGCGAGGTGTCGGGCCTGGGGCCGTTGACCACCCAGCCCCACATGGGCCGACCCTGAAGTTTCAAAATTCAGAGGCTCTCTCTTAATCAATTACACATCTTAATGGTTCAGTACAAGATTCTCATACAACCCTTAGTATGGCTGCTCAAACTGCTTGCCGCTCGCTCGATTTCGGCTCGGTTTGGAAATGAGCCATTTGGCTCGGTCCACTTGAAAACAAACCAAGCACAAGTAAATCCTCGCTTGGTTTGGTTCGATTCGTTTTTACTTGAATTACTTTTTATTTATTATTTTCATGTATATATGTATATATATATATATGATTGATTTCTTTTGAGAACCGCTTTGAGTTTTAAGAACTCGAAAGAACTCAACGTAACAACTTTCTTTTTTGAATTTTTTTACACATGTGTAATACGTAAGTGTAAGTAATGTACAAAAAATTACCGTCATTTTTTAAACACCGAGTCGACTTTTTACACATAGTGTAACTAAAGTTTAAACTTGTGTAATTAACAAAAATATTTATTCTCTCTCATGATTTATTTTTTAATCAAATTTAATCTTAGCCATATATTCTAACTCTTTAATTAAATGTGTGGTCTAAAATTAAGTTCTTAAAGTTCTTACAACTCATCAAGTTCTCAAAATATCCCTCCCATATATATATATATATATACTAGTTTGATTTTCCCGTGTTACGGGAGTTTATTTAAAGTTTTGTTTTTAATCGTTTTGCTATTTTATAATGATTATTTTATTTTTTAACGTAGTTTTGTTTTAATTTAATACATACATATATATATATATTAGTTTGTTATTATATTTTTAACTTTTCGGTTTTATCAGTTGAGATGTTTAGGTTTTTAGATTTTTAACGAACAAACTTAAACAAACATGAGCATATTGATTTTTTTAAATGTACAAGCATGAACACAAATATTTTTCTAATGAAAAAAGAGGCGTTGATGCAGTTGACGATGGTGGGTAGTATTGGAAGTTAACCGAAAAAATTAATTAAATTAGGGTTTGATAATGAAAGTGTTTATCAATAAATGAGATGTTATAACTTATTTGAGGGATATTAGAGTTTGGTAAGACACATAACCCATGAAAATTATTTTTTGATAATTAAGGAGTTATTTCACAAATAAATTAGATGTTATAACCCGTTTAAGGGTTATCCGGGTTTGGTGAGACCCATGACCCGTGAAAATTATTATTTGTTTATGAAATAGTTTTACAAATAAATGAGATGTTATAACCCATTTAAAGACTATCCGGGTTTGGTGAGACCCACACCCATGAATTCGGGTCAAAGTCATGAGAAACCTCTATTTATAAATCAAGCAATCTGATGGCTCTAAAGAATGAGTGGAACAACCTGAAAGCGACACATCGGATTTTATGGTAAACAATTATATAGATAGTTAGATATATATATTAAATGTGTATATGGATTAGGTTCATTTCAGAAGTAATTTTATAACGAAAAGTGCGAGAAGTGATCTCAACCATTAGATTATTAATCAATGGTTGAAACATTATTGCATTCATTGTAATTAATAAAAACTTGAAATACATTAAAATATATAAGAAAAGGGTAGTATAGGTAGAAAAAATAATACATTATTTAATTTATCTCATCTATCCCTAAATAAAAGCCTAAAAATTTATGATTTGTAAGTTACAATTTATCTATTTTATTATATTTTAATGTAAGATTTAAATTTGTTGTTTTTTTTATCAATAAAAAGTTTTTAATTTATAACATTTAAGCAAAATAGTATCTTCATCATCGATTGTTATTTTGAAAAAAAAATAATTTGAATATGTGTAAGACGGAAAAAAATGTGTACGAAGAAACTGAAAATGTGTTGGAAAAGAAATAAGATGTGTATGAGAAGAAAAAAGATGTGTAGGAAAAAATATAAGACGTGTATGAGAAAATTAAATATGTGTAGGGGAAAAAAATGAAGATGTGTAGGAAGAAACTAAATATGCGTAGGAAAATTGAATATGTGTAGGACCAAAGAAAAAAGGGTACGGTGAAATTGTAGGCGTGTAGGAAAAAAAATGTGTTGTGTATATGAAAATTAAAGATGTGTAGGAAAAAATTAAGATGTGTATGAGAAAATTAAAGATGTGTAGGAAGAAATTATGTATGCGTAGGAACGTTTACAGATGTGTAGGGCAAAAAACATGCGTATGAACAAATTGAAACTGTGTAGGAAACAAATTTTGACGCGTATGAAAAAATTAAATATATGTAGGAAAATTTTGCATAGGTATAGGAAAAAAATATAGTTGTGTATGATGAATTCAAGAGATAGGGTAAAATAATGTAAAGATTAATTTATTATTTTATGGATTTACTGATTTTTAAATCTTTTTAGTTATTGTTATTAAATTAATTATATTAGTTAGAAGTGTAACTTGCATTGCTTTAATTATATATATTAATGAGAGTGAGAATACATTTATATTACTTTAATACCCTTTTCATTTATTTTTAATAATTCAAGATTGAAAATAAAATGAGTGGTTCAGATTGACTTCTCGCACTTCTCGTTAACTTTACTTCTCGAATGAACCATCCCCATGTGTATATATATAAATAAAGTATTTTTTTTTAAGTTTTTGAATTTTCCCTTTTCTGTGTTGACTTTAAAGTTCAAATTTAAACTCTAGCTGCTCATTATTTTATATATGTTTTCTTGTTAACTTTGAGTTTTAAACATTTTAGGGTTGAAAGTTTAGACATTTTGAAGTTAAAAGTGTTGAATCAATGATACTTTTACTTTTAGAAAATTAAAATTAAAAACTTTGTACCAAACCAAACCAAACTGCTTGGTTTCAAGCCAAACCAAGTTCAAACATAAAAATATCGTTCGTTTCTCAAAAATTCAATCGCTCGTTTCGGCTCGCTTTTGAATCAAACCAAGTATAAATAAGCATTTGCTCGGTTCGGCTCAATTCGTGAACAACCCGAACCCTTAGTGTGATAAGTTATCTGGTTTTGACCTAGCGTAAGTGAATAACTTGTTAGTGTGAATGAACCAAAAATATACCATGTGGATTCTATTAGTACAACAACTAACTTCCATGTATTATGTATAACTTTAATCATCAAATATATATATAAATGTTTGATAGTTGTTGATGACATTTTCTTTAGACAACTATACGTGAACATAAACAAATAAAGTGTTATTCCATATCTCCAGTCTTTTTATGACTTAATAACTTGGAGGAAGTCCTGTTTTAGTTCAAAAATGTTCATATGAATCCTCAATTTTCATATGAGGATTTAGTGATACTTAGTAAGGGGTTGTTCGGTAGTCTTTTAATTTTCATTAAAAAGTTACATCTTAATGGTTTATAATCTTTTAATGATTAAGAGGCTATCTCTTAACAATTAGGGGGGAGGGGGTGGTTCCAAATCCATCACCCATCACACTCAATGGTATGGTGACACCCCACCCTAATCAAATCCATCACTAGTGATGAAATTTAGTGGGGGTGATGGTGTGGTGTGATGCGTTTTTTTTTTGGGTTTTTTTTGCAACTTAAAATAAAAACAATATTTTACTAGAACATATTACAACTTAAAAAATATAATTAAAAAATAAAAGTTACAATAAACAATGTACTTCTCGTCTGAATCCGGAAATTCCAAACCTAAAGAACCTATAACTTCAACCAGATCCCATTTCAACCGATGGTGAATATTCTCATTCTGCAAGTCTAATTGTGCATCCTCAGGAACGAGAACTTGAGTAGGAGGATTCGGTACCCAATATGGAGAAATTGCACGTCCATATTCTTTTATTAACATATTGTGTAATATGATGCATGCATATACGTAGCTAGAGATCGTGGGTTTTTCATTGCACGAACCAGTCGACTAAGTATGAATCATCTACCCTTTAAGACACCGAAAACTCTCTCAACATCTTTTCTTGCCGATCCTTGCAACTTCTTGAACGCCTTTTCATTGTCCTCGACAGGAAACAAAAAGGCTTTCACAAAAACATACCATTACGGGTAGATACCATCGACAAGATAGTAGCCACGTCCATAGACGAAGATCTATCGGTGTCTAACGGAACCAAGTTGCTCGGATATTCCATATTTTTTTTGTTTTGAATGAAGTAGAAGATTGAGAGTGTTTGAGTTGGATTAGGTTTTGAGTAGGATTGAAATGGTTGTTTAATTATATTTTTTAATTTTTTTATTAACTCCCCCCCCCCCAAACAGTAAAAAAAATCCCCAACGTTCACATTTCTTGGTTCCATACACGTGATGGCCATCACACTGGATCACCCATCACGCGTAATGGCCATCACCGGCGGCGGTGTTTTTGTTTCTATAACGCGTGGTGGGTGGCCATCATGGACCACCCCCACCCCTATTAAGAGGTTATGAACCATTAAAATGTAACCTCTTAATGACTATTAAAAGGCTACCAAACAGCCCCAAAACGGAAACCAGGCCCGGGAAAAAAAGGAAAAAAGACCGAAATGAGGCCAAGTGGTATAATATTTTCTCTAATCCATGGTATGATGTCAATTGTCCAGAATAAAACACTTGTCGTCACTGAGGCCATGTGTAGTGTGGCTCTGGCTGGGGCGATTTTGGACGCGAAGGGGCTAGAACACCGCCCCCCGGGCGATTTGGGGCGGGGGCGGAGTTCTTTTATCGCCCGGAGAAGATGAAGAATATTATTATTATATTATATATTATTATTATATTACTATTGTATATATATGTATATGTATATGTATATATGTTGTGTGTGTATATGTATATGTATATATGTTGTGTGTGTGATATATATATATATATATGTGTGTGTGTGTGTGTGTGTGTGTGTGTTGTGTGTATGTATATGTATATATGTTGTGTGTGTGATATATATACATGTATATGTGTATGTATATGTATATATGTTGTGTGTGATATATATATATATATGTGTGTGTGTGTGTGTGTGTGTGTGTGTGTGTGTGTGTTGCGTGTGTGTATGTATATGTATATATGTTGTGTGTGTGATATATATATGTATATGTGTATCTATATGCATATATATTGTGTGTGTGTGTATATATATGTATATGCAAAATGAATTCTAGAAACAACCCAAACCAACCGAACCACCCATTTCCTCCTTTCGGTCAACACCATGGTTCGCAAAACCAACCGAACGTGAACTTACAATGGAACCCGATGAACCTAAACCAACCGAGCTATCCGTTTCAATTCCCGACCCGAACCTAAACATGTACGCCAACCGAGCTATATGTTTTTTTATATTTTTAGTGATGTATTTTTTGTATTTCTTTTTTAATTTTAATGCATTTTTATTTAATTATTTAAATAAATTGGTTTTTATTTAATTAGTTTAATTAAAAAAAATAATAATAAAAAAAGATATTGTGGGCCCAAATTGTAGCCCCTATACCATTACACCCAAAAAACAAATTCTCATCCCTTGCTGACTGGACGTCACATGGCACAATTCGCTCCTAATTGTAGCCCCTCCACTACACATGGCCTGAATGCCAATAAAACATTTTGTTTCAGAATATCCAATAAGATGATGGATTAACAGTATGGAACTTTTATCTGTTAGTTTTGGTGAATGGCCACTAAACCATCCTTGTCAAATACAATAAACTTTACTTGGATATTATTTTCTGCCGTCTCTTTCACTTAATGAATTATGATCCATTCTCTCTTTAAATTTGTATGATCAACGAGTAAATTAAAGTAGTTTGTTTAGTTTTTAACTATATAGTGATACGTATTTGAATTTACATTATTCGAACGGAACTCAAAATAACTTTATAAATAAAGTGAATAAGTTCAAACACTCTGTTAACAGTAAAAAGAGAAATTTAGAGTCTAAAGAGTTACCGATGTGAATCACGTGGTCGACTATCCAGATTCTTGTATTTTAACATATATTTCCAAAACTTCGTTTTATAAAAAACTAACTTGAAAGGACACTCCAACCTGAAACTTACAAATTGAAAACAAATTTTGTTCACATGAAGTCAAAATAACATGGTTATACTAGAGAATACACCAACACTTTTCAGAAACCTAATTTACATTTTGCTGGAAACCTTGTTCACACATTGTTTTCACTTTAAACTTTAAAGTGATATTTATTTATGCTGGTGGAGACATTGATTACGTGTATGTCGGCTGTGATATTAAATGTGATCTACAAACCACAATTATCCAATTGCATTTTTTATTTTGAGTTAATGGTTATTTTCGTTCCTGTGGTTTGCTACTTTCACCACTTCAGTCTAAAATTTGAAATTTTGTCAATTTAGTCATAATAGTTTTAATATTAGCCAATTACGTCTTATCCGTCTAACGGCATCTAGCTATGCCGTTAGTTTAAGGGTATTTTTGTCTTTCTCCCTTTTATTTTGAGTTAATGGTCATTTTCGTCCCTGTGGTTTTGCCACTTCATTCCAAAGTTTGAAAATTTGTCAATTTAATGTTCAATTTAATTCAGTTTTTTTTTGTCTATAACCTTGAAAAGGACAACCCAAGGCCAAAACCATCGAGCATCAACCAAAACAGGTCTGCATTTACTCTGTCGACAACAATAATCATACCCCCTCCCCTCGTATTTAGTTTCTAGACGGTTCCTAAACTCTCCCCCATGATGGAATTCAATGGTAAAGTGGTCAAAGCAATTCCTTGAAACATAATTGTACGGAAAAAACTAAAAACCGTTTCTTTGATGAATGCATAATAGCTAGGGTTTAGAGATTAACATATCGTAACGAAAATCTGGCTCGAAATCAACTATTATACATTAATCAAAGAAACGATTTTTAGTTTTTTCTGTACAATTCGGTTTCAGGGAAATACCTTAACCACTTTACCATTGAATCCACCATGGGGGAGAGTTTAGGAAATGTCTAGAAACTAAATACGAGGGGGTATGATTACTGCTGTCAACAGAGTAAAGGCATACCTGTATTGGAGGCTGCTCAATGGATTTGGGCTTGGATAATGCTCTTCAGGATTACAGATAAATAAAAAAAACTGAACTAAACTGAATATTAAATTGACAAATTTTCAAACTTTGGACTGAAGTGACAAAAGTATCAAACCACATGGACTAAAATGACCATTAACTCAAAATAAAAGAAAGAAAGACAAAAATACCCTTAAACTAACGGCATAGCTGGATGCCGTTAGACGGATGGGACATAATTGGCTAATATTCAAAACTATGAGGACTAAATTGACAAAACTTCAAACTTTGAAATAAAGTGGCGAAAGTAGCAAACCACATGAACGAAAATGGCCATTAACTCTTTTATTTTAATAAACATATATGAATTAAGTATTTAGAGTAAAAACTAAAAAGTAAAAGATTATACATTTATTTTAGGTAGAATTTCATATATGACCTTTCAAACATTCAAATTCAAACTATCATGTCAACCAAAAACACAATATCATATATGCCAATCTAAACACACTATTACTAATATGAAAATTCTGTCCTTTCCATTATATGATTTTTTTATACCCTACAATATCATATATGCTCAATCTAAACACACTATTACTAATATGAAAATTTTGTCCTTTCCATTATATGATTTTCTTTTATATCTTAATTTTGCTTATTTTGATGCATGATGGCAGTTTCATTACTTTCAGAATTCATCTTCTAGGTATGCTAACAGTGGAATTAGGTATTAAATGATTGAAGTTAATATTTAGATTCATCCCAATTTATTACGGACTGAAATCATTGCAAGGTATGAGACTTGTCCCACACCGGTTGTATGGGCAACTGATGTGGGGTTTATAAGCCAAATGGGTTCCCTCACCTATCAGACTAGTCTTTTGGGTTAAGTTCTTCTGTTTGGCTTGTAACATTGGTATTAGAGCCAAACTCGGAGTGGTGGCCTGGAGTGAGCCAGCCGTGACCAACGTGGCCATGACCAACGAGGCCGTGACCAACGAGGAATCAGAGTGGTGGCCCGCTGAATGGTGGCTTGGAATGAGGCATCTGTGACCAACGAGGACGTTGGCCCTTAAAGAGGGTGTATTGTTACGGACTGAAACCATTGCAAGGTATGAGACTTGTCCCACATCGGTTGTATGGGCAACTGATGAATACATATATTAATTCTTCACCTTTAATACCTAATTCAATTGTGAATATTTTTCAATTATCCCTTTGTGAAGTCTCGATTAGTTGCAAACTATGAACACAAGTATTAAATTGTGTTACAAGCCAAACAGAAGAACTAAATCCAAAAGACTGTGTGTATTGTTAAGGACTGAAACCATTGCAAGGTATAGGACTTGTCCCACATCGGTTGTATGTGTAACATATGGCAAAAATTTTCACTAATGTAATCATGTTTATCCATCCTAATATCGTTTATTAATAAAATTTGCCTTTATTAAAGTTCAATATCTTGCAAAGTCAACAAAAAGTCCAAATTTCGGCACGAAACGAGAAAAACGTGCAAAAACCTCGGGCCGCGAGCCAGAAAGTAAATAAATCATTAGATTGATTAAACAATCTCAAAAGTTCAAAATATATATGAAAACATGTGAGACACCATAAAAATATAATTTAGGAAGGCTCAAATCATGAAAATTGGAAAATAAGCAAACTCGAGCCAATACAAGACCCGGAAAAGATCCCACATAAACTATTTTCAAGAAAATGGTTTATATGGTCCATATTGTCAGGAATTTGATTTCGTTCAAAGTCTGACAAAAATCATTGAAAACGGAATTCGTTTGAATATTTGAAATACAAAATACGTCAAACGAATAACCGAAAATATCTAGTTATTGATCAAAAACCCCTCACATACCCGCCCACCCCCTAGGCCGCCTACCCCTCCCCTTGGACAACTCATACCCCATGTGGACCAATCTTAATCCCCCAACTAAACCCCTAATCATTATATTCTAGAAGAAAAACACTTTTTTTAATTCCCAATGATGGTTGGTTAATTTGTATGTGTTTTAGTTCATTTATTTATTAGTTTTAATCGTTTATTGTAGGAAATTTGGTACTTCATACGTGCTTTTGTATTTTAGGTCATTGATCGTTAAAGATGCTAAATTGGAGACTTGTACGAGCATGGAATGATATCTCGGGAAGATTGGAGCCACTATACAAGTTGGTTGAAAGTCAGCTCCCAGAGCATGATGAGATAGAGAATGAAGTTACGAGAACGTGGGCGAAAACGGCGAAGAAAACGGAGTTGAAACGAGAAAGATATGAAAAAACAAGATTTTAGGAAAGTGTCCCACCGTGGCCCACAATCAACCCAGCCCAAAATCGGACAGAAGCCACAGTACCCTGGCCTCTGACCCACGGTGAAGCCACCGTGACCCATGGTTGGACCGTGGGCCACGGTCCAGTATGGCCCGGCAGCCACCGTGACCCACGGTGGAGACCGTGGGCCACGGTCCGGAGTTCGTAATAGCATTTTTAAAAGGGTTTTTGGCTGTATTTTGACCTAGCTTTGATTCCATATCATTCTTAGCGGCTAGAGGCGATTTCCAGCAGCTCCGAGAGGCGATTTCCACCACCATAGCTTTTTCCAAGACCCTACATATGATTCATATCATCCGTATTGAAGATCCAATGATGTCAAGGCTCGACTAATCTCATAGAATCGCAACCAGGATGTATAGTTTGTATCCTTTTACAGTTTTTCTCATGTGATTAAGAATATTTGTGTTTTGTTATTGATGACTAATATATTATTATTGATGTTTGGTATTTCTGAATGTTCGGTCGGTTTAGGTTTACGTTGGTCTGAACGATCTGTTACCAGTTGCTAGATAATTAGTCATATAACTGTTTGGTTAGATTGAATACGATAAAACATACAATTACCCTTAACTGAGTCACATTGGCAAGGACTGTTTGATAATCAATTCCGTGCGTAAAGTAATTGTTGATGTCTAAGGTTTTGTCTGATTGATCAGTTTTCAGTTAATCGTTAGTAATTAAGTGGTTAGGTTGCATGAGATACTGTTGGTTGCTTACTTGAATTCCCGGGTGTGATTTGCTTTGTTAACTGTTTGAAATTCGTTTACTTGTTCATTGCTTAGTTCTCTAAACTCACTTTAATTGTTTGTGTGATCAGCACTAACAACCAGTCACTTCATAATTAGAAATCTGTTACACGAATACATTGACCACATACTCCTTGTGATACGATACCCTACTTGCTCTAACTATTTAGAATAATTAGGTTTTTGATTGACTCAAACGACGATCATCAAAATGGCGACATTGCCGGGGAGTTAGTGCGCTTATTGTTTTTCGTGTTAATTGATTTTTGAGTTTATTTTAGTTTTAAGTTTAGTTTTTATTTTTAATTTTTATTTATCTGTATTTTACGCGGGTTTTGTTAGTTGTGCAGATTACAGGTTTATGCACACCCGCCATTCGGGCCGACAGTCTCCGTTAATTTACGAGCCCGAAATTGAGAGGCTAGCTCGGCAGAACCGAGTACAAAATAGAAACTCTGAAATGGAAGACCAAAACCAGAACCAGAACCAGAACCAGAACCAAAACCAAGACCCACTCCCACAGAATAGCCAGTTTCACCCAGAAAACATGCCTCCACCACCAATTTTCAATAACCAGAACGAGCAAAATAACCAAACGCCCAAAGCAACTCAGCTCGTGCTTCCCGAACCCGAAACCGAAACTTAAACCGAAACCTAAACCTCAACTTTGACCAAGCCGTACCATCAGTTCCAAATAATAACCCGAACCGTCAAGTTCGGCTAAATTTTGATGATGTTCAACCGAGTGTTCCGACTGAAGATGAGGATGAGGGGGAAGATAATAATGGAAACGAAGGTTTTCGGGCAGCTGATGATGAGGTAGATCGATGGGTTAGAAGGAACCAGGAGGCTGAGCCCGAGAATGAGGTTGGTGAACCAGAGGTTGAGGGTGATAATCAGTATGAAGATGAAGTGGAAGAGCCAGTTAATCGAAGACGGGCTGAAGCCGTTAACAAAAACGGGAGGGGTCGATATATGGTGAATCGGGCTGAACGGCTCGAAAGAGTTCGTGGCATTCCGGTTAATTGGGGCGGTATGGGAAACCCCGGGGTGCAAAGGAGAAATTATATAGCCCTGGTTCATGATGTTAACAGTCGGTTCATGCCGGCTATCTCAGATGGAGCATCCCCGTTGGTCCCACAGGAACGAGTGTAGGGACAACAAACTTTAAAGTCCCGGCCATCTTACATTAACATTGTTCCTCATTTTCACGGGATGGCTTCGGAAGACCCGTATTCTCACTTAACCAATTTTTCGGCTATTTGCGGGTCTATTGGTGATGGTACATTTGATCAGAACGAAGTCCGGTTGCGGTTATTCCAGTTCTCGTTAAAAGACAAAGGGAAACTTTGGTTTAACTCGCTACCGATGCACAGTATCAGAAACTGGGCCGAGATGCAACAAGTTTTTCTAAACGAGTTTTATTCACAGTCGAAGACTACCGAGGCCCGTTCCGACATTTGTCACTTTTCACAGTTACCTGGTGAGTTATTTCATGAAGCCTTTACTAGGTATAAAGACATGATCAGGAAATGCCTGTTGGTGCATGTTTTGTGGCCGTCGCTTGCGAATAGTTTAGAATGTTTATGTTGTATGCGGTACACCTAGATAGTGGTCCACGCCGAAAGTCATCCATTCGAAAGAGCATTTTCAAATGGATACTCATTCGATCGAACCAGTCTCTGATTCGATCGAATGAGTCTGCTATTCGATCGAATAGGACTCATTCGATCGAATGAGTCCTGATCGAATAGCAGTGGGTATAAATACCCAGCTTTCAGGCGTGGTGTGTTAAGGATTTGCGTGCCCGGAGCCCAAGTGCTGTCCGGATGAGGGGGGAGGCAATGCTCGACCTCCCCCTGCCATAGATCGTGATTTCAGTGTTTAACAAGCATGTAATCTTTCGTTTTTATCAATGAAATCATTTGTTTCGTGTTTGTTTCTATCCGTCTTTGGTTATCAAACCTTCCGTCTCGAACCGGCTCGGATCGTCTCGGTCCCGACTGAACCAACAATGCCCACATCACCAGATCGAACTGTGGGAACTGGTAAAGTGTTTCGTTGATGGTTTGACGTACGTGGACCGAAAGCATCTTAAGGCCTCATGTAATGGTCAGTTGTTGAATCAGCCCGATGAAGATGATTGGGAATTGTTAGAGTTCATGTGAGATTCCAAGGCAGAAGCAGCAGCTGAAAGAAGAAGGCATGGTAATTCATCAAAATCCGTTAAGTCAGTCGCGAGTGAGTCCGCGAGAATTACTGATTTGGAACGTGAACTGGCTGAGTTGAAAAAGGGTAAGAAGAGAGAGGTCGGGAAAGTTGGTGTTAAATTCCCGGTTTGTGAAGATTGTGGTGAACTCGGGCATAAGGCAGAAAATTGCCCCGAGTATTATGATGATGAGGAGGATGACACCGAGGAAGTTAATTATGCTTACGGGGATTCCAATGGTCAAGGGTTGAATTCAAACACCTATCACCCGAGCCTGAGGAACCACCCAAACTTTCGTTACGGGAACACGTCTACACAGTTGAACCCGAACTTTCAGGGATCGAGCAAGAACATGTCGCAGGGTAATTACCGCCAGGGCGGTTATCAGCAACAGCAAGGTTCGTAAGATCAGAATCGGGGGTATAACAGAGACGGTAACCAGGGTGGAAATTCATCGGGTAATCAGGACCAGCAGAGGGGGTCCTCGGGAAATGCGGATGAGTCGGTGCACTCAAAGTTGGATGCATTGATGAAGTTTATGACAGATCATAAGGCTGAAACGAAGAAACAGTTTGAGTTACATGATAAGTCAACAGGGGCAATGTCAAAGCAGATTGGTCAGCTCGCAGCAGATATGGCAAAGTTGCAAAAGACCGCAGCTCAACTCCCGAGCGATACTACAGTCAACCCGAACCATTACTGCTCAAGCTCCAATAAGGGAAACAATGTGCACATAAATTCTGTAAGTCTTTTACCTCATTTTGAAATTTCTGTTGTTGAAGTGGATTCACCACCACAGTTTGTTGAGGAGGTGGTGGAAGATGTTAGTGGTGAGAGTGATCGTATCGGTCAAAATGAATCAATTTTCCAAAATGAATCACAACTAAAAACATATGAAATGTCTTTTTGTGAAAATTGCACATGTGAAAAATGTTTAAATGGTAAATTGACCAACATGAGAGATGAGGAGGTGGAGAATAATACCACCTCAAGTAAACTCCAAGACCCAGGAGTGCCGCTTTTATCAATTCAAATTGGGAAATTTAAAACTGATCGGACACTTCTAGATCTTGGAGCATGTGTTAGTATCATGCCCGGTAGTTTATATGATCAGTATGAATTTGGCCCATTAGAAAGGGTAAACATCACCGTGGTGTTGGTGGACCAAACTCATACACTTCCCCGGGGCATGGTGACTAATGTAATGGTTCAAGTGGAGGAATTTTTCTACCCAGTTGACTTTCTTGTACTTGACTATGCTAAACGTGTGAATAATACACAACCACAAGTCATATTGGGTAGACCATTCCTTGCCGCAACACATGCGGTGATTAATTGTGCTAATGGGATATTGGAAATTAAGTGTGGAGATCGTGATAAACGGTTACCATTGTTTGAAAATGCTACTAACCATGTTGTTGACAAGTGTGAATCCTTGAGCAAGGATCACACAAAAGAGAAATGTTTTGTGACTGACAGGAATGAGCTAAGGAGTAGCATGAATGTGAAAGGATGGAATGAGATGTTGCATGGAGTTAGAGATGGTGAGGAAGCAACTACAAGAAAAGGAAAGAAGACGAAAAAAAGAGGTAAAGAAACCGCCAGAAGTAAATGAAAAATGGCAGGATCATGGCGTGCCAAAAGGTTGGGAGGAATCTCTTGAGGAGCGTGCATGTAACGAGAAGGCTGCACGGGGGCAGGCCAAACGCCCACCTTGAATGTCATAAAATTGTCAAAAGGGTGGTATTTGTACATTTTGTATATAATATATATATATATATATATATATATATATATATATATATATAGTTTGTATTTTTTATATTACTAATTGTATTTCAAGCGTACCATCATAGCAAAAGCTAAGTGTAGGGATACCGCACCACAAGACCCAGAGTGCTTCCATGTTCATTTTGCTGTGGTTAATCCAGGTACGTGTATATTATGTTGTAACCGAACTTTGTGGGTGTAGTTCACTATAAACCCTCACGAGACCCCACTCGTCCTCCCGGGCTACCGGGGGTTTACAGGGCTTGTTGCATACGCTAAATGCAATCGTGATTCCTACGAAAGTGAGTTAGGTCTTTTAACATTTTTAACTAATTTACAAGAATTTATTATGAAACGACTTAATTTGGCTTGGTAATTGTTTTAATAAAATTAAAAAGTATTCTTTTTCGTAACTCTTAAAAGACCTATGTCTTACACTTGTGAGAAGCTTGCTTCTACACATCTCGAGATTTTGCAGATTCGATTATCAGTTTGGTAATTGGATGAGACGAGAGTAGACGAGTGTTATGAGAGTTCACGAGCCGACTGGTCCTTCTCTAGTCACGTTGATATCAGGTGATTTCAGTTTCATAATTTAATTTGTTATTATTTTAAACGTTAAAAGTGTAATTGCATAATTGTTAGTAGAACCGCCACACATGAGCCCCGAAATTTTAAAATCGCTTAATAGTCAAAAAGTCAATTTCAACCCCGTCCCTCAAATGTTCATTAATTGTTTTATCATTTTTAAATTTGAGGACAATGTTAAGTGTTCTTACATTGAGGACAATGTAAACCTCAAGTGTGGGGATGGGGGAAATTTGAATTTGAAAATTTTAGCCCGATAGTACCTCGAAGAGTGTTCAGAAACCAAAGTTGTTAACTGTTAATTATTGCTATTAATACCAATTTATAGGTTTCTGGTCATGGTTGGTTTGTCAGCTTCTCATTAGTCTTACTCACAAATGTTTTTATAACGAGAAGTTGAAAATGGGGTCGTTTAGGCGGGGATAACGAGTCATGGGTACAGGTACACATGTTTATTTCGTCAACCCTATTCCTCCGGTACGTTTGTGAGTTGACCCAAATATATATAATACACATATAATATATAGTACACACATGTCATTTGAGTGCTTTCACTGATGTTCATGGATTATGGGATCGTAGTTGGCAAAATGCAAAAGTGATAGAGGCAACTAGGTTAAGCCTCGTCTGGATGAGCGTGAGTGTGGGTACTGGGGGGTTGGGGCCTCATACATTATACATATGAGGATGGTTTATGTGAGGGGCGGGGGGTTGGGTCCCTTAGAAAACATTTCTTGGACTTATTTTTCGTTTGTTTAACCCCGACATTATGTTACGAGACGATCCGTCTTACTAGGTTTATTTGTAACTGTAATTGTATTTGTTTTTGTTTTTGTATTTGCATTTGTTCCATTATTAATCATCACGTTATTATGCTTAGTAAAAAAAAGTAAAAAAAAAATGTCTGTTTATATTCAGTTATGTATTCTGTAGTTCGTTGAAGTTCGTTTATGTTAAAAAAATGTGAAATCAGTATATTGTTAGTTTGCTTATTTAGATGTATATAATCAGTCAGTTAGTTGTATAGTAGTTTCATTTATTTAGATGTATATAATCAGTCAGTTAGTTGTATAGTAGTTTCGTTTATGTAGATGTTTTGTAATAAGCCGGGTCGGATCGTTTGAGCTACTTAAATATTTCCCTTCCATACTCTTAAACCTGGCCCCGTTACAACCCTTTTAAAGACCTCTTGATTTGCATTTGTGCCAAAGCAGCTTGATGGATGAATATGTACTTATGAGTGATACTGAGAGCTGAGTGATACTGGCACATCTTTTGTTGGTCCATATATTAAACCAAGAGGAGGGATGTTATATTACGAGTGGTATGAGCATGTGTGCCTTAACCAGAAACAAAGTACACTTGTCTAGGCGGCTTTATTGTTTTTATTATAGCATTTAACCGTATTTGTGAGATGTCAATCTAAAAACAGTGTCAGTCTGGGAAACTGGGTATGACCTTAAACCTTACTAGTATTAATGGCGATAATTTACATACCTATGATGGAGGTTAATGTTTACTTTAGAGTTTGCTTGAGGGCAAGCAAAATATAAGTGTGGGGATGTGATGGTTGGTTAATTTGTATGTGTTTTAGTTCATTTATTTATTAGTTTTAATCTTTAATTGTAGGAACTTTGGTACTTCATACGTGCTTTTGTATTTCAGGTCATTAATCATTAAAGATGCTAAATTGGAGACTTGTACGAGCATGGAATGATATCTCGGGAAGATCGGAGCCACTATACAAGTTAGTTGAAAGTCAACTCCCAAAGCATGATGAGATAGAGGATGAAATTACGAGAACGTAGGCGAAAATGGCGAAGAAAACGGAGTTGAAACGAGAAAGATATGAAGAAAACAAGATTTTAGGAAAGTGTCCCACCGTGGCCCACGGTCAACCCAGCCCAAAATCGGACAGAAGCCACAGTACCGTGGCCTCTGACCCACGGTGAAGCCACCGTGACCCATGGTTGGACCGTGGGCCACGATCCAGTATAGCCCGGCAGCCACCGTGACCCATGGTGGAAACCGTGGGCCACGGTCCGGAGTTCGTAACAGCATATTTAAAAGGGTTTTTGGCTGCATTTTGACCTAGCTTTGATTCCATATCATTCTTTGCGGCTAGAGGCGATTTCCAGCAGCTCTGAGAGGCGATTTCCACCACCATAGCTTGTGCCAAGACCCTACATATGATTCATATCATCCGTATTGAAGATCCAATGATGTCAAGGCTCGGCTAATCTCATAGAATCGCATCCGGAATGTATAGTTTGTAACCTTTTATAGTTTTTCTCATGTGATTAAGAATATTTGTGTTTTGTTATTGATGATTAATATATGATTATTGATGTTTGGTATTTCTGAATGTTCGGTCAGTTTAGGTTTACGTTGGTCTGAACAATCTGTTACCAGTTGCTAGATAATTAGTCATATAACTGTTTGGTTAGATTGAATACGATAAAACATACAATTACCCTTAACTGAGTCACACTGGCAAGGACTGTTTGATAACCAGTTCCGTGTGTAAAGTAATTGTTGATGTCTAAGGTTTTGTCTGATTGATCAGTTTTCAGTTAATCGATAGTAATTAAGTGGTTAGGTTGCATGAGATACTGTTGGTTTCTTACTTGAATTCCCAGGTGTGATTTGCTTTGTTAACTGTTTGAAATTCGTTTACTTGCTCATTGCTTAGTTCTCTAAACTCACTTTAATTGCTTGTGTGATCAGCACTAACAACCAGTCACTTCATAATTAGAAATCTTTTACACTACGATACCCTACTTGCTCTAACTATTTAGAATAATTAGGTTTTTGATTGACTCAAACGACGGTCATCACCCAACACTCCACCTATCCACTCTAATCACCAACACATCACCCTAATTAACCAACTCAATACTCTACCCTACCCTCTTCCTCTCCCTTAAAACCCACGGCCAAACCGCTTCCCAACCCACTTCAAATCAAATTCAAATTAATAATAAACACACACATACACATAATCTAGAACATGGAGATTTAAATCAAGATCAAGAAAGGATTAAGATATTAAGGAGCTACAAGGAAGGATTAAAGCCAAGGAACACACACTACTATCATTCACTATTATTACCATTTTCATCTTTAACAATCTCAAGGAAACAAGTAAGTAATGAATGATTGATTATTTGATATGAATGTATGTTCTTGAGTTTGATTGGAAGCTTGAAAGTTTGACAATGCGAATGAGTATGTATGTATGTATGTATGTATGTATGTATGTGCCGTGGGTATGTGTATATATGTATGGGAGGATCAAAACCCACTACACATGCATACATGCATCTTAAAGATCTCACATTGGTTATTAGATTTGATATTGGGTATTAGTAATCCCTTGAATATTTGATGAATTTGAAAGAACTTGATTCTAGGGTTTGTTGTTAGAATGAACTTTGGATTAATTATTGTTCATAAACTTTTTAGTATGGACTTAGATTGTTGAAAAGTGTTGTTAGAGATGGATAAAACAAGAATGTGTTCATAATTGTAAAAATTGGGGGGTTTTGATATGGAATTAATTAGGAGGTTTTGAATGGATTTTTGAATCAAAAGGTGTTGTGGGAAAACTTAATTGAAATTAAGATAGGTTGCATGTTAGAATTGATAACTAAAACTTGAAGATTGTTAGAATTACTAAATAAGGAAACTTTAATCTAAGAAAAGATAAAAAATGAATTTTTATGTGAATACTTGTAATTGATGAAATTAATAGGTGGTTGATAACAACTTAAAATAAGATAGGGTGTATGATTAAAAACTTGGATTAAGTTAATACATTGTTAAAATAAACAACAACTTGCTAAAGATAGAAACTTTGTTAAATGGTGAATTGAAAGAATAAAATGAGAATAGATTATTTGGATGCATGAAACGCTAATTGAATGAATTAAAACATAGAATTGTATTTAATCAAAGTGGAATAGTTAGATTAATTAGAATAATCAAATATTAAAATTTACTAAAATGGGAAACTTTGTTAGAACAACACTTAGAAAATTTCATAATTTCATGATCATTTGATTTGAAAAATTGATTAAAGTTTGATAAAATATGAGAATAGTATAAGATGATTAGTTATAAAGGAATAGAAACTTCCAAAAGATAAAGCTTGATGATATACTTGGATCATGAACACATAGATTTTTTTTAAAAAGAAAATGAGAATCTTTGTTTAAAAAGCAATAATTTGGAATTATTAGGAACTCATAAAATAAGTTAAAATCTGGACTTTTAAGATATTTAAAAATAATTGTATATATATTTAAATAACAAGTTTAACTAGTAACATTGTAAGGAAAGCTAAAATACGAACTGGGAATCGAAAAACTCGATTAAAAGTATCTTATGAACATATATAGTTAAAACTGCAATTTATGGTAAGTTATATGTTATTATATGTGTGTTTAGTTAATAGGATAATTAGTATAGACTTGTACAATTTATTTGACTTGTCGGTAAAGTAAACGGTTGAAAAATCGGCTTTTCGAACAAAACCGAAACAACTATTAGGGACTGTTTTAGAACAGCCCCTAAAGTGGTAAAACACTCATGTATAACATAAGTTAATACATGAGAAAAGGACAAGATGATAAAACTTAGTCTTAAACGGTTCGTGTTGTTTAATCATCGATCTCGTTAAAGTTCCGTTAAAATAGTTCGTTAGTTTATTATTAATAGATAAACTCTGTTAGAATATTCAGTTAGTATAGTTAGGGTACAAAGTGTAATTAGTTAATAGTTGGTGTATATTGTTGTAATTAGTTAGAAAATAAATGAAGGTTGCGTCGTTTATACGAACCATCGCGACGGTAGATTGTAACCGCCGGTGGGTATAAATACCTTCGACCACCATCACTTGTAATCACCCGTTTCAATTACAAATCAATAATAAAAGATTCGTTTATGTTATATTTGTTGTTATTTACGTATTACTGTTCGATTATTCGATCTCGTGGCCCTCAATTTGTAACATCTCGGATTTTTCAAACCCGTATTTGTTAACATTTAACCCAACTCGGAAATATTTCAGTTCCTTAATATTAATCAAAATCAAATATTTATAAGTAAATAAGTTTCTAATATTCATTTTATACACTTAAAATTCTTAAAGTTATTAATTATTGGTTTAAACTTTAAAATAGTCAATAGTTGAACATTTCAGAAAGTTTAGGGACCATTAATTAAAATAGCCAAAAAAAACCAAGGTTCCTTCCTTGGCTAGCCGGAGCGCCACGCAGGGAGACCCCCACCCCCGTCGCGCGCCACCTCTACACCACTGGTCAGATCGTTTAACTTTATTTCGTTCCCTAACTCGTTTAAGGCATAAAATCGTTTATTTTAGGCATGTTTGAGTGAATTAAGGTCCGAGTAAATATCCTGTAACTAAAATACAAGTGCTAATTTGTTTCTTACTGCCCAAGACCAGATCTTTATGTATAAATCGTTGATTATTTCCTTAAAACATATTTACTTGCTTAAACGGGCCAGAAAGCCCATAATTAGTTTGTGTTATGTATTCTTATATAAACAAGCCCCATTCATCTGCTGTAAACTTTAATCTAACCCTAAAGAACATACCATAGCCGTCACCTACCTCTGTTCACCCCTCAACCCTTCGGTTTTTGCATCTTCGTTAAAGATTCAAGACTTGTTCGTTGACTTTGTTTGCTTTATGATCTTTGACTTCCGTTTCTCGTCAATCATTTCACTTTCCGGGTAAGTTGTAAAATGTAGAATTGTTCATACACATTCCTTAGTCAATAGCCTTCAATCAATTTCTGAGATTGAAGGGTATTGACTGGTCAATTGCTTTAAAAACCCGATCAAGGGTAAAACAGTCAACAAGTTTGACTTTTCGTTTTCTCATGCTTCTGTTCGGATTCAGTGTTCGGTCCAGACAACTTTTCTTTTCATAATTAAATTTTAAGGATTCTGACCAAAACCCGACTCCCGACTCGAAGTTCGGATTCTGGTCAGACTCGACTCGTTTAAACATTAAAATCATCAAAACTAGAGTTCTACCCATCCTTTTGGATTGATTCCAGCGGCATTAAGTTCGTTTTTACTTATAGTTTCATATCACAAAGTATCAGATTCTGATCATTAATCTCATTGGACGCGTATTGGACGACTCGCTTAAATCATTAGTTCGTTGACGAATTTATTAATCACTTGCCTTCCGTCTAAGGTGAGTACCACATTTCCCTATTTTACTTGTTTTCCACGTTTTGGGGACATATGCGTAACTTATATTTCTTATATATACTTATACTCAAAACTGCAACTTTGTCTTATGTGTTAACAACTTATACTTACTTGTTTATGTTCTTATTTGCTTTGTATGCTTTCGCATTTGGAGAGGTCCAACATAATCTCAGTTTAGTATGATCATACGCCAGTCGTTATAGCTTTGTGCTTCTCGACATCTCAGTTATACTTGCTTATTTGGTTAATTTGTTATACTCATATGACTTGTTGTAAATACTTATTTTCAATATGAACATTTCAACTGGTGTGTTGCTCACTCAACCTTGTGTTGACAAAACCATTCTATTTTCAACGCATATACAGGTTATCGTTGATATTCAAGCTGGTTTAGAAGAAAAACTTAGGATTGCACGCTAGAGAGAATAAACAAGATTATAGCTTTGATATATTTGTATTGTTTTATTTATTTGATATATGGATTTTGTATTTTATGTTTTTGATTATTTAATTAACTTAATAGATATTGTCACATTTAATATTGCATGATAGTAAACTTTGAAAAGCTGTGAGCAATCAGTTCGCCCCGGCATTTCCGCCGTAGGTTGGGGTGTGACAGATTGGTATCAGAGCCGAAGGTTTAAGATAGGTCGTTAGAAATTGCCTTAGACACATGTTTAGGAACCCTATACGTGCCTATCTGTTTACCTTTATGTGTTCAAATTAAATTGTTTACAGCTTTCTTAGATAATTATTATTTATTATCTATTGTATTGTTATGCACACACACACACACACAAACTCCGAGGTTATGCCTCAACATTCAAAGAAAACTTTTTAAAAAAATTAGATTGCTTTTATTATTAGGAAATTCCTTAAGAATTCCCACCTATTGTTTTTGCTCATACACCTTAAGGCTAGGTTATGTGGCATGTACTTACGATAAATGAAGTGGGAAGAGAAGCTGTGAGTTGGGCACTGGCAAAACGGTTCCAAGAACCAAAGGTAAGACGTTATTCCTTACCTGGGTGATAACCTGACCACAGTACTCAACCCTATGGACCCGAGCGAGACCCATAAATGCCATATGACCGAAACCTTAGGTTGATTTTAACCGAATTCACGGTGATACGTGGCTAAACTCGGTTTTCCCAATTATTGTGTTCCGTTATTTAAATGGTTAGCAGGGTGAAAAATCCATGGAACCCATGGGCACTCCTACTATCCATTTCTTAACTTGTTTTCGTATTTTTGTTAGAGTATTCAAATGTGGTGATTCACAAGATACTCCGACTACCCATATTTATTTCGATAGTTCATTATTTAGTTTGGTCGGTTAAAACGCCGTGTAACGCTCATTGGGCCGACAAACTTCATTGCATTATTAATTCATTAATTAGTTGGGACAAACAAATTGTCATGTAACGCTCATGGGCTGTCCAACTCATTTATTTTTCGTTAGTTCGTTGGGTCATTCAAATTGCCATGGAAAGCTCATGGGAGGCCAACATCCACAATTTATATTTCGTTAGTCATTTTAAACTTAATAATCAAAATTTTAAACTGACTTAACTCCTCATGTAGTCATCACACATTAATCTTACTGACTACATCATTTATTAACTATTTACGCAATGTACCCCACTCATCTTATAAACTTTTACTTTTGATCATCAAGACGCAACTCCCTTTACTTATCAAGGCAATGTTATTATAACTTACCTACATACTTAGACATTTTATTATCCTAATGTTCTCCTCAACTCATCCTTCATCTTATAAATCTCTATTTTTGGTTCTCGTAAAATGTCTTTCCTAGGAAATTATCGTAATCAACGCCGTTCACCTACTTCTCGTGATTGTTGTTCGACTACTAGAATCACCAAGGAGTGCTGTTGTATGCTATTAATCGACCAACCGCCAATCTCGACAAAACTAAAATTCGCCGAACAAGAAATCTTATACTACCTCATATCCATATTATTTAAATTGCATTTTCTTATTTATATCCATATCCTTAAACTATAAATTTCTAAGTACATTTAAATCCTTATCCTCAACTTTAAACTATAAATATTTTATTATCTCTTGCTTTCCTCAATATCATGATGGTTTTCACAACTTATTTTTCACTTTATAAATCTTCATTATTAAAATTATTGTAAATTTTATTATTAAACTAAATTACATATTCTCTAAATTTAATTTCCATTCCTTAAAAAAAATCATTAATTTAACTTTTAGTATTAAATTGACTTTTTGATTGAACCTTCATCGTAAATATTTCAACTCTCTACTTTGATTTTTTGGAAAATTTTGAATCTTTACTAGTACTAATACATATACATATACGCATCCCCATTATCTCATATCAACTCATTCCCACAACTTACCCATCATTTCATTAAAACTTCATTCTTGGTTCAACTCTCTAAATGATAATTTTGAACGTTTTAAATGATAAATTTGTAGTTGTTAGAATAGTCATGGTGGTTCATGCATTTCTAGCCTCGCATTTATCTCAATATATTATATGCTTTACTTTAATTTAAAATTTATTATTTACTCAAATTTCCATTATTGGTAATTCAAATTACTTACTCCCTAATATTTATAATGATTTTGTGAAAAAGGAAAAATCCACGAATTCTCAATTTAATCAAATTTTCAATTACCTACCTTATATTTAATATAATTTTAACGGTTTAATTTGAATAGGACTATCTCGCTGATTCGGGAATATCCGCTTCCCAGTTTAATTTATTAACAATTTAATTCAAATACGTATATTTTCGCATTATTATTAGTATTTAAATTATTAATTACTAACCATTATAATATTATAGAACATCTTAAACGAATTAATCTAATCTCAAAATCACCAACTTGAAAAGCTATAAATTTATAATTAATTCCTCTTTAAATCTCATAAATTCTCAACTAACTAAACTCGACACACCAAAATCTTCGTTTAAACTTATACTCTCGATCTTAAGAAAAGTTATAAATTAAACCTTTGCGTAACCCATCCCCTTAATAAAATTCCTTTATCGAAGATTAATCAATTAGGATCTTGTATCTCCATCTCATTTCCTTTATTCTCGATTATCTTAAATAACACCAAAATCACCAAATCTAGTTTCTTCAATTTACAAAATTTTACTTTTAAAAGTAAAAGAGGCTTTCGAAATGTTACGATTTTATTGATTCAACTAGAACATTTATTAATTATCATTTGAAATTATATTTAAAATTATCAAGACAATTGTTTTCCCTTAAAAATTTTATTTCAAAACGTTTGTTTCTTACAAAATGATGATTTTAAATGTTTTATAACCCACATGATGGAACGAATTATGCGGACCATCCGACGATAAGACTAATTATAGTCCGGAACATAATTATTCAAAGTCCTCGCATGGAAATTATGTGTCATGATCTAAAAATTAAGGTAACTTGGCTAACAGTACGAATGATGAGATGATAAGGACATGGTGGATACGCCGCTTGTACATCCTATATATAAGTGCCCTTATCGGATTGTCATTTCAACCGTTGCTCCGGTTATTGGAAGTTCTATATTATGATATTTCCTTAAAAAGTTTAAATTGTTTTCAAAATGAATTTTTTTTTGTTTTCCTTAATTTCGGGACGAAATTCCCTAAAATAGGGGAGAGTGTAACATCTCGGATTTTTCAAACCCGTATTCGTTAACATTTAACCCGACTCGGAATATTTTAGTTCCTTAATATTAATCAAAATCAAATATTTATAAGTAAATAAGTTTCTAAAATTCATTTTATACCCTTAAAGTTCTTAAAGTTATTTATTATTGGTTTAAACTTTAAAATAGTCAATAATTGAACATTTCTGAAAGTTTAGGGACCATTATTGCCAAAAAAACCAAGGTTCCTTCCTTGGCTAGACGGAGCGCGGCGCAGGGAGACCCACAACCCCCGTCGCGCACCACCTCTACACCACTGGTCAGATCGTTTAACTTTATTTCGTTTCCTAACTCGTTTAAGGCATAAAATCGTTTATTTTAGGCATGTTTGAGTGAATTAAGGTCCGAGAAAACATCCTGTAACTAAAATACAAGTGCTAATTTGTTTCTTACTGCCCATGATCAGATCTTTATGTATAAATCGTTGATTATTTTCTTAAAACGTATTTACTTGCTTAAACGGGCCAAAAAGCCCATAATTAGTTTGTGTTATGTATTCTTATATAAACAAGCCCCATTCATCTGCTGTAAACTTTAATCTAACCCTAAAGAACATCCCATAGCCGTCACCTACCTCTGTTCATCCCTCAACCCTTCGGTTTTTGTATCTTCGTTAAAGATTCATGACTTGTTCGTTGACTTTGTTTGCTTTAGGATTTTTGACTTCTGTTTCTCGTCAATCCTTTCACTTTCCGGGTAAGTTGTAAAATGTAGAATTGTTCATACACATTCCTTAGTCAATAGCCTTCAATCAATTTCTGAGATTGAAGGGTATTGACTGGTCAATTGCTTTAAAAACCCGATCAAGGGTAAAACAGTCAACAAGTTTGACTTTTCGTTTTCTCATGCTTCTGTTCGGATTCAGCGTTCGGTCCAGAATACTTTTCTTCTCATAATTAAATTTTAAGGGTTTTGACCAAAACCCGACTCCCGAATCGAAGTTCGTATTCTGGTCAGACTCGACTCGTTTAAACATTAAAATCAACATAACTAGAGTTCTACCCATCCTTTTGGGTTGATTCCAGCGGAATTGAGTTCGGTTTTACTTATAGTTTGATATCACAAAGTATCAGATTCTGATCATTAATCTTATTGGACGCGTATTGGACGACTCGCTTAAATCATTAGTTCGTTGTCGAATTTATTAATCACTTGCCTTCCGTCTAAGGTGAGTACCACATTCCCCTATTTTACTTGTTTTCCACGTTTTGAGGACATATGCGTAAATTATATTTCTTATATATACTTATACTCAAAACTGCAACTTTTTCTTATGTGTTAACAACTTATACTTACTTGTTTATGTGCTTATTTGCTTTGTATGCTTTCGCATTCGGAGAGGTCCAACATAATCTCAGTCTAGTATGATCATACGCCAGTCGTTATAGCTTTGTGCTTCTCGACATCTCAGTTATACTTGCTTATTTGGTTAATTTGTTATACTCATATGACTTGTTGCAAATACTTATTTTCAATATGAACATTTAAACTGGTGTGTTGGTCACTCAACCTTGTGTTGACAAAACCATTCTACTTTCAATGCATATGCAGGTTATCGTTGATATTCAAGCTGGTTTAGAAGAAAAACTTAGGATTGCACGCTAGAGAGAATAAACAAGATTATAGACTTTGATATATTTGTATTGTTTTATTTATTTGATATATGGATTTTGTAGTTGATGTTTTTGATTAATTAATTAACTTAATAGATATTGTCACAATTAATATTGCATGATAGTAACCTTTGAAAAGCTGTGAGCAATCAGTTTGCCCCGGCATTTCCACCGTAGGTTGGGGTGTGACACAATTGGTATCAGAGAGAGGCTCTAAAAACCCCAATTTCGAACCCTAATCGGTGAATTGCAATATCCAGGGAAGAAGATGGATAAACGTACATGTTGAAAGATCGGCGATAGATATCCAACCAGGAGAATCCGATTAAATTTTATTAAGAACCACCGACGTGACTTGTGGTGATCGGAAAATTCAGTACGGTGTGTTGGAAAAGGAACAACATGTTTAATTTTGTGGAAAGTGTGTTGTTTTTGGGAGACAGTCATCTTATTGACCAAAATAAGATTGGTTAATTAATAAACAGTTATTAATTTATTATTAAAAAAAGGTATTCAAGATATTTATTATTTTTCTAAAATAATAATATAGAAACTTGAATAGACAATTAGAACATGTGTGATTCGAAGAGCAAGACTCCGAACCTTCGTGATTCGTTGAGAATAATTGGCTCCGAACCTTCGTGATTCGTAGAGCAAGAGTAAGACTTGTGTGGCAATCTAAGACCTTTGTGGCAATTTAAGTCTTGTGTGGCAATCTAAGTCCTGTGGGCAATAAACCCGTGTGGCAAACAAAGACCTGTGTGGCAAAAAATCCTGTGTGGTAAGAATAAAAACCTGTGTGGTTCAATCGAGTAAGAGATAAATATGTCTAGCAAAGAAGATTCATCAAGTGGATCAACAAAAATTCCTGAGCAGGGGAATATATCTCTTCAATGTCTAAAATTGACAGAGTCAAACTATACGACATGGGCAGTATTGATGGAGACAATCTTAAAGGCTTATGGTCTTTGGGAAGCGGTAAGCTCAGAAGAAGAAGTTGATGAAAAGAAGGCATATACGACCAAGGCAATGATCCTACAAACGTTGCCGGAAGATATTTTGATGCAAGTGGCACAACACCCGACAACAAAAGAAGTGTGGGAGGCGATAAAAGTTCGACATCTAGGAGCGGATCTAGTTCAGAAAGCACGTCTACAGACATTAAGGAGCGATTTGGAGAAGTTAAAAATGAAACCGTGGGTGATTTCTCTGGAAAATTGGGAAGCATAAGAGCCAAATTTAAAAGTTTTGGTTCCAATCTCAAGGATAAGATAATTGTAAGAAAATTTCTCAATTCAGTGCCAAAGAAATTTCTACCAATCGTGGCATCTATCGAGCAACATTTGGAAATTGACAAAATGCCATTTGAAGAAGCGGTAGGAAGAATAATAGCTTTTGAAGAACGCCTTAAAAGTCAAGACGAACCAGAAGACGATAACGAAAGAAAGCTTTTGATGGCTAGTAATCATCCTAAGAACTGGCGTCATGTAAAAGGTCGTGGTAATAGAAGCCAAGAAAAAGATCAAGGAAGAGAACCTTTCAAAGAAGAAAGAAGACGTGGAAATGCGAGTCGCGGAAACAAAGACATAAGTGATCTAAAGTGCTATGAATGTAATGAATATGGTCACTTCGCATATGAATGTCCAAAGTGGAAAAACAAAGAAAAAGAAGATCCGGAGGCTCATCTCATGCATTTTTTGACAACACTACTATGAAGACAAAGCAAGCCGTGTTGAAGATCGAGATTAAGGGGGTGATTGTTGGTTAATCATCGATCTCGTTAAAGTTCCGTTAAAATAGTTCGTTAGTTTATTATTAATAGATAAACTCTGTTAGAATATTCAGTTAGTATATTGTTGTAATTAGTTAGAAAATAAACGAAGGTTGCGTCATTTATACGAACCATCGCGACGGTAGATTGTAACCGCCGGTGGGTATAAATACCTCCGACCACCATCACTTGTAATCACCCGTTTCAATTACAAATCAATAATACAAGATTCGTTTATGTTATATTTGTTTTTATTTACGTATTATTGTTCGATTATTCGATCCCGTGGCCCTCAGTTCGTGTTTCGAAAACCGACACGAAAACATTAAAAGTTGCTATTTTAAGAAAATATTAACAAAAATGAAAACAATATATTTTCACAAGTTAACTTGTAAAACTTGACTAGTATATATGTAACAAGTATTTCCAATTTATAAGTTACATTTTAAACGAAAAACCGAAACAATGCATTTTAAGCATAAAACCGACAAAACCGACAAGTTTTGCGAAAAATAGACGATATATATTTTCTTAAAATTTCCAGCTACTGAAACTTAAAATATTTTATTATATTTTAATTGTTTATTAATTAATTTAATTAATTAACTAATAGTTAACGGAAAACCGAACTATGTGTACTCGTTATTTGCTTATGTGCTTATGCATATATTAGAGTACGACTAATAAATTAAAAAAGGTTTTGTATAAAAACTAAAATCAAGTTTTTATTAACAAAACATGTTCTAATATAGTACACGGGATTTTTGGAAAACAAAAAGCTACAAAACCGTGAGTTTCTCTATCGAACCCCCTTGATTTTTAACTGGAATTGTTTTCAAATCGATATTTAATTGTGTTTTGGGGAAAAGCATATTCTTTATTACATATTGATTTTGTTGATGTTGTATAAAGTCATTTTATTTTACAAACCGTGTCAATCCCGGGATGAGTCTAGTTGGCTAAATAATGGTTAACCCTAGAAAAGGGCACATAAATATGGGTAGATCTATCAGGGTGACACCCCCATTTCCATTCGCATTGGGTTAAAAGTGGGTATATTTTGAGTCTGATATGTATCGTGTTATCAACTATGATAGTCATACGTAATGTTGTACTCTTTGCTCGTCTGCAACAGCACGATTTGTTTAAGAAGTAAAATGCCTATTGTTTTGGGATGTAATGACGGTAGATCATTACACACGGATTTGAGATATAACGGCGATAGACCGTTATACACATGATATTTTGGATATAATTTGGGGTGTAATGACGATTACACACGAATTGATATCAGATATAATGATGAAAGATCATTATATGGATTATGATTTCGATTCATATATATATATATATATATATACTATTTTCATATAAAGGGAAACTCATCAACACATTGTGTTGATCGACATTTTAATATGCTTTTCAGGTAAGTGAAGGACCGAGGTGGCATGGAAAGGAGGGCGTGTGGTGTTTGAACAAAGTTGAAATAATGTAAACCGTGCAATCGCACGTGTAATAAACTCTGATAATGTAAAATATTTTCTTTACTAAAAGATGATGCTTTTATTATTAATTGTCTATTGTTATTGGCTATCGGCGTCTGTCATAACCCAAAAGACTTAAGTTAAGTCTTCCGCTGTGTTAAGTTAAGATTTTATGGGTGTGACAAAAGTTGGTATCAGAGCCAATAATTATAGAGAATTAGAAAATATAAAGTTTTCTAAATTATAACCGTAAGTTCAAACACATGCTCCGTTCCCGCCACTCGAAACGAGAAGGTAACAATATGTATATATAATAATTGATTATTACTAACTTGAATTGATATGTTATTTTCAGATGACGACTTCATTAGTGATTGTGACCGATTCTGACTCCAGCAGTGACATCACCCCACTATCACCGGTCGAGTTTCGTCCGGTAGTTTCATATGGGGACGTTGGTTCTACTTTGGTAACCGCACCTCTCAAGGTGTATTCCCGAAAGAGAACTAGAGCCACCCGTGATGCACCTGCCCCCGTTACCACGATCCCACTAGCCGTGATCCCACCTCCACCACCGCTTCCCTCACCGGAGCCTATGGTAGAAGAAGGACCCTCTGATCACGAGATGCTTATGATTCTTCTAGGCAAGTTCTCGGCTTATGAGAATATTGTTCACAATCTCGTGAACGGCGTCCTTTCCATAGAACACAAGCAAGGCACTGATGACCAATCGCACAATGCTCTGTGCCAGTTTGTGTAAGATATGAAGAATCAGGGGTTGCTTACGGAGGCCAGGGTGGGAGATCTTGAGATGAAGAATGGTGTGATTGAGCCATGCTTGTGTTACTTGATGGGCATTCACTAGACTTAGCTCACAAGTAGTATGTTTGTTTTGGGTAGTATGTTATGTAATTTAACCATGAACTTGTAGTCTTTTGTATGGTTGTGATAACTTTGGTAGGAACTTAAAAACTATGGTGGGTGATTAAGGTGTAAGTATGTACACCTAATTTTTGTAGAATTTTGGTAATTATAAAATCCCATTCTTTGACGATTATATATATATATTTGTGTTATGAATGATGCTACTTAATTCTTTAAAAATTTAGAAAATATTACTTTTCCAAAACTAACAAAATTATATTCTTTTTTAAAAAAGAACATGGCGCCCAAAACAAGACGAGCGACTAATAACCAAGCGTCCGGATTACCATCCTCTCAAGACGAATTAGCTCACTAATTTCTCAACATGTAAATACGACACTCGAGCAACATGAGGTTAACCGCAATGCAAGCCAAAACCCCCGAAATACAACTAATAACATAAATGGAGGAACAACTAGAACCGAAAATCTAAACGAAAACCCCTCATGTAGTACGGTACGCGGGTGTTCATACAAAACTTTCCAAGGTTGCGGACCGAAAGAATTACGGTGCCAAAGGACCTTTGGAAATTATCTGATGGATCGAGAAGATGGAATTTGTAATGAAAAGCAGTGCTTGCACACCTCTCGAACGGATAAAATACGGAGTGTGTTCATTCCGTGATGAGGCACTTGAATGGTGGAACTCCATAATTCAAAATCTTGGAGAAGATACCGCTTACCGTCTAACCTGGGAAGAACTGAAGGAAATTGTTGGGCCTAGACTAGTTGGTTTGTACTTAGTTAATGGGGTATGTATGTAAACCCAGATCCTTATGGGTCTCGGTGGGCTTTGGGTTGTTATTGGGCTAGTTAGTTGGCTACTCTATCTATAGTTCACTTGTATAGGGTTTTGTTGTTGGTTAGTTATCGTGTTTTTGGCCATCTATAGTATCATTCACATACTAGACGAGGATTGTAATAAAACGTGCTTAAGCACCCGACGTTATAAGAACGTGTGTTTTGAAGCTTTACTTGGAATTCATAATATTATTGTTATTTGTTCTTGAATCGTCTTGTGTTGGATCTCAGCACCAACATCGAGATACGTTGATATCATAATTGAAAGATCCGTCTTGGACCTTACAATTGGTATCAGAGCCTTAGACCTATTCAGGCTCGTTAGTGTGATATCAAGGATTCAAGATCTCTGCTCCTTGGTGGTTGGGTTAACCTTTCCGGTGAACTGTTGATCGGAGAGGAGATAGATCTGTGTTTTTTTTTGGTAAAAGATTGGTTTTTGGTTTGGAAACAAATCAAATCCCAGTTTTCTCGGAAGTTAGTTACGATTAAAAGTAGTTTTCAGCTTAAAAACTTAGTTCTCGGCAAGCATTAAGAGTTTTCGGCCAAATTCAAGTTATTTTGGCCAACTTTTGATTGTTCTCGGCTCAGTCTAAGTGTTTTCGGTCAAGAATTTTGGTTCTCGGTCAAAGATCTTGGTTTTCGGTCAAGATTTTGGGTTCTCGGACAAAGAATTTAGTTCTCGGTCAACACTGATTCTCGGTTAACTGAACTGTGACTATTTTTTGGGCCTGATCAACTTGATTTGGGCTTTGTGTTTTGGACTCTGGACTTAAATTACTTGTGGACTAATTGAACTAAAATGGAACAATTAACTAATGGGTCATCCAACGCTTCACTCCATCAAGAACTGGACTCCATAATGGGGACCACCACTCGTGTGCCCCGTCTCTTATCTCATGAGGAGTTTAGTGAATGGAAGTTTCGTTTCGAGAAGTAAGTTAAGATGAAAGATGCCAAAATATGGAGAAGTATTGTTAGGGGACCTCAAAGAATTACTTATCAACGTGCTAACTCAACTGAAATTATTGTGAAGCCTGTTGCTTTGAATGATGATGATGATCTTGCTAAAGTTTAGGAGGATGAAAAGGCACTTCAACTTTAATCATGGCACTCTCACCTGAGATTGCCCTTGGTTTTAAAGAATTTCAATCTGCTAAAGAGTTGTGGGAAGCGTTGGTTGAGGTGTATGAAGGAAACGAAGACATGAAAAGAAGTCGCCAAGACCTGCTGCGAAAAAAGTTCAATATGTTTAACCATGTTCTAGGAGAGTCGTTGGAGACTCAACTTCAAAGGTTCATAGCCCTGGTAACTGAAATGAGATCTGCAAGCATTTATCTAGCAACTTCTGAGATAAACAACAAGTTGGTGAACTCATTGCCAAAGAGTTGGGATATGAATGTTGTTGTTATCAAGAAGACTAAAGATCTTAACATAATGCCTATCTCTGAGATGATGGCTACTATCAAGGCATGCGACATGGATGACAAGCAACGTGCAATAAATCATGCAAACTCCTACAGTGCAGTTGGGTACAACGTTGCTTCCAACAATGCTCTCATCTCCCAAGACAGTTTCTCAATGTTCAAGACCACTCGGCAACATCCACCTCAAGGAAATTTTCAAATGTTTAAGTCCATCCAAGACCAATCATCTTCCATTCCATCTCAACCAGCTCTAGTATCGTTCACTAAGTCTGCTCAATCTTCATCTGAAAATGGTAAACCTTCATCATCTGGCGTTGCTTATTTTCAGAACTCCAGTCAGATTCCCTCCATTCCAAAAGAAACTCAAGAGAACATAGCTCTAATGGCGGGATTCATGAATTGGTATAATGCTTTTCTAGCTGGAGATTTGATCCAACCTGTAGTTGCTGCTGAGCTCGATTAAATAAATCCTGACGATGTTGAAGAAATGGATATTTCTTGGCAAATTGCCATGGCGGTATTTCGAGCCAAAAAATTCACTAAGAAGACAGGTAGAAATAATTGGAATATACCTAATAATCAGAATGTGGGTTTTAACAAGGACACTCTGAGATGCTACAACTGTCACCAGCCGGGCCATTTTGCTCGTGAATGTACTAACCCAGCAAAGGAAGGAAACACAGAACGGGCACTGGTTCCAGTGGGCAATGCTAGAGGAGAGGCTGGGGGTAGTTCGAAAAATGGTGAGAGGGGATTGGTTGCTCAACAATTTTCTTGGGAGGATCAGATGGCTGCTCTTAGCATTGGAAATCAGACCACAAACTTCGCAAATGTTGAAGACACTGAAGAAGAAAATGCTACTGAGGAGCAAGTCAAGGAACTTCAATTCGCATATATGGCTTTCACTTCTCCCAAACTCATCTGAGGTAAGTTTTCAACCATGTTCTCAAGATTGTTTTGATAAGATAGAATTATATAAGCTCCACAATGATAACTTAATTAGAGACATGGAAAGAGTAAAATCTGAAAATTTTAAACTTAAAAAAAATGAAAAAGGCTTTCTAGATAAAACAGAAGCAACTCAAAAGGATTTCTCTAAGCTTAAGTCTGAATTTAGTATAAAATGTTGTCACTATCTAGACGCCAAACAGGAAATCATTGAATTAACTGATAAACTGGAAGCCTCCAAGTTGGAAATTATGAATCTAACTAGTAAATTTGAAAGGGCTGAACTAGATTTTAAAAAATTCGATGGTTCCAATAAAGTAGTTAACTCAATGATTGAAAATCAATTATGGTGGAAAGAAAACGAAAGTGAGGGCATAGGATACAGTCAAACCCCCCCCCCCCCCACCTTACAATCACAACTATGTTAGTGCTCCTGTTACCAAAGAACATGAAGAAAAGGTAAAGGGCATGAAGTACGGCAAACAAGATAAAAATGATGGAGCTAGTCTTGTGAATGCAAATGCGTCTACTTCAGGAGTGAACAATTCTAACATGTTTGCCTCATGTGCAGAAAAAATAATCGTGAAGGAATGGACTAATGAGGACGATGACCTTTGTTTTGAATTTAATATTGACATTGATTCTGATGTTTCTTTAATACAACCTGTTTTGAATTCTGTTTTTCCGACTGTTTGTGTGGGCTCTGTTTTTAAGAGCAAGGATTCTTGTATGGTTGATTCTGTTAAAACTTTGAATTATGATAATGTGGTTTCAAATAAGTTTAAAAATTCAAAACATTCCTACAAATACTCACCACCTAAATTTGTTAAAGATGGATGCTCTAATGACAAATAAGGTGACAATTTCAATCATGTGAAAAATGGTCCTCGTAAATTTAAGCAAACTGGTCCACACAACCAGTTCAGACAAGGAGTTGCCCAGAATGATTTCTATGTAAAAACGTCAAACTTGTTTTAACTGTGGCACACCCGTCATATTGCCAGAAATTGTCCCCATCGTCCATACGTTCCCTATTATAGATTTTATCATAGGAATATGCCTTATCTGCCTCATAATTCATACAGGCAAAGATTCAGGCATAATCAAGCTAATCCCTATGATGATGATTGGAACCGGAACAAATCTGGCAGGTTTGGCCCTCATCAGACCAAACCTAACATGTTTCGCTAAGGGGTTAGAAAAGGTGCTTTGATTTAAAAAACGAACACGAATTCTAAATCGAAACAGATAGAAAAGACAAAGTCGTGTCCTTTTAACACCAAAACACCGGAGATGAAGTCAACCATTCGTACATATAATGACAAATCTTACAATGGTAGACATAAATGGTTGCCAAAATCCCCGGTAAAAGAGTCTTCAAACTCAACGTTTGATGATCAAAATGACATGTCATGGCAACCCGTGACAACTTTAGATGAGTCAGGGTCACCCAGTGTAACTATGGACTGGGTACCAAAATCTAATTAATCCCGCACTTCGTGCAGGGACAACTATGGAGGAATATTATCAGACCCTGGTATGTTGATAGTGGCTGTTCTAGGCACATGACAGGAGATATTTCCCAGCTACACTGCATTCAGACTTTTAATGGTGGGTATGTGTCCTTTGCGGGAGGAGAAAAGGGGAAGATTACACAGAAGGGTACTGTAAGTAACAGTGTTCTAAAATTTGAAAATGTTAATTATGTTCCAGAGTTAAAGCACAGTTTGTTGAGTGTGCCACAAATCAGTGACAAAGGGTTCTCAACTCATTCACTTAAAAGGAGTGCTTGATTTTGAAACCAGGTATAATTATACCAGAAGACTGGATTCTTGTTCGATCACAACGAAAAGATAATGCTTTTTTTTCGACATGAACAAAAATGTTCTTGATGAAATAACATGCTTGTTTTCAAAAGTGTCAGAACATAATGCCATGTTATGGCATCGTCGTCTTGGTCATGCTAATACAAAAAATTTGAATCTTCTTGCTAAAAATGATTTGGTACGTGGCCTACCTATTAGAGATTTTGTTACTATTGAAAAATGTGTGGCCTATGCTTTGGCTAAACATCATTGAAAAATTCATAAGCCAAAGTTGATTAACACCATTTCATCAGTCTTTCAATTGCTACATATGGATCTTTTCGGTCCGGTTCATGTCTTGAGTCTTTCTCGCAGCTCTTATTGTCTTGTTATTACTGACGACTACTCACGTTTTACTTGGGTGTTTTTCTTGTCAAATAAGAGTGAAACTGCAGATTTAATCAAGAAGTTTATTGTGCTTATGGAGAACCAACTGAATTTGAAGCTGAAGGGAATACGTTGTGATAATGGTACGGAATTCAAGAATGCATCATTGAATTATTTCTGTTCAGAAAGGGGGGTGCTCCATCAGTACAGTTCAGCACGTAAACCACAACAGAATGGTGTGGCTGAAAGGAGAAACATAACTCTTATCGAAGCGGCAAGGACTATGTTGTGTGATTCTAAGCTGCCATTGTTCTTCTGGGCAGAAGCTATTAATACGGCCTGTTATGTTCAGAACCGGGTGATAATCAACAAATCACAGATGAAAAATCCATATGAGATTGTCTATGGTCATAAGCCTACTGTTGCACACTTCAGAGCATTTGGTTGCCCGTGCACTCTACTGATTCTCGAGTCTACTCTGAAATTCGGGGCCAAAGCTGATGATTGTTACTTTGTTGGTTATGCGGGTCATACCGCCTGCAGGGTCTACAATAAGTCAACCAAGCAAATTCTAGAGTCCTATGATGTTCGATGGTTGGAAGAAAACGAGACTGGTGCTCATGTTGGTCCGGACTGGTTATTCGATTACAATGAACTCTTTTCAAACCGTTCAACGTATTACCGGTCATCAACACAGAATCTTCAAGGGGTGCTACAGTGGATGCTGAGAAAGATTACCCTCATGAAGTATCTCAAATATCTCCACTTCTGGATGATGATGTCACAGAATCACTAGATGACGACACACCCGCGCCTGTCACTCAGCCGAAAGAAGTTCCAGAAACTTATTATTCTCAAAATTCGTCTGAAGATGCTATAACAGTTGAGGGGGAGAGTCCTATTTGTCAAATTTTCGGGAGCACACTATTTCTTGATGCCATTCCAAATGAATATATCGCCAGCACCTCGTACTCACATAGTACAACGACCTCTGGATGGAAAAACCCTCTTGCTGATGTTGATGTGAATTTGTCAAACTTGCAGTCTACCGGTGATGTTTCCGACCAATTGGTTCCATCGAGGATTCAGAAAACTCATCCAATTGAGAATGTCATAGGCCCTCTTGAAACGGGTGTGTCCACCAGAAGTCATACATGACACATAAACAGCTGTTTGTTTTCCTGTTTCATCTCTCAAATTGAACCAAAGACGGTAGAAATGGCTCTTCAGGAACCGAGTTGGGTAGATGCTATGCATGAAAAATTGTATCAGTTTGATATGTTGAAAGTTTGGAGATTGGTTGAGTTACCGGAAGGAAAGAAAGCACTTGATACGAGATGGGTCTTCCAAAACAAGCAAGATGACACCGGGGTAATTGTTCGAAACAAGGCACAATTGGTAGTTCATGGTTTTCGTCAAGTTGAGGCCATCAGAATTTTTCTGGCCTATGCGTCATTCATAGGGTTCATGGTATATCAGATGGACGTTAAGACCGCGTTTTTGTACGCTGAAGTCAAGGAAGAGATCTACGTGGATCAGCCACCGGGGTTTGTTGATTCCAAGAATCCAAATCACGTTTACAAGTTAGACAAAGCATTGTATGGGCTTCATCAAGCCCCTCGGGCGTGGTATGCTATCCTGTAGCTCATCTTCTGGATCATGGCTACAAACGGGGAACTATTGATCAAACTCTGTTCCTTAAAACTGTTGGGAAAGATTTCATCCTAGTTCAGATTTATGTGGATGACATCATCTTTGGATCCACCAGTGCTGAATTGTGTACAGAATTTGAAGAAGTAATGAAGAAAAGATTTGAAATGAGATTATTGGGAGAAATGACCACGTTTCTGGGGTTGCAGGTTCGTCAGAGCTCGATGGGAATTTTGCTGCATCTAGGGAAATATGTTGAATATATACTTGCAAAATTTGAGTTTCAGGATTCCAAAAGTGCTTCGACTCCTATGGCGGAAAGACCACTCCTGACATCTGATCCGGAAGGAAGTACCATAAATCAAACATACTATAGATCGATGATCGGGTCTCTGATGTATCTTACCGCCAGTCGTGCTGACATCATGTTTGCGGTTTGCCAATGTGCTCGTTTCTAGGCTAATCCTAAACTCTCTCATTTAATTACTGTTAAATGTATTTTTAGATATCTGAAAGGACAACGAAGTTAGGTCTTTTGTATCCCAAAAACTAAGAATTTGATCTTTATGCTTTCGCTGATAGCAGTTATGGTGGAGATGACATTGACAGGAAATCCACATCTATCGGATGTCAGTTTCTCGGAGATCGTCTCATTTCATGGCAGTGTAAGAAACAACAAACGGCGTCCACTTCGACTGCCGAGTCGGAGTATGTTGCTGCATCAGCTTGCTGCTCACAGGTTATCTGGATGCAAAACCAACTGCTGCTGGATTACGGTTTGAAATTTCTTGACACCCCTATCTTTTGTGATAATGATGTTGCCATTGCAATCTTTAAGAATCTAGTTCAACACTCTAAAACCAAGTACATAGATATTAAAATTCATTTTATTCATGACTGTTACGACCGAAAATTGATTCATCTTGAACAAGTACACTCTGATAATAATGTGGCAGACTTATTTACAAAACTGGTCGGAACAACCAAATTTAATGTGCTTGTGAGTTTTCTTAAAATGCTCCATTTCGAGGATTGAGTCTTTTTGAGAATAAATTTGTACATATTTTATGTATTTGCATAAATTTAGGGGGAGAAAAATTAAAATTCAAAAAGTGTGTGTGTGTGTTTATTAAAGTATTTAAAAAAAGGGAGGTTTTGACTACGTTTTTCAAGAATTCACTCTTGCTTAAATTATGTCGGTTGCTCAAGTTTGAAGAGCATATACTTGTATATGTTTGGTCCGGTGATCTACTTATAGATTCACAGGATAGCCATTTATCTAAAAACTTAAAGCGTTTGGGGCAATTGTGATGTGTTTTTGTGTTTTGAGTTCTTTCACTTAAAATTATGTACGTAATTCCAAGTTGGAGGGACATGTATTCTCATTTGTGTTTTGGTCCTATTAACCACTAGTAGTCATACGGATAGCCATTTACCTGAAAACTGAAGAGTGACCGGGGTGACTGAGTTCCTAACATGTGTGTCTTCAGTGACTGTCTGGGAAATGATATGATTATTCAGTTAACAGCTTTTAGAAGCTTCAAATATTTTTTAAATGAAAGTTGATCCAACCTTTGGAAAATGATAGATAAATTGTTTTTGTGTGCCTAACGGGTGAAGTTATTAAGCTTAAAAGGCTCTAGAACAGTCATTGATTTGAATGGTAGCTTTCCATGATGCGTAAAAGTTTAAGTGATATAAACTAAATATGCTAAACTTATTGTGGAGAGTCATTTTGAAGATATGTGCATGTCTCCATATATATCTCTCCGAATGATAGGCAGAAAAGTAATTACCCAGTCATACACAAGCCCGCTAGTGTCTTGATCACCAAAAAAATTGTGCAATCTTACTGTAGTGATCCAGATTCGGGACTTATAGGAATTTGTTTTTGTTATTATTATGTCATTAAAACAAGGAATTTAGCTTCAGTTCGTATATAATCTTTAATGTTATCCTTCAATAGGCTTATGGTCCTAAGCTTTGCTGCTTAAAATTTTGATCAAGCACTAAGGGGTTGAAGTCAAATTGGGGTGATATGGGGAAAGCCAAATACGCCTTGAGATGAGATAGGAAGCATCACATGTACATAAGTGATGTCCATGTAAGCTTTATGTCGAACTGAACCTAACTCATATCACTGATGCAATGAAAATCATGCTAAGTTTGTTATACCTGCTATCAACCTGCTACTTTATGTCATAATAACGCTGAACATGAATCCTTGTGACAGCATCTTAAACGATATGATTTTATGTTCGGATCTTTTCATAAAAGGCGGCGTTTCCATAATAAAAATGAAATTTGATCCCAATTTGCAAAATTCAAAAGGATTGGTATATCGTGTTAATTATTTTATTTTTATTTGTTTTCATCTCGAAATTACTCTCCTCGAAACAAATGCTAAAAAGGGGCTATTTCTATTTGGTTAAAGCTTGTTGGGCCTTAAGCTGGTCTGTTTGATAACATGGTTTTTGGGCTGAAGATTTAATTTGGACCTGTCTGTGGGTTCTCGGCCCATATCGTTTGGGGTATAAGTAAACCTTTAAACCTCAATTATTGTTTTCATTGCATTCAAACTCAGAACTTTTTCTCTCTCAAGTAATCTGGCCGAAAGCTCCTTCTTGCTTAGCCACTCATATTAAGCTCTTATCGATGTTCGTGTTTATTTGATTCACAGGTAAATGAACCCAGGTTCAAGTAAATTATTTTTGTGAGACTCGATGCACTGTATTCTCAAGGATTGATGAATTGATAGTCAGACGAATCTCATGGACGAACAGGGATCATGAGTTGTTAGATTGTTGATTGAGATTTAGATTGGAAAGTGTTAGGGCTAACTGTCAGGAACTCAAAACTGTTTTTGCAGGTTTAATGGAGATTTCGGCCCTATCGGAGAAGATGGCACATGTTTCAAAAGGGAATACAAAGGGTTCTCTGTCTCCAGCTGCCAGACCAAAGACCCATGGCCAATCAAAGGAGTTCTCGGTTGACTTTCCTTGACCGAGATCTCCTGGCTTTAACCGAGAACTCATGTTCTCGGTTGATTTTCGTAGAGCGAAATCACCAGATTTGACCGAGAACTCATGTCTTCGGTTAATCTTAACAGAGAACATTATCCTTTTACCGAAAACTATATTGTTTGACCGAGATCTCCCCTGTGGACAGAAAAACTCATTGCTGGACCGAAATCCATTATAATATTGTTATTATTTTTTATGGTCCACCTAATATGGTTTTGTCATCATTGACCCCTCATGTTTTAAAATTTGATAATTGTAACTCGATACTTATAAATGTCACTCTAGTCAAGTACATATTTACTAATTTGACTCGTTTGGTGCAGTAATGGCTGATCAGGCTCCCTTAAAGTTTGTGGACACACATAATATAGCTGAAAACCAATTTGATCCACTACTGATTCACAAGGTGTTCAAATCTATGATTTCCGGTCTCAACACTTGCAGGATTTCTCACGCCTTACGAGAAAATCCAGTCATTTGCTAGAAACGGGTCACTGATTTTTGGAACAATGCCTCAATCAATCAACGAGGGCCAGGTGGAGCTGTGTCAATAGACTCCAAAGTGTAAAAGAAGCCAGTCGTCATCAGAGATGCCATTATACAGGAGGTGCTTTTGTTTGGGGATCAACCTGATTATCCAACGGAATATTCAACTGCTGAAGTCTCCGAGTTTCTTACAAGAATGGGATATGAGGGCTCCTATTCTCCAGCGATCAAGAAGTTGTTTCATCCATTATGGAGATTTCTGATACACCTTCTTTACGTGTGTGTCGGGACGAAAAGGGGGGTCAGATGAGATTTGCCACACGTAGATGTCGGTTGTGGTTGCTCTGATTATGAATTGGAATTACAATTATTCCAAGTTTGTTTTTGATGAGATGGTGAGCAATCTTAAGGGGAAGAAGAAAGAGATGTTCCTTATGTATACATGTTTTCTACATATGATTTTTGATTAACATTACACAGATCTCGTTAGGTTTGTTGACACACTGGATATGAGGTCAATGGGACCCAACACTTTTGGGTTGATGAAGCAATCCAGAAAAGGATCAAAGATCGTTTATCAGGGCCTTCATGCCTTGGTTTGTAGGTTCCCAGCCGGATCTACACGGAATATCTCGTTCTACGTAGGTGCAGAATCCCTACGTAAGACGTTACGAGCGTAGAAGACGATATACGTTAACACGATTAAACACACGTTACAATAAACAAAGACTCGTTATATTGCAACCGAAAACACGTGATATCAATCACAAACACTGGACAACTCGATACAATGATTAACTCAATCAACTCGTTCAACTAATCTTTAGCCGTAACCTAATGCATATATATCACGACAACTTCGCCTGGCATGTTCAGGCGAAGTTGTCACTAACTTCGCTTATCTAACAAGTTCGCCTATATCAGCGAACTTGTTGGCTAACTTCGCTTAATACAAATACAAATCATTACTAACTCGATTACAGACACAAGACACTGAACTACTGACATCATGTACCAACAGACTCCCCTTGGCAGTAGCTTCATATCTTTATCTTCAAACACGTGTCTTGTAATCTTCAACAATCTTGTATCTTCATCTTTAAGCATGCACTCCTTCTCGTACACAAACAGAAACAACTCTTTGATATTTCCTCGCTTCGTCTTTCCAAGCAGGAATATAAAATATCTTCTTCTCATTCAGCACCTGCAGATCAGCTTGAGACAAGTTCACTAGATGCATCGGATCATATACTCTCAGCAGCTCTTGTTCATCTTCGTCTTCCATTACTGCTTCAGCTGTCTCACAATCTACATACCACCACTTCAGATCTTTCAGCACATCCTTGGGCATTTGTTTCATCGGCACTTTTTTTAAACACCGGATCGGCTTATACTTCATGATCATCCAAGGCTTGCCATCTGCTCTCAATCCTCTGTCTTTGTCTTCGATAAGTTTTCCCTTTTGTGGTTTCAACAGCTCGAACTTCTTCTCTTTTATACTTTCCTTCCAAACAATCTTCCCAATGACTCTAGCCATATTATCATCACTTCTGTTTATTAACCCCAATCTGGCTAAGTCTTTCACTTCACACTCAGGCAAAGTATTCAACGATCTCAACAGCCTTTTGAAGTACTGAACACCATCATATCTTTTAATAACAAAGAGCCTCAACTGCTCATCATATATCCAGCAAATAATCCCCTTTCTCGATTCAGCATAACCTCTAATGTTGTAACTCTTCTTAAACATAGTAGGGACCGCCAGTTTCTTCGTTTTTACGAACCATTGAGCGTAGCTTTCTTTCCATCTTGGCTGCTCTTCCCATTCCGTCTCATCATTTCCAATCTCTTGACTCATATCTGCCTTATCGACTTCCGGAATCTCATGCTCCACATTCTCCTCTACAATCTCTCCCTCTTCTATCTCATTATCAATAACAATCTCTGCACCAATCTTCTCTATCTCATCAACTGGTAACACATCATCATCACCTATAAACTCATCATCCATCTCCTCAACGTCCACTACCACCACATCATCACCCGAACCGCCAGCTGCACTTGTTGACTCCCCCTGAGTTGTGGAAGTCCCAAGAGCTTGTTCAGTTCTTGGCAACTCTCCACCTGCACCTTTCGATGCATTGGGATCATCGTCTCTATCATTTCGCTTCTTAGTACTCAACTCATCGCCTTTACAGCTCGTCTCCCCCTGAGATGCCAAGAACTCCTTCAAAGCATCAATGATTTTGCTCTATTCTATCAGCAGGGACGACTGTATCTGATTCTCTGCAACGAGGCGTTGAATAGCATGGGTCTGGATAAGATTCACCCTTGATTGTTCTGCCACGACCCGTTCAAGTGTGGCTATTCGTTCTGAGTCTGATAAGGTTGCATCGAAATCAAACCTCAGATGAGATATATCTTGAGTGTACTGAGGAGGGATTTCTAATGTAACCGGGACCTCAGAAGTAGGCGTAAACATAACCGCAGGTGGCAACGTAACTGATAATCCTGCAGTTGCTACAACCGTCGACTCAATAAATCTTGCCCCGACCTCCGTTGGAGTAAGAGTTGGAGGTGGCAACGATACAATATCAGGAGCCGAAAGTTGGAATGTAGTGGGTGGGAGGCCGAATGCAGATGAGGTAGCCACCACGGGAACATCCGTGGCGCTTGGCCTTGTAACTTGCAATGATGAAGGGACCATTGTCATACCGGACAGTGCTGGTGGGGTGAAACGGACCACCCTCGAGCTCTCACCAGCTCCTGAACCTGCACCTGTCCTCTCCCTTCTTGATCTACGAATTAACTGATGTACTTCTTCTTCAAAATCTGACTCGCTATCATCATCAGTTCTCTTTCTTTTCCCATGAATATGTTCATGATTTACCAAAAATCGTCTCGCTACATTCACATCATTATCAGAATCAGAATCAGCTACCGTTGTAGTTGTCCTAGTCACATTCACACTCGAAACTCTTGCAATCGAGACTTGTACATTTTCCTCTGGATCCACCCTCTCCATGTCAAAGAAGCCTTGACCACCAAATTCATCATCAAGGTCTACATTCTCCTCCGGTGACACAACAGGAGCAGCAGGTATAGCTTGAGGTGCTCCAGCCTGTTGTGGTGCCGGGTCCCGAAACTCGTCCCCACGAGCTGGCACATACTCCGGGTTGATCAAGTATCCAAAGAGTGGAGTATGTCGAGGACGGAGCTCAGGTTTACTCCTCGCACTGGAAGATCTGCATTGGGCGAAGATTCTTTTACTCACACTTTCTACATATCTGATTGGGCGGCGCTGAGGTAGCGTTGGAGCAACATGATTCAAGATCATTTGTAGAAATCTTGGATACATGAGAAATCTCTCACGCGCCACCGCTCTTCTCTGTCGATCTATCTCATAGAAGACCATCTGACTAAAGCTGTAACGCTTATTGTAAGTCAGAGCAGTCATCGCCGACTGCATGGTCGCGCCCATCCCATCAATGCCCGCCTTTCTCCCTGACATGCACACGATCATGACATGCATGAGAAAGCGCCACTGGTCAAGCAAGAATCCCTTGCGTCTCTGAGCATCCCCCAAGGGACCAGAGTATCCCATTCTCAGAAACGCTCCATCTCGGAAAGGAGCCACAAAATCGGTAGGATCGTCTCTTGTCTCATCTCCAAACCGTAAAGCCGCTCGGATCTGTTCAGATGAGAACTGAACAATCTGATTGTTGACCGTTGCTCGCATCACTGGGGGCTCGACGCGACAGTCATATTCCACGGTCTGCCAAAAATCCTCAATATTTGGCAAGGATATCGGCAGTGTTGTGGTAATCGCGTGGAATATACGCGAGCGGAGTAAGAACGTGATAATATCGCGGAAATCATCAACACCGCTCGCATCCGGGTCTAATGTTATGTACATGTTATGACCCGGGATAAACTGTCTTTGGTTATCTCCTCCATCATAACCACCTGCGCCGCCTGCTCCAGCTACAGCAGCCATTTCTGCAACAAACAGGCTAAGTTAGATAAACGACAAGGCAAATCACAAGTTCGCCTGTTACCATGAGCGAAGTTGTGATTTATTCTGTATAAGCGAAGTTAGAGGTGGGGCGAAGTTGGGAACAACTTCGCCTCAACTTGAACTTCGCCGGATAACAGGTAAGTAAAAAGATCCAGGCGAAGTTAATGATAACTTCGCCTAACCACAACATCGCCTCAAGTACAGTTACATAATTAATTATAAGGCGAAGTTAAACCTCAGGCGAAGTTACGGATAACTTCGCCTAAACTGTAACTTCACCGAATATGAATCGGCAACAGATAAGTTTTTCGAACGAGGTGAATTGGGTCAATTTGGAGATCGCGGATCTCGTATAACACGTTTTTAAGACGATCTGGACGATTAGTATCATTACTACCACGTGATAGTAAGTTTGAAAATCGGGTGGTTAGGTTTCGAAATACGGGGTCGTGAATCGGGTCGAAACGACCGATGATTAACGTCAAGGATAGTGATTTTACGACACTACAAGCCTACACACCTTTAATCGGATTAGAACGAAGGAAAAATAAACACAGATGATAATCGAAGGATAAGTTCGCCTAGGTTTCTGGAAGATATCTTCGCTTAGGGTTACGGAGATAAGTTCGCTGGGTTTTTGAAAATAATGAATTGTTTGACCTTAAAACTTCTTTATATAGGGTCAAAATTTTACAAGCGAAGTTATGGATAACTTCGCCTATGCAGGCGAAGTTATGCACAACTTCGCCGATATTAGTATTTTACAAAACAAACCCCATAATTTGAACAATTTGCAATTAAGTTTTAAAACAACCTTTAAAGCGTTAAATGATACGATCAAGACCAAGTAACCAGGTATAAACTCATACAACTACATAAGTAGAAAAAAAACTTTTAAAAATTTATACACGGGATCAAATTTCAGTCTCGACAGGGACTACCATGTTTTAGAAAAGATCCGAACAGGAATCATACTAACTACGTGACTGTCACACAGATCCGTGTTCAGCTGTATTATGACATTAAGAAACTGGTTGTAAGCATGTAAATAACTTAGAATGGTTTTCATCGTTTCTGTGATACGGGTTAGGTTCAATTAAGCTCAAAACTTAAGTGGGCAACAACTCAGAGATTGTGATGCCTCCTATCTATTCTCAAAGCGTATTTGGCTTTCCCCAAGTCACCCCGAGTTGACCTCGACCCGTAGTGTCTGATGACATAGTAATTACTCTTCGATCTTCAGACTCTTCTTCCCGTTATCTTTCTTACATCTTGATTGAGAAGTATTAACATTATGTACTCTAGAATGTCTCAATAACACACACACATTTTTTTTGTAGGATCCCTGGACGGATCACACGAGATATCCCGATATACACAGGTGCGGAATCCCTGTGTAGATCGATACGGACGTAGAACACAAACACACGAACACACGAATACGATACGAACAAACTCACGTTATATTAATAAATCAACACGTGATACTTACAGACTCTCGACCTCACGTCACTTGACTCACTGAATTACACGAACTCGAACTGCTTAAACAGTAATCCGTAACCTATATAAATACACGACAACTTCGCCTCAGGCGAAGTTGTCCATAACTTCGCTTGTTCAACAAGTTCGCCTAGGCGAACTTGTTAACAACTTCGCTTGGTTAACAAGTTCGCCTAAGCGAACTTGTCAACAACTTCGCTTTATACAAACAAATACATAAACAATATTACAGACTCGATTACAGACACTAGACATATGAACTACTGACATTTATGCACCAACAGTCTCCCCCTTGGCAGTAGCTTCATATCTTGATCTTTCAGCTCTTGTCTCGTAATCCTGTAACTTCAAGCGTGCACTCCTTCTCTAACACACACCGACACAACTCGTTGATACTTTCTTGCTTCGTCCTTCCAAGCTGGAATATAAAAGATTTTCTTCTCGTTAAGCACCTTCAGATCAGCTTGCGATAAGTTAACAAGATGCATCGGATCGTAAACTCTAAGGATCTCTTGTTCATCCTCATCTTCCATCACTGCCTCCGCTGTCTCACAATCAACGAACCACCACTTTAGGTCTTTGAGCACATCCTTGGGCATAAGCTTCATCGGTACTTCTTTAAGGCACCGGATTGGTTTATACTTCATAACCATCCAAGGCTTTCCATCAGCTCTCAAACCTCTATCCTTGTCTTCAACAAGTTTCCCTTTCTGTGGTTTCAGCAGCTCAAACTTCTTTTCCTTTATGCTCTCTTTCCATACGATTTTCCCTATAACTCTAGCCATATTATCGTCACTTCGATTGATCAATCCCAATCTGGCTAAGTCTTTAACCTCGCACTCAGGCAGTGTGTTTAACGATCTCAACATTCTTCTGAGGTACTGAACTCCATCATATCGTTTAATCACGAAGAGCCGCAACTGCTCATCATAAATCCAGCATATAATCCCTTTCTTTGCTTCAGCATAGCCCTTAATGTTGTAACTCTTTTTGAACATGGTAGGGACTGCCGGTTTCTTTGTTTTGACCAACCATTGAGCATATCCTTCCTTCCACCTCGGCTGCTCTTCCCATTCAGTATCTTCAACTGCCGTCTGATCACCCATATCGGCCTTCTCAACCTCTGGAATGTCATGTTCGACATTTTCCTCTACTATCTCTCCTTCCTCAATCTCATTCTCAATCTCAATCTGCTCACCGATCTTCTCAATCACATCACTCTGCAGCACATCCTCATCAAATAACACATCGTCGCTGAACATATCATCGTCAAGTTCCCTCAACGCATCAATCACGTCATCATCCACCAACACCACATCATCACCACCAGCCGCGTCGGCAGACTCCCCCTCAGCTGTGGAAGTACCAAGAGCTTGAGAAGTTCCGGCAGCTCACCACCTGCATCTTTCGATGCATTGGGATCATCGTCGGCAGACTCCCCCTCAGCTGTGGAAGTACCAAGTCTTCGATATTGGGTAAGGATATCGGCAGAGTGTTCGTGATAGCATGAAAAATCCTCGAGCGTATGAGGAAAGAAATAATCTCGCGGTAATCCTCAACGCCGCTCGCTTCCGGGTCAAGGGTGATGTACATATTGTGACCCGGGAAAAATTGACGTTGGTTATCACCATCGTCTCCTCCTGCACCTCCAGCACCAGCTACCGCAGCCATATCTGCAACAAACGAACCAAGTTAGATAAACGTTAATGAATAACACAAGTTCGCTGGTTACCATGAGCGAAGTTGTGATAAACTCTGTATAGGCGAAGTTAAAAATGAGGCGAAGTTGGGAACAACTTCGCTTCAGCTTTAAGTTCGTCTAATTAATATTAAGTAAAAATGATCTAGGCGAAGTTAATGTTAACTTCGCCTCATCACAACATCGCCTCAGGCGAATTTAAGTTTCAGGCGAACTTAAGCTTCAGGCGAAGTTACGGATAAGTTCGCCTCAGGCGAACTTAAGCTTCAGGCGAAGTTACGGATAACTTCGCCTAAACCATAACTTCGCCTGAATCTGAAACGGCGACTGTTCGAATGATTCAAGCTTGAAGATCTGAGGTTTTCTGGGTATTTTGACGATTTAGGACTTTTAAACTCAAGCTTTTAACAATAGGTTGACGATCAGTTTGTACATGCCCACGTGAAAACGAGTTTTGAAATCGGGTTTAATGGTCGGTCGTCCGAGGTTATTACCCGGTTGTCGAAACAACCTTAGATTAAACAAAGAACATATAACATCAGATAAAAGAACCCAAACAACCTTTAGATCGGTTTGAAATCGAAGAACAAGTGAACAAGTATGGATTTGTGATAATAAGTTCGCTGTGTAAAATCGGTGGATATAAGTTCGCTGAATAATGAACAGTTTGACTCTAAGTATTCTTTATATAGGGGATCTGTTATACAGGCGAAGTTACGGATAACTTCGCCTAGGCGAAGTTATCCACAACTTCGCCTGTTCAACAACATCGCCTATATATTTACAAAATTTAACCTTATAAGTTTAACAATTTTCCAATTAAGTTATAAAACTTTCCTTTAAGAAATAAATGACATGATCAATTCCAAGTAACCAGTTAAAAAATCATAAAACTATCTAAGTACAAAAACTTAAAAAATTTAAAGTATAAGGGATCAAATTTCAGTCTAGTTAGGGATTACCACGTTTTTAGAAAAGATCCAAACAGGAATCATACTAATTACGTGACTGTCACATAAATCCGTGTTTAGCTGTATTATGACATATAGAGACAGGTTGTAAGCAGGTATAACTTAAAGTGGTTTTCATCGTTTCTGTGATACGAGTTAGGTTCGATTAAGCCTCAAAATTTAAGTGGGCAACAACTCAGAGATTTTGATGCCTCCTATCTATCCTCAAAGCGTATTTGGCTTTCCCCAAGTCACCCCGAATTGACCTCGACCCATAGTGTCTGATTAAGTTGTAAGTATTCTTGATCTGCTTCCCTTTCTTCTCTCTTACTCAATGATTGTGAAGTCTTGATATTGTCATCTCTAATATGTTTCAATAACTCCAAATATATATATATATATATATATATATATATTTACGAACTAACATAGACTTCAAAATAGAAATTAACTGCAAGTCCCGAATCTGGATCACTGCAGTATCTTGAGACGCTATCTTCACGGGAATCAGAACACACATGGGCTCGTGTATGACTGGGTAATCGCTTTTCTGCCTATCATTCGGAAAGATATATATGAAGACATGCAAAACTCTTAAGGAGTTTCCACGTAAAATCAAGTAAATTTAGTTTGTATCACGTCTACTTTTACGCACCATAAAAAGTTACCATGACATATAATGACTGTCCTAAAGCCTTTTAAGTCTAATAACTTCACTAGTTAAGCACACAGAATTAGTATATCTATCATTTTCCAAGGTTGGATCAATTTTCTGTTAAACATAGCTAACGAACTTCTTACGAAGTAACAGACTTGAAAAATAATTTCATTTCCCAATTCTTTCAAAATTTTAACAGTAATCGCCCCGACCAAAACAAAGTCTTCAGGTAAACGGCTATCCCGAAGATCCAATGGATCAGCTGGACCGACCACATAACAGTATGTGTCCTTCTAAATAAGTATGATCGACTAATTTTAAGCGAAAGAATGAAAAACGCATCATAAACCGCCCCGGTCACTATCAGTAATCTGGTTAATGGCTATCCTCAAAATCTACAAGTAGAAAACGAGGACCAAAACATATCCGAAGACAAGTCCTTCAAACTAATGTAACCGACATATTTTTAAGCGATTAGTGACGTTTTTTTTTTTTTTTTTTTTTTTAATATCACAAGAAAAGCATGGTTACTCGGGAGTGATCATCCCATTCAGTTCAATAAGGTTTTGAAATCTGGATTTGTCAAACGCTTTAGTATATAAATCAGCGAAATTATCAAGCGTATCCACCTTTTCAAGCACAATCAATTTCTTCTCAGCACAATCCCGTATAAAATGATGACGTATGTCAATATGTTTAGTTTTACTATGTTTCATGGGATTGTTAGTTACTGAGATAGCAGCTGTGTTATCAATGCAAATAGGAGTAAGTAAGAAATTCAGACCATAGTCGCGCAACTGTTGTTGAATCCAAAGAACCTGAGAGCAGCAGTTGGATGCTGCCATGTATTCTGCCTCACAGGTTGAAATTGCGACTGAAGTCTGCTTCTTGCATTGCCACGACACCAATCTGCCACCAAGAAACTGACATCCTCCAGTTGTTGACTTCCGACTCTGATTGCACCCTCCATAATCAGAATCTGTGTAAGCGACTAGCTCCAAGTCTCCTCCTCTCGGGTACCACAACCCCAGCTTCGGCTTGCCCTTGAGATACCGCAGTATCCTCTTTGCACCTTTCAAATGAGATTCTTTTGGATTTGCCTGAAAACATGCACAAAGACAAACAGCAAACATTATATCAGGCCTAGATGCAGTTAAGTACATTAAAGAACCTATTATTGCCCGATATTGAGTTGGGTCCACATCTGCATCACCGTCTACTTCAGCACCCAATTTGTGATTGACGCAGATTGGAGTATCATATGGAGAACTGTCCACCATCTTGAAGCGCTTGAGCACATCATGAACATACTTCGTCTGATGAATGAACATCCCGTCCTTCTTCTGATCAAGCTGCAATCCTAGAAAGAAAGTTAGTTGTTGGTACATGTATGTCTGTTGGTACATGTATGTCAGTAGTTCATAGTCTAACGTTTGTAATCGAGTCTGTAATGTAATTATGTTTTTGATTATGTTTATGTTTATGTAACGAGCGAAGTTGTCAACAAGTTCGCTTAGGCGAACTTGTTGAACAAGCGAAGTTGTTAACAAGTTCGCTCAGGCGAACTTGTTGAACAAGCGAAGTTATGGACAACTTCGCCTGAGGCGAAGTTGTCGTGTTTATATATACTGTTCACCGTAACAGTTGAGGTGCGTTCGTGAGGTTGGTTAAGGTTCGTTTCAGTTGATTAGTTCGAGAGTTACGTGTTTACAAGTCAGAGTCTGTAATAGTGACCTCGTGTCACGTGTTCGGGTTATTAGTATAACGTGTTTCGGTTATTGCTCGTGTGTTTGTTTTATACGTATTCTACGCTCGTATCTACCTACGCAGGGATTCCGCACCTGCGCAGATAGCGACATCCCGTGTACGATCCGTCCAGGAACCTACAATTGGTATCAGAGCCATCGGCTCGATTGTGAGGTTCGGGATTTCACGCGGGTGTAGAAAACGTCTCGTTTGACCTATTCACGGGACGAGTTTTTGTTCGTATTGAGTTCTAATCACTATATACAGTCATTTTCAAGCCTTTACAGCGACCGGAAACTGCAGAATCGTCGACAACAGATCTGAATATTTTCAGTGTTCATCGGGCGAAGTTACTGTTCTTCAGGCGAAGTTGCCGTCACTGAAAGTAGGGTTTCGGCGAAGATATAAGGTTAAGCGAAGTTATTCACAACTTCGCCTGCCTCATAAGTTCGCCTAAGCGAAGTTATCCTCAACTTCGCTTACCTGCTAAGTTCGCTTACCATAAGCGAAGTTATTCTCAACTTCGCCGAGTCACACGAATTTAAGAATTTTTCCAGCGAAGTTAACACTTAAGCGAAGTTATTCTTAACTTCGCCTTTAGTACTGTTTGGACAAATTTTTGAATTTTTCGGGTTTTTGAGAAGATGTCGCAAATTAACATCTCTGAATTGGTGAAAATGGAAGTCGAAGCGGGGTCAGCCACTAAGGCCCCAAGGCTGTTAAAAGGAACCGACTTTGTTGCATGGAAGGATCGGTTTATTCAGTATATTAAATACCAGGATGCAAAGATGTGGGTGTGCATCCAGGATGGATATATTCCACCGACCATGGAATACGAAGGTCGGGATGTGATAAAGAAGTACAGCAAGATGGAGGAAGAGGAGAAGAAGATGTACGAAGCCGAAAGCAAGGCTCACGCAGCTATCACTATGGCTCTTCCACAGGAGATCCTTCATACTTTCAGAAAGTATACATCGGCTCGAGAGCTTTGGGATGCTATTGAAAATAGATTCGAAGGGAACGTGGGTATTCGTGCCTCGAAGATTAAACTGTTGAAGACTCAGTTCTCTGTCTTCAAATATTTGAAGAACGAATCTCTGGATGATATTATCACTCGATATTATCATCTAATAACAGAGCTAAACAACTATTCGATCGCTTACAGAGAAGAGGAGATAGTTGAAAAGCTTCTCGATGCTCTCCCACCGAAGTGGGAAATGTACACAGTTCTGATGAGGGAAGACAGAGACTTTCCTAATTATGATTTGGAGACAGCAGTAAACAAGCTCAGAACCTTTGAGCTTAATATGGTTCGTAAAGAGACACCAACAGATCAGATTCAAGACCCTGGTATGTATGGTGCCAAACTTAACTCAGGCTCAAGTTCGAAGCCTGAATCTGCTGTTTACTACTCCAAAGGAGAGTCAGATTCTAACTCTTCTCATGAAGGAAACGTTTCAGTAAACATGAACGGTGATGTTTGCTTTGTTGCTGGAGGTTCAAGTGCTTCGAAACCTCAAACATCCAACAGTAGTTTCTCTCCCAGTGCCTCAAGCAATAACTATTCCAAGATGCCAATGAGTGTCAAATCTGCTGAAGAGCAGTTTGCAGTCTATGCATCTTTTATTGCTTCATATGAGAACTACATACAAGGGAAGATTGTGGACCCTGCTGTTTTGGATGAGGATTATGACCAGATCGATGCTGATGATCTGGAGGAGATGGATTTGCAATGGCAAATGGCCATGATAGTGAGGCGAGTCAAGCGTTTCATGAATAAGACGGGGAGAAAGTTTGTTGGTGGTAGGCCCGGATTCGACAAGTCTAAAGTGAGGTGCTATAACTGTCAACAGTATGGGCACTTTGCTAAAGAATGCAGAAACGAGAGAGTTGAACGGGGTCAAGGCCGGTCTGCACAGCCTACTGGGATTAGTAAAGAAGTCAATGCCATGTTGTCTAGAGAAGCCGGTGAATACAACTGGAACCTGCATGCGAATGAAACTGGTGAGCAGGCGAATATGGCTAAGGTAGAAAATGAAGATTGTGAGAAGATGACTTGAGAGGAGAAAGCTACTGGTAAGGAGAAAGCTTTCATGGCAGATAACGATGGTCAACCCTCCGAGGTAAGTTCTAAACCTGTTTGTACAAAATGTGAGAATTTGTTTGAGCAACTTGCTACCATAACTGATCAGTATGTTCGTTTAGATGCTGAATTTAAAACTCTTAAAGAAGATCATCATTTTACTAAGGCAAGAGAAAACAGTTACAAAGTTAAAATAAAAGCATGTGAAAAAGATGTCAAAAGCTTAAAAACTAAACTTGCTGAAAAAATTGATGTAATTGACCTAAGTTATGAGGTTTTAGAAGAAAAGACTAAATTTATTGCTGAACGAGAAAAGCAGATTGCTGACCACCAGGTGAAAGTGGTGGAACTGAACCGAAAACTCGAGCAGTTCCGAAATTCCTCAGCTATTCTAGATCACCTCGTTAGTGATCAAGGTACCTCTGCAAAGAGGGGAGGAATTGGTTATCACGAGGTGCCACCACCTTATAACCACAACTACACTTTCAACCCTAGTATTCAGAAATCTGTGGATTTTGAAGTTCCTCAGACAGTTCCAATCAAGGTTACATGTAAAGAACCAACTGTTAGTAATGGCGAAACGAGTTCGCCTGTTTCTAGTGTAAATATTTCTGTTACGAGTCCAGTCTCATCGGATTCGGATAAGTTGTCCGAATCAGGTAAGACGAAAGAGAAGGTAGTGTTACCCACTGGTGGAGATAAAAATAAATCTTCTAAAAAGAGTACTCCACTAAACCCGTATGTCCCACCTTATGTGAGACGAACGGCTGGTAACACTGCCTCTACATCCAAACCAACATTTGAATAGAAAATGGAGAGTAGGTGTTGCTTTAGATGTAATAAATTAGGACATCTTGTTGCAGATTGCCCTCTGACGCCGAGATACAGAGGTGTGAGGCCAAATAAAACTGAGAATAAGCATCAGTTTGATACTGCTAAAAATGAAAACTTTTCAAAATGCCAAAATGTAACTAATTCAAGTTTTCATAAAAACAAACCTCAGTTTTTCAACCAAACCACAAGATATAACACTTTCAATTCACATAGGTTTGGAAGGCATCACACTCAATCTTCAAGGAGATTTCATAACAGGACTTACAGGAATTATCCTGATGCTAACTTTGGAAAGCCAGGGTACGGGACGTATCGATCCAAGACCAATTGGTCTTGGGTCCCAAGATTCTAATTCTCTGTTTTATTGTGCAGGAACAGTTGAACAGGGCTGCCCACAGTCTTTGGATTGTAGATAGCGGCTGTTCCCGGCACATGACGGGCAACAAACACTTGTTGCAAGACTTAAAACCTGTTCAGGGAGCGAGAGTTAGTTTTGCTGGTGAAAGCGGAGGAAGAATTACTGGTAGAGGTACAGTGTCAAATGGAAGGATGACACTTGAGAATGTGAATTTTGTGGAGGAATTGAAGCACAATCTGCTGAGTGTGTCGCAGATTTGTGATAAAGATTACACTGTCCATTTCACGAAGAATGAAGCGATCGTGTTGAAGCCTGGTTTCCAGATACCAGACGAGTGGATAGTAATGAAAGCTCCACGTGAAACAAATACATATGTGATGGATATGAGGTCTACTGAAATGGCCACGGGAGAATCTTGTTTAATGACGAAAGCAAGCGAATCAGAATCTGAATTGTGGCACAGGAGAATGGGGCACATTCATCTTCGGAAGATGAACTTCATTGTCAAGAATGGGCTTGTGATGGGCGTAATTATGTCGGTTATCTCAGTTGGAAGGACATGTCTTAGGATATGTTTTGGTCCTCATCTTCTACTTGTAGATTTGGAGGATAGCTATTAACCAGATGACTGAAAGTGACCGGGGCGATTTATGATGTGTTTTCTTTCTATCGCTGAAAATTAGTCGTTCATACTTAGTTAGAAGAACACATACCTGTATGTGGTCGGTCCAGTTGATCCATTGGATCTTCAGGATTGCCGTTTACCTGAAAACTTTGACGTGAACGGGGCGATTGAAGTCAAATTTTTTTTGGGAAATGAAATTATTTTTCATGTCTATTACTTCGTATGAAGTAAATGTGCTATGTTTAACAAAAAGTTGATCCAACCTTGGAAAATGATATATATACTGATTGTGTGTGCTTAACTAGTGAAGTTATTAGGCTTAAAAGACTTTAGGACAGTTATTGTATGTCATGGTAATTTTTTATGGTGCGTAAAAGTGTATGTGATATTAACTTAATTTTACTTGATTTTACGTGGAAAACACCTTAAGAGTTTTGCGTGTCTTCATATATATCTTTTCGAATGATAGGCAGAAAAGCGATTACCCAGTCATACACGAGCCCATGTGTGTTCTGATTCCCGTGAAGAAAGCGTTTCAAGACACTGCAGTGATCCAGATTCGGGACTTGCAGTTAATTTCTACTTTGAAGTCTATGTTGTTAAAAAAAAAAAAAAAAAAATTTATGAAGTTATTGTAACATATTAGTGATCATAAATTCAAGACTTCTCTATCTTAGAGCAAGATGAAGAACGGGAAACAGAAGAAGAATACATACAAGTTAATCAGACACTATGGGTTGAAGTCAATTCGGGGTGACTTGGGTATAGCCAAATACGCTTTGAGAATAGATAGAAGGCTTCATTATCTCTGAGTTGTTGCCCACTTAAATTTTGAGCTAAATTGAACCTTAATCCGTATCACAGAAACGATGAAAACCATTTAAGTTATTTACATGCTTACAACCTGTTTCTCTATGTCATAATACGGCTAAACACGGATCTATATGACAGTCACGTAGTGAGTGTGATTCCTGTTAGGATCTTTTCTAAAAACATAGTGGTCCCTGACTAGACTGAAATTTGATCCCTTATTTCGTTAAATTTTTATAAGTTTTTCTATTTTTGTAGTTGTATTATTTTATATCTGGTTACTTAGACTTGATCATTTTTGTTTAACTCTTTATGAAACTTTCAAATGTTAATTGCAAAATGTTCAAACTTAAAGGGTTGATTCTGAAAATATAGGCGAAGTTGTTGAATCAGGCGAACTTGTGCTTAACTTCGCCTAGGCGAAGTTATCCTTAACTTCGCCTGACCAACTCTGACCCTATATAAGGTGATTTTTTAACAGTAAACTTCATTATAATATCAGCAAACTTGATTTTCCGGCGAACTTAAGAGATTTCCGGCGAACTTGTGTTTATCTCCGTTTTCGATCTTTGCTTCTAGTTTCTATTATCATTGAGGGTATGTGTTGTCGATATCTCTCACAAACTTGTTCGTTCTTGATCGTTTTTACCCGGTTCGAGACCTCGGGTCGTCGGACCTTCAAAACCGGAACTTTCAAAACTTGTGTTAACGTGTGCATGGACATTCTTCTCAACTAAACATTCCTAATATCATGTGTTTTGATGTCCTTAATCGTCGAACTTAGCCGAACTCACCGGATTTCCGGTGATTGGAAACCTAACAGTCGCCGATTCAGATGTAGGCGAAGTTAGGGTTTTGGCGAAGTTATCCACAACTTCGCCTGGGGCTTAATTTCGCTTGAGGCGAAGTTATCCGCAACTTCGCCTGAAGCTTAATTTCGCCTGACTCTTATCTTCGCCTAGGCGATGTTGTGATAAGGCGAAGTTAACATCAACTTCGCCTTGATCATTTTACTTAAATTTAATTAGACGAACTTACAGATGAAGCGAAGTTGTTCCCAACTTCGCCTCACCTTTAAGTTCGCCTATACATGTTTGATCACAACTTCGCTCATGGTATAACGCGAACTTGTGAGTTGCTTAACAGTTATCTAACTTGGTTCGTTTAGTGCAGATATGGCTGCTGTTGGCGGTGCTGGTGGTGATGACGGTAATGATCAAAGACAGTTCTTTCCAGCGCATAACTAGTACATCATGTTAGACCCAGACGCAAGTGGCGTGGAGGACTACAGGGAAATAATCACATTTCTCCTGCGCTCAAGGATCTTCCATGCGATCACGAATACCCTGCCTATTTCACTACCTAACATTGAAGATTTTTGGCAGTCGGTAGAGTATGATTGCCGGGTTGAGCCCCCGGTGATGCGAGCAACCGTAAATGGTCATGTTGTGCAGTTCTCTTCAGAAGATATACGGTTGGCTTTGCAGTTTGGAGAAGAAACGAGGGATGACCCAACGGAGTTCGTCGCTCCTTTTCGTGATGGGGCATATCTCAGGATGGGTTATTCAGGTCCGTTGGGGGACACGCAGAGGAGAAAAGGATTTTTGTTAGATCAGTGGCGCTTCCTAATGCACGTCTTGATCGTGTGCATGTCTGGGAGGAAGGCAGGAACTGATGGAATGGGCGCAACGATGCAGTCTGCCATGACTGCCCTGACTTACAACAGAAGATATTCATTTAGTCAGCTGATATTTTACGAGATTGATCGTCAGAGGAGGGCTGTGGCGCGTGAGCGATTTATTATGTATCCTCGATTCTTACAAATGATTCTCAATCATGTGGCTCCGTTGCTACCTCAGAGACGCCCTATTAGATACGTTGAATGTGTGACGAAGCGTATCTTTGCTCAGTGTCGCACTTCTAGCGCACGAAGCAAGCCTGAGCTGCGTCCCAGGCATACTCCACTGTTCGGGTATCTTGTCAACCCGGAGTATGTTCCTGCTGGTGGGGACGAGTTCAGAGACCCAAGACCACAACAGGCGGCAGCACCTCATGCTGTATCAGCTGCGCCTGCTGTGCCTACTGCTGAAGACGTCGACCTTGATGCTGCTTTTAGCGGCCAAGGATTGTTTGATATGGATGTCTCGGGTTCTCAGGCCATGGATTTACTAGAGCAGTTACTTCGGTAGCTGACTCCGATCTTGATGAGACATTTGCTGAAGCTAGACGATTGATGGTGTCTAGGGAGAGAACGATTGGGAAGAGGATGAGAACGGTTGACGACGATGACGAGGAAGATGATGAAGAAGAAGCAGTTCAGCTAGTGCTCAGACGTTCAAGAAGAGAACGGACAGGTATGGGTTCGGGAGCTGGAGAAACTTCAAGGCTGGTACGTTTTGCTCCACCTGCCTTGTCTGGTATGTCTCTTATTCCTTCTACAGCACAGGTTACTGCCGTCCAGACGTCGACTCCAACAATTGTGTCTCTACCACCTCAATCGCTTACTCCATCGGTGGTAGTAGCACGATTTGTTGAGTCTACAGTCACTACTACTGCAGGGTTACCAAGTGTACCACCTGCGGTCACTTCTGCTGCTGATGTCCCGCCAACTCCAACGCCTACTTCAGACTCCGAAAGGATAGCTTCACTAGAGCGGATCGTAGCTGAGCAGTCCAAGACTATTCAAAGCCTAGTGGAAGCAAACCAACTACAGGCCTCCCTCCTGGTCGAGCATGGGAAGATCATAGACGCTATGAAAGCGTTCTTGGCATCTCAGGGGGAGATGAGCTGTAGGGGAGATGAGTTGAGGACAAAACGGAGAGAAGATCATGACGATGATCCCTATGCACCGGAAGGTGCAGGTGGTGAGCTGCCAAGAACTTCTATAGCTCTTGGTACTTCCACAGCTGAGGGGGAGTCTACAAGCGCAGCTGGTGATGATGTGGTAGATATTGATGATGATGATTTTATGCTTGAAGAAGATGTGCTGCCGAGTGATGAGATTGAGAAGATCGGTGAGCAAGTTATTGTTGAAAATGTGATAGAAGAAGGGGAGATAGTAGATGAAGATATTGAACACGAGATTCCAGAGGTTGAGATGCCCGATATGGGTGATGAGACAGTTGTGGAAGATACTGAATGGGAAGAGCAGCCGAATTGGAAGGAAGGTTGTGCTCAATGGTTCGTAAAGACGAAGAAACCGGCGGTCCCTAAAATGTTCAAAAAGAGTTACAATATTAAGGGATATGCTGAAGCAAAGAAAGGTATTATCTGCTGGATATATGATGAGCAGCTGCGGCTCTTCGTGATCAAAAGATATGACGGGATTCAGTACTTCAGGAGAACTTTGAGATCATTAAACACACTGCCTGAATGTGAGGTTAAAGACTTAGCCAGATTGGGGTTGATAAATCGAAGTGACAATAACATGGCTAGAGTCATCGGAAAGATCGTATGGAAAGAGAGCATTAAGGAGAAGAAGTTTGAGCTGCTGAAACCACAAAAGGGGAAACTTGTCGAAGACAAGGATAGAGGTTTGAGAGCTGATGGAAAGCCTTGGATGGTTATGAAGTATAAACCGATCCGGTGCCTTAAAGAAGTACCGATGAAGCTTATGCCCAAGGACGTGCTCAAAGACCTAAAATGGTGGTTCATGGGGCGGTAATGGAAGATGAGGATGAACAAGAAGTGCTTAGGGTTTACGACCCGATGCATCTTGTTAATCTATCGCAAGCTGATCTGAAGATGCTCAACGAAAAGAAGATCTTCTACATTCCTGCTTGGAAGGATCAAGCAAGGAAATATCAAAGGGTGGTGTCGGTATGTGTTAGAGAAGGAGCGCACGCGTAAAGATACAAGATTACAAGACTCAAGCTTTGAAGATCAAGATATGAAGCTACTGCCAAGGGGGAGTCTGTTGGTACATGTATGTCAGTAGTTCATAGTCTAACGTTTGTAATCGAGTCTGTAATGTAATTATGTTTTTGATTATGTTTATGTTTATGTAACGAGCGAAGTTGTCAACAAGTTCGCTTAGGCGAACTTGTTGAACAAGCGAAGTTGTTAACAAGTTCGCTCAGGCGAACTTGTTGAACAAGCGAAGTTATGGACAACTTCGCCTGAGGCGAAGTTGTCGTGTTTATATATACTGTTCACCGTAACAGTTGAGGTGAGTTCGTGAGGTTGGTTAAGGTTCGTTTCAGTTGATTAGTTTGAGAGTTACGTGTTTACAAGTCAGAGTCTGTAATAGTGACCTCGTGTCACGTGTTCGGGTTATCAATATAACGTGTTTCGGTTATTGCTCGTGTGTTTGTTTTATACGTATTCTACGCTCGTATCTACCTACGCAGGGATTCCGCACCTGCGCAGATAGCGACATCCCGTGTACGATCCGTCCAGGAACCTTCATTAGTTCACCCATAGCACTCATTTTAAACCTTTTCTTCATGACGGCATGAAACTCCTGACACATGGAGACTTTTGACGCAGCAAATATAATGTCATCCACGTAGACTTGTACCAGCAGGAAGTCGCTTCCATCTCTTTTAAAGAACAACGTGCTATCAATTTTCCCTCTTTCAAAACCATTCTCGAGCAAGTAATCCGATAAAGTTGAATACCAGGCTCGAGGTGCCTGATGTAATCCATACAACGCCTTGCTCAACCTGTACACGTGATCTGGAAAGTCTGGGTCAGGAAAACCCGGAGGTTGCTCAACATACACAACCTCATCAACTTTTCCATTCAAAAACGCACTCTTCACATCTAGCTGAAACACCTTCATCTTTTCATAAGCAGCAAACGCTAAAAACAATCTTATAGCTTCCAACCTGGCGACAGGAGCGAACACTTCGTTATAATCAATCCCCTCTTGTTGATTAAAACCTTTAACGACTAGCCTCGCCTTGTTTCTTATAATAATCCCCTTATCATCTCTCTTGCACTTAAACACCCATTTTGTGCCTATCGCATGCACATTCTTTGGTTTCTCAACCAAAGTCCAAACTTCCATCTTCTCGAATTGAGCCAACTCTTCTTGCATGGCTTCGACCCACGAGCTGTCCTTTAAAGCCATTTGATAATTCTTCGTTTCAATCTGGCTTATAAAGCAGGTGTACAGGCATTCATTGATTATTCCTGTCTCCTTAATGCTTGTATAAACACAGGTGTGTTCATTCAAGCTACTTCTCGTTTGTACACCTGAGGACACATCACCAATCACATTATCCAAAGGGTGATCTTTATGAATTCTCGTGGTCGGAACAGAACCGACATGCAAATTATCTTCCAAATTAGAAGAGATCTCGTCAATGGTTGTTTCATGCTGAGAGTGAAAAGGATTGATAAATTCTGCTTCAGCTGAGGCAGCAGGGGTACCGATAGTGTTTGATGAGGAAGGTTGACATTTATCAATCAGCTGTCTTTGCAATAGATTTTCTTCCTCATCGAGTATCATCTTCGTCGCAACTCTTTCTTCTTCTTCAGAAATTTCCAAATCCGGTATGTTAAACGACTTAAAAAGCTTAACATAGTCGAAAAGCTCAGCAGGTCCATTGCTTGGTTTTGGCGGTTGGTAACTTGTGATGTCGGTGTTACACACCACCTCCACCTTGCAAGTCGAAGTATTGAAGACACGTCTGTTGGGAGTACCAACAACATAACCGACTAATATTCCTTCATCGGCTACTTCGCCAAATTTAGAATTTGTCTTCAAGATCGAACAAGGGGACCCGAATGGTTCAAGTCCACTCAAGTTGGGCTTCCTTCCATGCATAAGCTCGTAACACGTTTTACCAAGTCTCTTAACGGTTAACACTCTATTCAGAACATAGCAGGCTGTAGCAACTGCTTCAGCCCAGAACATCACAGGAAGCTTCGAATCTGCCAGCATAGTTCTGGCTCCTTCAATTAAAGTTCGGTTCTTCCTTTCAGCCACTCCATTCTGTTGCGGAGTATACGGAGCGCTGTATTGGTGTTCAATTCCTTTCTGAAGACAGAAGGTCTCCATTTCAAAATTCTTGAACTCCGTTCCATTGTCACTCCTGATGAACTTCACTGTTTTACCCATGACGTTCTCGACTTTGGTAATCAAATTCTTCACCATTTGAGCCGTCTCATCTTTCGATTTCAGAAAATATACCCACGAATATCGCGAGTAGTCATCAGTGATCACCAAGCAGTAAGAAGTACCTCCTAGACTTTTTACATTCACGGGACCGAAGAGATCCATGTGAAGCAGTTCTAGAGTACTGGCAATAGAGTTGACCTTCTTGGTGAGATGGGATTTCTTGTGTTGCTTTCCCTTCTTGCATGCAATACATTTGTCTTCAAAGTTAAAACTTTTCAAGGGAACGCCCATCACAAGTCCATTCCTGACAATGTGGTTCATCTTCCGAAGATGAATGTGCCCCATCCTCCTGTGCCACAGTTCGGATTCCGATTCGCTTGCTTTCGTCATTAAACATGATTCTTCCGTGGCCATTTCAGTAGACCTCATATCCATTACATAAGTATTTGTATCACGAGGAGCTTTCATCACTATCCACTCGTCTGGTATCTGAAAACCAGGCTTCAACACGATCGCCTCATTCTTCGTGAAATGAACAGTGTACTCCTTATCACAAATCTGCGACACACTCAGCAGATTGTGCTTCAACTCTTCTACAAAGTTCACATTCTCAAGAGTCATTTTTCCATTTGACACCGTTCCTCTTCCAGTAATTCTTCCTCCACTTTCACCGGCAAAGCTAACTCTCGCTCCTTGAACAGGTTTTAAGTCGTGCAACAAGTATTTGTTACCCGTCATGTGCCGGGAACAGCCGCTATCTACAATCCAAAGACTGTGGGCAGCCCTGTTCAACTGTTCCTGCACAATAAAGCAAAGGATTAGAATCTAGGGACCCAAGACCAATTGGTCTTGGATCTATACATCCTGTACTTCTGCTTTCCAAAGTTAGCATCTGGATAATTCCTGTCAGTCCTATTAGGAAATCTCCTTGGAAATTGAGTGTGAGACCTTCCAAACCTATGTATATTGAAAGTATTATATCTTCTGGTTTGGTTATTAGCATTGTTAAACTGAGGTTTGTTTCTGTGAAAACTTGAATTAGTTACATTTCGGAACTTTGAAGGGTTTTCATTTTTAGCAGTATTAAAATTCCCATTAGGCTTATGCTCAGTTTTAATAGGCCTCACACCTCTGAATTTCGGCGTCAGAGGGCAATCTGCAACAAGATGTCCTAACTTATTACACCTAAAACAACACCTATGCTCCATTTTCTTTTCAAAGGTTGTTTTGGATGTCGAGGCTGTGTTACCGGCCGTTCCTCTCACATAAGGTGGGACGTACGGGTTGAGTGGATACTCTTTTTATAAGTTTTATCTTTTTCTCCACCAGTGGGTAACACTACCTTCTCTTTTGTCTTACCAGATTCGGACAACTTATCCGAATCTGATGAGACTGGACTCGTAACAGAAATTTTCACACTTGAAACAGGCGAACTCGTTTCGCCACTACTAACACTTGGTTCTTTACTCGTAACCTTGATTGGAACTGTCTGAGGAACTTCAAAATCAACAGATTTCTGAATACTAGGGTTAAAAGTGTAATTGTGGTTATAAGGTGGTGGAACCTCGTGATAACCAATTCCTCCCCTCTTCGCAGAGGAATCTTGACCACTAACAAGGTGATCAAGAATAGCTGAGGAATTTCTGAACTGCTCAAGTTTTCGGTTCAGTTCCACCACTTTCACCTGGTGGTCAGCAATCTGCTTTTCTCGTTCAGCAATCAGTTTAGTCTTTTCTTCTAAAACCTCATAACTTAGATCAATTACTTCAATTTTTTCAGCAAGTTTTGTTTTTAAGCTTTTAACATCTTTTTCACACGCTTTTATTTTAACTTTGAAACTGTTTTCTCTTGCTTTCATAAAGTGATGATCTTCTTTAAGAGTTTTAAATTCAGCATCTAAACGAACATACTGATCAGTTATGGTAGTAAGTTGCTCAGACAAATTATCACATTTAGTACAAATAGGTTTAGAACTTACCTCGGAGAGTTGGTCCTTGTTATCTGCCATGAAAGCTTTTTCCTTACCAGTAGCTTTCTCTTCTTCGGTAATCTTCTCACATTCTTCATTCTCAACCTTAGCCATATTTGCCTGCTCACTAGTTTCATTCGAATGCAGGTTCCAGTTGTATTCACCTGCTTCTCTGGACATCATGGCATTGACTTCTTTACTACTCCCAGTGTGCTGTGCAGACCGGCCTAGACCACGTTCAACTCGCTCGTTTCTGCACTCTTTGGCATAGTGCCCGTTTTGTTGACAGTTATAGCACCTCACCTTAGACTTGTCGAACCCTGGCCTGCCACCAACAAACTTTCTCCCCGTCTTTCTCATAAACTTCTTCACTCTCCTCACTATCATGGCCATCTGCCATTGTAAATCCATTTCCTCCAGATCATCAGCATCGATCTGGTCATAGTCTTCATCCAGCATCGCTGGATCAACAACCTTTCCTTGAATATAGTTTTCATATGAAGCAATAAACGAAGCATAGAGGCCAAACTGCTCTTCAGCAGATTTGACGCTCATTGGCATCTTAGAGTAATTATTGCTTGAGGAACTTGAAGATCCACTACTCTTGCTTGCTGTCTGTTGAGTACCACTTGATCCACCCGCAACAAAGCAAACATCCCCATTTGAGTTTACTGACACATGCCCCTCCTGTGAAGACTTGGCACCCGACTCGCCCTTCGAGTAGTAGGCGGCAGAATCAGTCTTTGAACTTGAATTGGAGTTTACTTTAGCACCGTACATGCCTGGATCTTGAACCTGATCCATAGATGTTTCTTTTCTTACCATATTAAGCTCAAAAGTTCTGAGCTTGTTGACAGTGGTTTCAAGATCATAAGTAGGAAAGTCCTTGTCTTCCCTCATCAGCACAGTATACATCTCCCATTTTGGTGGGAGGGCATCGAGAAGCTTTTTCACAATCTCTTCTTCTCGGTAGGAAATGGAGTAGTTACTCAATTCAGTCATTAGATGATAATATCGAGTGATAATATCATCAAGAGATTCGTTCTTCAAGTACTTAAAGACTGAAAATTGAGTTTTGAGCAACTTTATCTTTGACGCCCGAATACCTACATTCCCTTCAAATCTGTTCTCAAGAGCTTCCCAAAGCTCTCAAGCTGATGTATACTTTCTGAACGTATGGAGGATCTCCTGTGGAAGAGCCATTGTGATTGCAGCATGAGCCTTGCTTTCGGCTTCATACATCTTTTTCTCCTCCTCTTCCATTTTACTGTATTTCTTGATTTGGTCTCGACCCTCATACTCCATGACTGGTGGAATATATCCATCTTGGATGCATACCCACATTTTCGCATCCTGGTACTTAACGTATTGTATGAACCGATCCTTCCACGCGACAAAATCGGTTCCCTTCAGCAACTTTGGGGCCTTTGTAGCTGACCCCGCTTCAACTTCCATCTTTACAAGCTCCGAAATGTTGATCGACGACATCCTTCTTGAAGACTAAGAAACCCGAAAAATTCTGAGTAGGCGAAGTTAAGAAATTTCCTCTGAACAGTACTGTAGGCGAAGTTAAGGATAACTTCGCTTAAGTAATAACTTCGCTGGATCTTTCTTAAATTCGCGTGACTGGGCGAAGTTGAGAATAACTTCGCTTAGGGTAAGCGAACTTAGAAAGTAGGCGAACTTGAAGAAAAATTCGCTGAGCTAGGCGAACTTGATGAGAACTTCGCTGAGTTAGGCGAAGTTGAGGAGGTAGGCGAAGTTATAAATAACTTCGCTTCTCCTTATATCTTCGCCGAAACCCTACGTATCCTGACGGCAACTTCGCCTGATGAACAGCAACTTCGCCTGACGAACTCAAACTTTCTGCATATCTGAAAATCGGATTTTAACGAGGTTTTTGACGGTTTAAAGGCTTGAACACACTGGTAGGAGGCTAGAATGAGCAAAAACACCAAAAACTTGTCCCGCGAAAAGTCGAAACGGGACGAATTCTACACCCGCGTGAATATCCCGAACCACACAATCGAGCAAATGCTCTGATACCAATTGTAGGTTCCCTGGACGGATCACACAAGATATCCCGATATACACAGGTGCGGAATCCCTGTGTAGATCGTTACGGACGTAGAACACAAACACACGAACACACGAATACGATACGAACAAACTCACGTTATATTAATAAATCAACACGTGATACTTACAGACTCTCGACCTCACGTCACTTGACACACTGAATTACACGAACTCGAACTGCTTAAACAGTAATCCGTAACCAATATAAATACACGACAACTTCGCCTCAGGCGAAGTTGTCCATAACTTCGCTTGTTCAACAAGTTCGCCTAGGCGAACTTGTTAACAACTTCGCTTGGTTAACAAGTTCGCCTAAGCGAACTTGTCAACAACTTCGCTTTATACAAACAAATACATAAACAATATTACAGACTCGATTACAGACACTAGACATATGAACTACTGACATTTATGCACCAACATTTTTTTTTTTTAAGTATTTACACAACTTCAGAGTAGTAAACAACTGCAAGTCCCAAATCTGGATCACTGCAGTTTCTTGACAAGCTATCTTCACGGTAATCAGAACACTCACGGGCTCGTGTATGACTGGGTAATCGCTTTTCTGCCTATCATACGGAAAGATATATATGGAGACATGCACAACTCTTAAGGAGTTTCCACGTAAAATCGAGTAGATTTAGTTAGTATCACTTCTACTTTACGCACCATAAAAAGCTACCATGACATACAATGACTGTTCTAAAGTCTTTTAGGCCTAATAACTTCACTAGTTAAGCACACAGAATCAGTATATCTATCACTTTCCAAGGTTGGATCAATTTTCTGTTAAACATAGTAAAGGAACTTCTTACGAAGTAGTAGACTTAAAAAATAATTTCATCTCCCAAAAAAATTTTAAGTTCTATCGCCCCGATCAAATTGAAGTTTTCAGATAAACGGCTATCCTGAAGATCCAATGGATCAGCTGGACCGACCACATACAAGTATGTGTCCTTCTAACTAAGTATGATCGACTAATTTTCAGCGAAAGAATAAAAACACATCATAAACCGCCCCGGTCACTTTCAGTCATCTGGTTAATGGCTATCCTCATAGTCTACACGTAGAAATGAGGACCAAACATATCCGAAGATATGTCCTTCAAACTGAGGCAACCGACATAATTCTAAGCGATAGTGATGGGTTTTTTTTTTTTTTTTTAAACAAAGTCACAAAACACGGTTACTCGGGATTGATCATCCCATTCAGCTCAACAAGGTTTTGAAAACGATTTTTGTCAAACGCTTTAGTAAACAAGTCAGCGAAATTATCTAACGTATCAACCTTTTCTAGCACAATCAGTTTCTTCTCAGCACAATCCCGTATAAAATGATGACGGATGTCAATATGTTTAGTTTTACTGTGCTTTACGGGATTGTTAGTTACTGAGATAGCAGCAGTGTTATCAATGCAAATAGGAGTATGAGTGAAATTCAGACCATAATCGCGCAACTGTTGTTGAATCCAAAGAACCTGGGAGCAGCAGTTTGATGCTGCCATGTATTCTGCTTCACAGGTTGAAATGGCGACTGAGGTCTGCTTCTTGCACTGCCATGACACCAATCTGCCTCCAAGAAACTGACAACCACCTGTTGTTGACTTCCGATTCTGATTGCACCCTCCATAATCAGAATCCGTGTAGGCGACCAACTCCAAGTCTCCTCCTTTCGTGTGCCACAACCCCAGCTTAGGCTTGCCTTTGAGATATCGCAATATCCTCTTCGCACCCTTCAAGTGAGATTCCTTTGGGTTTGCCTGAAAGCATGCACAAAGACAAACTGCAAACATAATATCAGGTCTAGAAGCAGTTAAGTACATTAAAAACCTATTATTTGCATCGTTGTCTGAATCAGCACCCAATTTATGGTTGACGCAGACTGGAGTATCAAATGGAGTGATGTCCTCCATCTTGAAGCGTTTGAGAACATCATGGACATACTTAGTCTGATGAATGAACATCCCATCTTTCTTCTGATCAACCTGCAGTCCTAAAAAGAAAGTTAGTTCACCCATAGCACTCATTTCAAACCTCTTTTTCATGACGGCCTCAAACTCCTGACACATGGCGACTTTTGATGCAGCAAAGATGATGTCGTCCACGTAGACTTGCACCAGAAGAAAGTCGCTCCCTTTTCTCTTAAAGAACAATGTGCTATCAATCTTTCCCCTTTCAAACTCATTCTCAAGCAAGTAATCGGATAGTGTTGAATACCAGGCACGAAGGGCCTGATGTAGTCCATACAGCGCTTTACTTAGCTTGTACACGTGATCGGGAAAGTCTGGGTCAGGAAAACCCGGAGGTTGCTCAACGTACACAACCTCATCGACTTTACCGTTAAGGAACGCACTCTTCACGTCTAGCTGAAATACCTTCATCTCCTTGTGTGCAGCAAATGCCAAAAATAATCGAATGGCTTCCAATCTCGCCACAGGAGCAAACACCTCATTGTAGTCAATCCCCTCTTGCTGATTAAAACCTTTTACAACCAGCCTCGCCTTGTTCCTGATAATAATCCCTTTCTCATCTCTCTTGAATTTAAAAACCCATTTGGTGCCAATCGCATGCACATTCTTCGGTTTTGCAACCAAATTCCATACCTCCATCTTTTTGAACTGGGCTAACTCTTCTTGCATGGCTTCGACCCACGAGCTGTCCTTGAGAGCCATTTGATAGTTCTTTGGTTCAATCTGGCTGATGAAGCAGGTGTACAAGCATTCGTTAATGATGCCTGATTCTTAAATGCTTGTGTAAACACAGGTGTGCTCATTCAAGCTTTGTCTTGTTTGTACACCGTCGGACAGATCACCTATCACGTTCTCCAAAGGGTGATTTTTGTGAATTCTCGTAGTCGAAACCGCACTGACTTGCAGATTGTCTTCCAGGTTCGAAGGTATCTCATCAATGGGTGATTGTTGTTGAGAGTGAAACGGATTGAAGAATTCCTCTTCTGTAGAAGCAGCAGGGGTATCGACAGCATTTGACGAGGAAGGCTGACATTCATCATACTGCGGTCGTTGCACCAAAGTGTCTTCCTCATCGTAAATCATCTTCGTAGCAATTCTCTCATCAACTTCTGCACAATCCAAATAAGGCATGTTAAAAGATTTAAAAAGCCTATCATAGTCGAAAACCCCAGCGGGTCCCGTGCTTGGTTTTGGTGATTTGTAACTTGTGATATCAGTGTTACACACCACCTCAACCTTGATGGTCGATGTATTAAAGACTCGTCTGTTGGGAGTCCCAACAACATATCCGACTAAAATACCTTCGTCGGCTATTTTACCAAATTTAGAATTTGTCTTTAATATCGAACACGGGGACCCGAATGGTTCGAGACCACTCAAGTTGGGCTTTCTCCCATGCATAAGTTCATAACATGTTTTATTCAGTATTTTAACAGTTAAAACTCTATTAAGGATATAACAGGCTTTGATACCAATTGTAGGTTCCCAGCCGGATCTACACGGAATATCTCGTTCTACGTAGGTGCGGAATCCCTACGTAAGACGTTACGAGCGTAGAAGACGATATACGTTAACACGATTAAACACACGTTACAATAAACAAAGACTCGTTATATTGCAATCGAAAACACGTGATATCAATCACAAACACTGGACAACTCGATACAATGATTAACTCAATCAACTCGTTCAACTAATCTTTAGCCGTAACCTAATGCATATATATCACGACAACTTTGCCTGGCATGTTCAGGCGAAGTTGTCACTAACTTCGCTTATCTAACAAGTTCGCCTATATCAGCGAACTTGTTGGATAACTTCGCTTAATACAAATACAAATCATTACTAACTCGATTACAGACACTAGACACTGAACTACTGACATCATGTACCAACATGGTTAAATTTGGCCGGTTTGCTGAAACAGAGACCGTACCAGTTGTTGCTCAAGTTGCTGAGGAGCACGTGGCACCGGTTTTAAGGCCCACTGCTGCACATGAAATCAGCTCTGATGATTAAGAAGAACACCGTGACTCGGAGACTGCTCCGACTACTGAACAGTTACAAGACTTTGAAAGGTTGAAAGAGTTACTTCAGTCAACTGCTCTAAATCCTCCTTAGACAATTGCTGAAAATTTTGATGAAGATTTTGTTGAAGAACTAGCCGCCGATCTCATTCCACGAAAACGAAGGAAGTAAGATCCGAGATCTGGTGTGCTGGCCTCTGAAGATGCACCAACAACCACAACAAGCCAACAACAACCACAATTTCAACCGGAGTCGAATGTTCCTGAGACTCACGTTGACCCAAGCCCATCCACCGCTGAGCCTCAAACTCAAGATCAGATTTTTGATGATATTGCTCGTGAGTTTGAATTTGAGGCTGATTTTCAACATGCCGACGCCCCTTCTGGATCATCTGGCCCAGTCAATCAGGGTCAGTCAAGTTCTAGTGCTTCTGACAAGATTGCTCAGATTCTTGCCATGCAAGAAGAATATCTACAGAACAAAGGTAAGGGAATTGTACTTGAGGATGCTTTCGTTGACGTACAAGCTCTCCAACGTCGAGTCTTTGAACTAGAACAAGACGCTGTTATCAAATATGTACGCATTCAATAACTGGAAGTTGGTAACTCCGATAAAGATTCCAAGATTAAAGAGCTTCAGTCCCACATAGGAGGATTAACTGCTATGTACCTAGACCTCCAATAAAAACTCATTCACAAGTTTGGAGACGAGTTCAAGAATAGTGATGATGTATCGTCTATGACACCTCAAGTTGATCAAGGTGGAAGTTCTACTGTTCGTCCAGCTGCAAACATAGATGAATCTGAGACGTTGAAACAGTATATGTCTGCACCTCCAATTACCAAAGAGAAATCAGATAGAGTTCAAAAGAAGCTACTGGTGATGAAAAACACCAATCAAAACGTTAAGTCTTACGATCATCCTGACAGGTTTATTGTCACATTTCCTAAAGGATTCTCAGATAAATATGGTGATCGTTCCGGAATTGTATCTTGGGGTTTTGATGCTGACAAAAATATGCGGTGGGTTAAAAGAAGTATGGGAGTACAGAATACTATAAAAAGATGAAGGACTTCGGGTCCTGGACCAAAGTGGATCTCAATGATCTGATTAATGCTCCATTCCATAACCCAACTCATGAAAAGCGAGCAAAGGACTTCTAGAACTTTCTACGTCGTCAAGTTGACACTGGATTTCCGAATATGAAGACTGCTGAATCGTTTTTGAAGAAAGCTAAAGGGGTTAGAGATCCACGAACTGGAAAGACAATGGTGAACGTCATGTGGCCTGCAACAAATAAAGCCACCCATATTCATGTGCCTAACGCCATTCCAGATGGTACATTGGATAATATGAGATTCTGGATGTTCGATAGTGCAACTGCCACTGTTGTTAAGTTATAGAAGGGCAAAGGGCAATTCAGATTCGTTGATCTAAGAGATTTGCTAAAGTTTGGGGAGAAAGATATCCAGAACCTCGGTACATTTCAGATAATAGCTGACCCGATCTTTGAAGCGGCTGCAAAAGAATACACAAGCATGGAAGCTTCCATTATCAGGACCAAGTTTTGGGCAGGTGCTTTGAAAAATGCTAACATTGATTACATGGAGCATGACTGAGAACCAAGCTACAAACCAAGGAGGGAGATTGTTAGGCCTAGAATAGTTGGTTTGTACTTAGTTAATGGGGTATGTATGTAAACCGAGATCCTTATGGGTCTCGGTGGGCTTTGGGTTGTTATTGGGCTAGTTAGTTGGCTACTCTATATATAGTTCACTTGTATAGGGTTTTGTTGTTGGTTAGTTATCGTGTTTTTGGCCGTCTATAGTATCATTCACATATTAGACGAGGATTGTAATCAAAAGTGCTTAAGCACCCGACGTTATAAGAATGTGTGTTTTGAAGCTTTACTTGGTGTTCATAGTATTATTGTTATTTGTTCTTGAATCTTCTTGTGTTGGAACTTCGCACCAACATCGAGATACGTTGGTATCATAATTAAAAGATCCATCTTGGACCTTACAGAAGTGTTGCTAAAAGAATACTGTCCCTGAAACGAACTTCAAAAGAACGAATATGACTTCTGGCAATTAAAGATGGAAGGTGCCGACATCGGAGGATATACTTCCCGATTCAACGTATTGGCTCGGCCGATACCCCGACTGGTTACGCCTGAATATGCAAGAATCGAGAGGTACATCTAGGGCTTAGCTTCCGAGATACTAGGAATAGTCACCTCCTCTAAACCAACCACCATCCAGTCAGCCCGAGAGCTAGCAAAATCTTTAACTGATGATGCAGTTCGCATGGGAAATCTGAAAGATTCCGAAAAGAAAGCTGCCACCACAGAACCTGAACGAAAAACAGCTACCAAGAATCAGAAACCCGCAGAACTCAAACGGAAGTGGAATGGTAACTCAAGAGGACAATTCAAGAGAAACCAAGGAGCAGGAAGGATGTTTGCAGCAAACACAAGAGGACCAGGAGGAAACTCAAGGCAGGGATCCACTTGTAACAAGTGTGGGAAAACCCATGGTGGTGAATGCTGGAAGTGTAATAGATGCAATCGATTTGGCCATATGACCCGCGACTGTTATACGAAGATAGCAACATCCACGGGAAGCCGAACTTCCGGATGTTTCGAGTGCGGTGTCATCGGACATTTCATAAATGAGTGCCCCAAACTCAAAAGTCAAAACCCTAGGGGCAAAGCATTTGAGATGAACGCGAAGAAGGCCCGGAAGGGCTCATCCGTAGTCACCGGTACGTTTATCGTTAATAATCACTATGCTTATGTACTATTCGATACCGGAGCAAATCTAAGCTTTGTTTCTAACCAATTCAAATCCCTTCTCGGTATTAAACCTAGTAAGTTAGACAATAGTTACTTAATTGAATTAGCTAACGGAAAACTAATCGAGACCAGTGAAGTAGTTCGAAAGTGCAAAATTCTGTTAGAAAACCATAGATTTCCAATTGACCTTCTACTCGTAGAATTAGGCAATTTTGATATAGTCGTAGGAATGGACTGGTTATCCCAAAATGGAGCTGAAATCGTATGTTCCGAAAAATTAGTTCGTTTACCAACCCCAACTGATCAATGTCTGAATATTCAAGGATATCAGAGTAACATAGAGTTAAAACTCTCTAGTATCACAAAAGCCTGCAGAATGCTAAGGAAAGGATGTCCGGCTTTTCTTGTCGACGTGGTCGACACAAAGGCTAAGGAACGAAAAATAGACGATATCCCTGTAGTCCAAGATTTCCCAATATTTTTTCCTGAATATTTGCCTGTATTACCTTCTCAGCGTCAAGTCGAGTTCAGAATCGATCTGGTTCAAGATGCCGCTCCGAAAGCTCGATCTCTGTATAGATTGGCACCATCGAAAATGTAGGAGTTATCTAATCAGCTTCAGGAATTACTAGACAAAGGATTTATAAGACCAAGATTCTCACCTTGGGGAGCTCCAGTCTTATTTGTGAAAAAGAAGGACGGCTCATTCCGAATGTGTATCGATTACAGAGAACTGAACAAACTCACCATTAAGAATCAGTACCCCACTACCGAGGATTGATGATTTGTTTGACCAGTTACAAGGATCAAGCTACTACTCAAAGATCGACCTGCGATCCGGGTATCATCAGTTACGTGTTGCAGAAGAAGATGTTCACAAGACTGCATTCAGAACTCGCTATGGCCATTATGAATTTCTGGTCATGCCATTTGGTCTAACGAATGCACCCGCTGTGTTCATGGACCTTATGAACAGAGTTTGTAAGCCATACTTATCTATGACATAGTTATCTACTCACGAACCAAGAAAGAACATGAACAACACTTGAAATTGATTCTAGAATTGCTAAAAGAAGAGAAGCTATATGCCAAATTTTCCAAATGCAATTTCTGGCTTCGAGAAGTCCAATTTTTAGTTCATGTAATTAATGAAAATGGTGTCCATTTTGATCCAACAAAAGTTGAAGCAATCAAGAATTGGGAGACACCAAGGTCCCCTACTGAAGTGCGACAATTTTTGGGATTAGCTGGTTATTACCGTAGATTCGTTGAGAACTTTTCTTCTATAGCTCAACCCTTGACTCAATTGACTCAAAAAGACAAGAAATATGAGTGGACATAAAAGCAAGAAGAAGCTATCCAACTGCTTAAACAAAAGTTGTGTAGTGCACCAATCTTGTCCCTTCCAGAAGGAACGGATGGATTCAAAGTTTACTGTGATGCATCGCGACTAGGTCTTGGATGCGTGCTCATGCAAAAAAGAAAAGGTGATAGCTTATGCATCACGACAACTCAAAGTGCACGAGAAAAATTACACAACTCATGACTTTGAATTAGGAGCAGTTGTTTTTGCACTCAAGACTTGGAGACATTATCTATATGGCACCAAGTGCATAATCTTCACTTATCACAAGAGCCTCCAGCACATATTTGACCAAAAGGATTTAAATATGAGGCAACGAAGGTGGGTAGAACTACTCAATGACTACGACTGTGACATTCGCTACCACCCAGGTAAAGCAAATGTTGTAGCTGATGCCTTGAGTAGGAAGGAAAGAGAAAAACCACTTCGCGTCCACGCATTAGGATTAACGATTCAAACAAGCCTTAACACTTGAATCCGAGATGCATAAAAAGAATCCTTGAAACCTCGGAACATAAGAACCGAGAGATTACGAGGTCTCGAGCGTGAATTCATAACGAAGGCTGATGGTACATAATACTTGATCGATCGAGTTTGGGTACCACGTTATGGAAATTTAAGGAATCTAGTATTGGATGAAGCTCATAAATTCAATTACTCAATTCACCCAGGAGCAACCAAGATGTATAAAGATCTCCAATAATTCTATTGGTGGCTAAACATGAAAGGAGATATAGCGGTTTACGTCAGTAAATGTCTGACATGCTCGAAATGAAAGCTGAACACAAGAAGCCATCTGGACTGTTACAACAGCCTGAGATTCAACAGTGGAAATGGGAAAACATTACAATAGATTTTGTGAATAAATTGCCAACTACCCCCAATAACCACGATTCCATTTGGGTTACTGTAGACCGATTAACAAAATCCGCTCATTTCATTCCCATTCGCGTGAAAGATAGTCTGGAGATGTTAACTCGATTATATCTGAAAGAGATTGTGTCTAAACATGGTGTACATGTTTCCATCATCTCCAACAGAGACGGTCGTTTCATCTCCCGATTTTGGCAATCTCTGCAAGAATCTTTAGGCACACGCTTAGACATGAGCACCGCTTATCATCCCCAGACCGACGGTCAAAGCGAGAGAACCATTCAAACATTGAAAGATATGTTACGAATCTGCGTTATCGATTTCGGAAAAACCTGGAATACTCATTTACCGCTAGCTGAAGTTTCCTACAATAACAGCTACTACTCCAGTATTAAGGCTGCACCGTTTGAAGCCTTGTATGGGAGGAAATGTTGATCCCCTCTTTTTTGGGCTAAAGTTGGAGAGAAACAACTGCCAGGACCTGAAATTGTTCCGGAGACCACCGACAGGGTCTTCCAGATCAAAGACAGGTTGAAGGCTGTAGCAGACCAACAAAAGAGCTATGCTGACAATCGCAAAAAGCCGTCGGAATTCCAAGTAGGAGATCAAGTTATGTTGAAAGTCTCATCCTGGAAAGGAGTAATCAGATTCGGGAAGAAAGGATAGCTGAGTCCTAGATACGTGGGACCATTCAAGATCATTGATCGAACTGGTCCAGTAGCGTATCGACTCAAATTACCTTCCGAGCTGAACGGAATACACGATGTATTCCATGTATCAAAATTAAAGAAATGCTTATCCCAATTGTTTCCGTTGAGGATATACGAGTAGACGTCAAGCTTCTATTCGTCGAGGAGCCTGTAGAAGTCATGGACTAGAAAATACAAAAGCTCAGACGGAATCAAATCAAACTGGTCAAAGTTCGTTGGAACTCAAGAATAGGTCCCGAGTTCACCTGGGAATGACAAGACCAGATGAAACGAAAATATCATCAATCTCTTTACAGTAGAGTCAGAAGCCAGTGACAATTCCTAAATTTCGGGACGAAATTTCTTTAAAGTAAGGGATAATGTAACATGTGGCAAATATTTTTACTAATGTAACCATGTTTATCCATCCTAATAACGTTTATTAATAAAATTTCCCTTTATTAAAGTTCAATATCTTGCAAAGTCAACAAAAAGTCCAAATTTCGGCACGAAATGAGAAAAGCGTGCAAAAACCTCGGGCAGCGAGCCAGAAAGTAAATAAATCATTAGATTGATTAAACAATCTCAAAAATTCAAAATATATATGAAAACATGTGAGACGGCATAAAAATATAATTTAGGAAGGCTCAAATCACGAAAATTGGAAAATAAGCAAACTCGAGCCAGTACAGGACCCAGAAAGGACCCCACATAAACTATTTTCAAGAAAATGGTTTTTATGATCCATATTGTCAGGAATTTGATTTTGTTCAAAGTCTGACAAAAATCATTGAAAACGGAATTCGTTTGGATAATTAAAATACAAAATACGTTAAACGAATAACCGAAAATATCTAGTTATTGATCAAAAATCCCTCACATACCCCCCACCTCTAGGCCGCCCCACCCCTCCCCTTGGACAACTCATACCCCATGTGGACCAATCTTAATCCCCCAACTAAACCCCTAATCATTATATTCTAGAAGAAAAACAATTTTTTAATTCCCAACACTCCACCTATCCACTCTAATCACCAACACATCACCCTAATTATCCAACTCAATACTCTACCCTACCCTCTTCCTCTCCCTTAAAACCGACGGCCAAACCGCCTCCCAACCCACTTCAAATCAAATTCAAATTAATAATAAACACACCCATACACATAATCAAGAACATGGAGATTAAATCAAGATCAAGAAAGGATTAAGCTACTAAAAAGCTATTAGGAAGGATTAAAGCTAGTGAACATACACTACTATCATTCACTATTATCACCATTTTCATCTTTAACAATCTCAAGGAAACAAGTAAGTAATGAATGATTGATTATTTAATATGAATGTATGTTCTTGATTTTGATTGGAAGCTTGAAAGTTGGACAATGTGAATGAGTATGTATGTATATATGTGCCGTGGGTATGTGTATATATGTATGGGAGGATCAAAACCCACTACACATGCATCTTAAAGATCTCACATTGGTTATTAGATTTGATATTGGGTATTAGTAATCCCTTGAATATTTGATGAATTTGAAAGAACTTGATTCTAGGGTTTGTTGTAGAATGAACTTTGGATTAATTATTGTTCATAAACTTGTTAGTATGGACTTAGATTGTTGAAAAGTGTTGTTAGAGATGGATAAAACAAGAATGTGTTCATAATTGTAAAATTTGGGGATTTTTGATATGGAATTAATTAGGAGGTTTTGAATGGATTTTTGAATCAAAAGGTGTTGTGGGACAACTTAATTGAAATTAAGATAGGTTGCATGTTAGAATTGATAATTGAAACTTGAAGATTGTTAGAATTACTAAATAAGGAAACTTTAATCTAAGAAAAGATAAAAATTGGATTTTTATGTGAATACTTGTAATGGATGAAATCAATAGGTGGTTAATAACAACTTAAAATCAGATAGGGTGTATGATTAAAAACTTGGATTAAGTTAATACATTGTTAAAATAAACAACAACTTGCTAAGGATAGAAACTTTGTTAAATGGTGAATTGAAAGAATAAAATGAGAATAGATTATTTGGATGCATGAAACCCTAATTGAATGAATTAAAACATACAATTGTATTAAATCAAAGTGGAAAAATTAGATTAATTAGAATAATCAAATATTAAAATTTACTAAAATGGGAAACTTTGTTAGAACAACACTTAGAAAATTTCATAATTTCATGATCCTTTGATTTGAAAGATTGATTAAAGTTTGATAAAAGATGAGAATAATATAAGATGATTAGTTAAAAAGGAATAGAAACTTCTAAAAGATAAAGCATGATGATATACTTGGATAATGAACACATAGATTCTTTTAAAAAGAAAATGGGAATTTTTGTTTAAAAAGTAATAATTTGGAATTATTAGGAACTCATAAAATAAGTTAAAATCTGGAATTTTAGGATATTTAAAAATAATTGTATATATATAAATGACTAGTTTAACTAGTAACATTCTTAAGGAAAGCTAAAATACGAACTAGGAACCGAAAAACTCGATTAAAAGTATCTTATGAACATATATAGTCAAAACTGCAATTAATGGCTACTTATATGTTATTATATGTGTGTTTAGTTCATAGGATAATTAGTATAGACTTGTACAATTTATTTGACTTGTCGGTAAAGTAAACGGTCGAAAAATCGGCTTTTCGAACAAAACCGACACAACTATTAGCTACTGTTTTAGAACTACCCCTAAAGTGGTAAAACACTCATGTATAACATAAGTTAATACATGAGAAAAGGACACGATGATAAAACTTAGTCCTAAACGGTTCGTGTCACGAAAACCGACACGAAAACGTTAAAAGTTGCTATTTTAAGAAAATATTAACAAAAATGAAAATAATATATTTTCACAAGTTAACTTGTAAAACTTGACTAATATATATGTAACAATTATTTTCCATAATTTATAAGTTACATTTTAAACGAAAAACCGAAACAATGCATTTTAAGCATAAACCTACAAAACCGAAAAACCGACAAGTTTTGTGAAAAATAGAAGATTAATATTTTCTTAAAATTTCCAGAAACTGAAACTTAAAATATATTTTAATTGTTTATTAATTAATTTAATTAATTAAATAATAGCTAACGGAAAACCGAACTATGTGTACACGTTATTTGCTTAGGTGCTTATGCATATATTAGAGTAGGACTATAAATTAAAAAGGGTTTTGTATGAAAACTAAACTCAAGTTTTTATTAACAAAACGTGTTCTAATATAGGACACATGATTTTTGGAAAACAAAAGGCTACAAAACCGTAAATTTCTCTATCGAACCCCATCGATTTTTAACTGAAATTGTTTTCAAATCGATATTTAATTGTGTTTTGGGGAAAATCATATTCTTTATTACATATTAATTTCGTTGATGTTTATAAAGGCATTTTATTTTACAAACCGTGTTAAACCCGGGATGAGTCTAGTTGGCTAAATAACGGTTAACCCTAGAAAGGGGCACAGAAATATGGATAAATCTATCGGGGTGACGCCCCCCACTTCCATTCGCGTTGGGTTAAAAGTGGGTATATTTTGAGTCTGGTATGTATCGTGTTATCAACTATGATAGTCATACGTAATGTTGTATTCTTTGCTCGTCTATAACAACACGATTTGTTTAAGAAGTAAAATGCCTATTGTTTTGTTATGTAATGACGGTAGATCATTACACACGGATTTGACATATAATGGCGATAAACCATTATACACATGATATTATAGATATAATTCCGGGTGTAATGACGATTACATACGAATTGATATTAGATATAATGATGAAAGATCATTATACGGATTATGATTTCGATTCATATTTATATATATATATATATATATGGACTATTTTGATATAAAGGGAAACTCACCAACACATTGTGTTGATCGATATTTTAATATGCTTTTCAGGTAAGTGAAGGATCGAGGTGGCATGGAAAGGAGGGCGTGTGCTGTTTGAACAAAGTTAAAATAATGTAAGTCGTGCAATAGCACGTGTGATAAACTCTGATAATGTAAAATATTTTCTTTAATAAAAGATGATGCTTTTATTATTAATTGTCTATTGTTATTGGCTATCGGCGTCTGTCATAATCCGAAAGACTTAAGTTAAGTCTTCCGCTGTGTGAAGTTAAGACTTTCGGGGTGTGACAGTATGGGCAACTGATGTGGGGTTTATATGCCAAATGGGTTCCCTCACCTACCATACTAGTCTTTTAGATTGAGTTCTTCTGTTTGGCTGGTAACACAGTTTAATACTTGAGTTCCTAGTTTGCAACTAATCGAGCCTTCACAAAGGGATAATTGAAAAATATTCACAATTGAATTAGGTATTAAATGTGAAGAATTAATATATGTATTCATCCCAATTTAATATTTGTTTTCATCCCAAATATCTTTTGAGTACTTTTTGTAAGGCCACCCGTAGTGGTGGCGTTTCCCTAGCGTTTTGGCCCAAAACGTCGGGCCCCCCCCCCCCCCTCGCGCGTTATTTTGTAGTTTTTTGGATGGCGTTTTGTGTGAAATGCTATGTGGCTCGAATTTAAAAAAAACAATTTTTAATTCATAACGGTCATATGGCCGTTGTAATAAAAAAATTGTTTTATATATATTAACCAACTTCATCATCAATCAAAACTCACCAAATTTATAAATCTTTCTTTCTACTCTCCTCACACCAACTTCCCTATAAACCCTAAATGGATTCTCCTACTTCTATATATAATCAATTTTTCGGGCCTGGCCGACAAGCCGAAGATGACGCAAGGGAAGAGGCGATTACGAGTGCGATTGTGCTCGCGAAAACTTATATGAATTATATTAGCTCTCCTCCACCCCCCCCCATTTCAAAAAGAACATATATCGAACGAGATTGTATCGAAGCTTACAACCAGTTGATGGCGGATTACTTCGGCGACTCGCCGAGATACAAGAACCCGAAGACTTTTACGCGTCGCTTTCGGATGTCTAAAAATTTATTTATGCGCATCACCACTGATTTGGAGCGTGAGCTTGATTACTTTAAGCAAAAATTGGGCGGTCAAGGGATGCTAGGATTCACGGCTATTCAGAAGATTACGTCAGCCATACGTGTGCTCGCCTTCAGAAACACGGCCGACATCAACGACGAGTATGTAAAGATGGCCGATAAAACAACTCAGGACACCTTTGAGTATTTTTGTTATGGTACGTTTCATTTTTTTAAATAATTATATCACTTGTTTACTTTAATCAGTTATTTTATAAAAGTTGTGTAAAATATAGGAATATTGAAACTATATGGACCACATTATCTGAGAGAGCCCAACTGGAACGATCTACAACGTCTTTACGAGGCCCATGCAAGGGTGCATGGCTTACCCGGCATGATAGGGAGTGTAGATTGTATGCACCGGGAATGGGCTAATTGTTCATCTGCATAGCGAGGTCAATACACACGAAGTGACCAAAAGGGACCAACGATCATCCTTCAAGTGATTGCTTCATACGACCTTTAGATTTAATCGGCATTCTTTGGTGTTCCCGGTTCCACCAATGACATCACCGTCTTACAACAGTCGCATGTGATGGAGAGTTACATATCTGGGACCGTTCCCGTCGCTTCGTTTTGGGCAAACGATAACTTCTACTATCATAGGTACTATCTGGGTGATGGAATATATCCGGAGTATGAGATTATCGTGAAAACATTTAGAGGCCCGTTGGATGAAAAAAGGCAGTATTTTAAGAAAGTACAAGAGTCTGCGAGAAAGGACATCGAGAGGTGTTTTGGGGTTCTTCAACAACGCTGACGTTTTGTTAAAAATCATTGTCATCTATGGTCTTTAGAAAGAATGAAAAGTGCTATGTATGCGTGTATCATAACGCATAACATGATCATCGAAGGCAAGGGAAGAGCAATATGTCCAACTTTCATACCGGACTCGGATTCACCACGAACTCCAGCAAGTATGAAGCAAAGACTTGAAAACGCATATTTCGTGCGGTCAAGACAAATACATAATGCACTTAGGGGGGATTTGGTACAACATCTTTGGATGAATCGGCGTTTGCAGGTGAAAATGAAAACCAAAACGAGGGCAACGATGAATACGATGATGAAGACGACGACGAGGGTGAAGACGATAGAGACGAGCAGTTTTTTTTTATTTTAATGTAATATTTATTTAATAAAATATTATTATTATTTGTTTGTTTTAATAAAAAATTAAAAAAAAACAAAAAAATTGTAAAAGTGATTGAGCGCCACGTGGCGCATAATGCCTAGGGGTGGGGTATTATGACTACACCATATTTTTGCAAAAAAAAACATAACTCTGACTGGACGCCACATGATGTATAATGCCCAGGGGTGGGGCATTATGACTACACATGGTCTAACAAGAACTATTATAATGATTTAATTTCTTTAAGTCCTCATGTACTTACGTTGTGATCATTACGGGAAATAGATATTTACTACCAACCTCGGAGTTCATGGATCAAACAGTGGTCGTTGAATACGTAAATAGTTTTCATTGTTAGATACCATAACTAAAGTTTGAATGGATTATTCTTTGCATGTCGGTATCTTCTAACTATAAGATAAAATTAAAATATGAAGGCTATTTACGCTAGCTAAGAACTTATCTAGGAAACTGAATTGAAGAAACACATATCTAAACCCGAATAAGTTAGATCTATATTTCCACTGGGTATGGGTTATGAAATGAGAATTAGGTTAACTTGAATCTAGATCCAATAAATTCCGACAAAGATGACCTACAATACAGAACTACCATGAGCTCGTTACGGGAAGGACAAGAGTGGGTGTCTTCCCGTAACCACCATCCGGCGTGAGAATAAGTACAACTCTTGAGAGAGATAAAGTACTAAGTGATTGATGTAATATGTGGAGAATGAATGCCTACCTCATGATGATAAGTTAGGTATTTATAGATAATGTGATTGGTGCAGTTGTTACTATTTGGAAGATACTCTTTCTATCTGAATGGACACGTGATGAAGTTTGATAGATGTGCATCGTTATAACAAACTATCCCGTTGTCATCCTCTGATTGGACGCGTTGCCACGTGCTCTACAGGAAGTAGAGAATGTCCCTTTTAGGGAATATTTCAATCAATCTTTTAGAAGGAAGTTGGTTACAATTGCCTTTATTGACATCAACAAATTACTCTCCCGCATTTGCAAGATTTCCGCATCTGTGGGAAGCTTTATATCCTTTAGGATGACTATTTGGACTTGTGTCCTTTTGGTGCGTATCCTACGCATATTATGCGGGGGATGTAACTATCCCGCGGATGTCTTCTAAGGAGACCCTAAATAATCTGCGGATGTTGCTTCATAGGTTTGTGGGGCTTTTCACTACCCTACCTCTATATCTGGCTTTAATAAGATTTAAGATTTTAAAAGTTTAATCCATGATTCCTTACAAAGATTTTCGGTCCACATAATTAGCATTATTCATATCCCATTCCACTTACAATACGTTAATGCCTTGGTCAGAGGCTTCCATCCTTACTAATTTACCGATCATTTTTATTTATATTTTTTTTGGCATCCTTCTCCTTCCACTTTGTAGGGGGGTTTGTGGAGGTAACCCTAACTGGGCTAGGCCCATTAGAGTACCATGATGGTGGCCATGAGGCTCCCTATATAAGGAGGTCTCCACCTCCTTATTAAGGGTTGGTTGTTCTCAATAAGAGCCAGCACCATAACCATTTTTGTGTCTGTAAACAAGAGATCCTTGAGATTTCTTAGCAGTCACCTCCACACCCCCAAAAACCATTGCAGATCTTAAGCTACCGGAGAAGAAGATCGAGTCATGGTTCGTTCATCTCGAAGACCGGGGAACATCGTCATGGATCAGGTCAGATTCATTTCATGTTTCTACATTGGCGCCATCCGTGGGACCGGCAACGAACCACGTCTTGTTTTTCATCTCGGTCCTCTGATCTGTTCATCAAATACTCTAGGTTCTACGATTTCTTCTTTCAGATCTGTTCTATGGAAGTCCAAAAATCCGTAGATCTGAAAATATTTCTAGATCCGGAAATATACAAGAAGAAATACCACCAAACTTTGGGGAAAACCCTTAGATCTGTGTGTTTTATAAGTGAAATATACCAGATCTAGTTATGATTTTTTCAGATCTGGGTTCGTTTGAGCAATAATCACCTTTCATATTCATAGATCTATAAATCCTTTCAGATCTGTTGGTTTTTACATAAAACCTACCTGATGTGGATATTCAGATCTGTTCCACGCGCGCTCAACCCTTCGCCATGCATGCGCGCTCAACTCCGCCATGCATGCGCCCTCAACTCCCGCCATGCATGCGCGCTCAACCCCGCCATGCATGCGCGCTCAACTCCGCCATGCATGCGCGCTCAACCCTCCGCCATGCATGCGCGCTCAACTCCCGCCATGCATGCGCGCTCAACACTCCGCCATGCATGCGCGCTCAACTCCCCGCCATGCATGCGCGCTCAACCCCGCCATGCATGCGCGCTCAACTCCCCGCCATGCATGCGCGCTCAACCCCGCCATGCATGCGCGCTCAACCCCCGCCATGCATGCGCGCTCAACTCCCCGCCATGCATGCGCGCTCAACCCCGCCATGCATGTGCGCTCAACCCCGCCATGCATGCGCGCTCAACCTCGCCTCCGCCATGCATGCGCGCTCAACCCTCCGCCATGCATGCGCGCTCAACACTCCGCCATGCATGCGCGCTCAACCCCGCCATGCATGCGCGCTCAACCCTTCGCCATGCATGCGCGCTCAACCCTTCGCCATGCATGCGCGCTCAACTCCGCCATGCATGCGCGCTCAACCCCCGCCATGCATGCGCGCTCAACTCCACACCATGCATGCGTGCTCAACCCTCCGCCATGAATGCGCGCTCAACCCTTCACCATACATGCACCGAAAGCTCTCGCATAACGTATGTTAGCCTAATAATATCCCAAACGGCCACGCGCCAAACATAAAGGTCGGGAGCCTAATAATATCCCAAACGGCCACGCGCCAAACATAAAGGTCGGGAGCCTAATAATATCCCAAACGGCCACGCGCCAAACATAAAGGTCGGGAGCCTAATAATATCCCAAACGGCCACGCGCCAAACATAAAGGTCGGGAGCCTAATAATATCCCACATGGCCACGCGCCAAACATAAAGGTCGGGAGCCTAATAATATCCCAAACGGCCACTCGCCAAACATAAAGGTCGGGAGCCTAATAATATCCCAAACGGCCACGCGCCAAACATAAAGGTCGGGAGCCCAATAATATCCCACATGGCCACGCGCCAAACATAAAGGTCGGGAGCCTAATAATATCCCACATGGCCACGCGCCAAACATAAAGGTCAGGAGCCTAATAATATCCCACATGGCCACGCGCCAAACATAAAGGTCGTGGTTCGTTCATCTCGAAGACCGGGGAACATCGTCATGGATCAGGTCAGATTTATTTCATATTTCTACACACTCCAACCAAAGAGTTCTAAGACCACCCTCATCACCGATCTAAGGTTTGGGTTGCCATGTGCCAATAAAAAAATACTTTTGTTTGATGCATCCCCACAAACCGTTCACTCTAGCAAACTGGTTTGCAACAAACTTTCATGCCAAATGACAGCTATTCATTGATGCATATTTCTTTTTCTTTTTCTTGTTTTAACTATTAGTTTAACATAAAAATTAAACTTTACTTAATAACTTAAGTTATTTAACTTTCTGAAAGAAACTAAAACATAGTCTTATTTAAAAAATTTTATGAATATTTCGATCCAAATTTTATAAAAAACATAGTGTCTTTAAAAAATATGTACTTTTTTATAATATGATTCCGATATAATATTATTGGTTTATAAACTTATTATCTTAAGATTTTATTTTTGTTTTGAATAATATTTATTTAATTAAAAGATTGGTTGGGTTGGGTTGGGTTGGGTTGGGAATGAGAGTGAAAATTAGATTTGATTGGATTGTATAGGTGAAAGAAAGAGAAACTATTTTTTTAATGTTAAATTGGGTTGGATTGATTTGTAAATAAGAATAGTCTAATAACGCAAATAATGTAGTGTCTACCGTATTAGTGTTTGCAGGCCCATATTAGCCCATTGGATTTGGAGCATGTACACCATAACCCATCAGTCCCAACTCCCAATGTAATGCACAATTTCATGAAAAAGAAATTATATAGGATTACAGCGGAGGGGTGTGCGACAGGTGCCTTCCATGAATACCACAGGTATTCGAGGTATACCGCATCCAACCTAAAAAAACTACCTTAAGCGCCTTAGCAAAGAGCCCATGTTTCCTGAGAAAGGGGGAATTTGGCTTGGTATATGTGTCGTGTCCAACGGTTATATATGTTACGGTCTGATTTTTTTTCTCCAATTATAAATAAACTCATATTCTCCATTAAGTTTCTACACGCTACTATAACCATTTGTCAATTACTCTTCAAACCATCTCTTTATACAGAGCAACAACGTCCCCAACCGATAATTAGGAGAGGGTCACAAAGATAGAGTTATGAAGAAGAAGTACCGTTAGCAAAGAGTCCATGTTTCCCAAGACATGGACCATGTGGACCAATGAACGTCGGGTTTTTAACAATAAAATTATTTTGTTTTAGAGGGAGGATCAAGCAATTCTACAACGTACCAAGTGTGTTCGAAATGATAAAATTTGTTGATACAAATTAACGTTCGCGGTAACGACACGTATGAGATCATAACAATAGTAAAATACTGATGGAATTGGGAATAGTATTTTTATCGATTGTTTTATTGAATGAAGTGTTGTTTAATTATTTATGTATTTTAAATTTATAATCTATGCATTTTTATTTATTTTTTAGTTTTAAATTTATAACTTATTAGTTATTTAAAAAAAATCTTTATGGTAGTTTAGTGTCGTGTCGCTTGCCCTTAGGGTACTTCAAGGTAGAACCGTAAAAATGAGATGACAACGCATGATTGGTCTGGGACTTAGGGTAGTTTGGGTACCCTTAGGGTTGTGTGTCACACCCCGACCAAAGATGGCGGAACATGCCGGGGGAAGGGATTGCACATGAACACAAGGACAATATTAAAGTGGCAATATTTAATCAACTCATTCATTTCATTTAACATCAAAATACAAAACATCTTGTTCATACACATAAAATAAAGTACAAAGAAATAACTTGCTCATTAAACTAATAACCTAAACGGTCTAAAATAAAAATAACGTCTTTCAAACTTTAATGAACCAGTTATTAAACCTGTAACATTGCATATAATATATTTTGTAACTTGAATGTTGGCGATCAATTCCATGATTTTTGGTATATATAATATGAGGTAAAAACCACAACTCATATGCAAAACCATAAATAATAGCAACAATCGAGGTATATACATCATAAGCAAAAGAGGCTCCTTTCTAATATGTAAAACTACCAAATTACAAGAAGAAGCGTATGATCATATTTATTGAAGATGAGGACGAGGTCAACCGACAAAAGCAATAAACATTTAGCAATTAATCATATAAGGCATATAACACACAATCGAACAAGTATTCTAAGTAACACATAAACTAGACTTTGTGGTTTGAGAATTAAAGTCTTAAATCATTTTTTGTTTGATTAAGTGTGCAAGCTACCCCCAAAGTATAAAAGAAAAAACAGGATGAAATTACTCACTTGGAATAAGTGGCTTTGATGAATAAATACTTAGAATAAAAACTTCAAGAAAGCGAGTCTATAGGTTTAACGTGTGTGTCCTAGATTGAAAGATCTTGAGTTAATATAGAGTTGAAGATGGAATATGAATGGTAAAATAGTTCATAAAAACAAAGCTAAAGTATGTATAAAATAAAATGAGTTTTACTTCAACCCGAGTCTTTGATGTTTAGTTTTACTCAACCTTGATTAAGTTTTACATAGGGGATTTGTAAGGCCCCGTTACCGGTAACCCTACTTTCGTGTTGGATTTACTCATAAACACAGTTCTAAATATCAGAGTTAATTAAAACTTTACGCGGAATATAAAACTTTCATAAAACATTACATATCAATTCATAATCATGTCTTAAAACATTCCTCTTGTCTTTTAAAATCAAAACATAACTTATAAAACATATCAGATCTTTAGATGCCAGGCTTTAGTCTTCTGCCATGTGTCCTCCACTCAAGCCAGCTGTCTCATCCTACTCACCTGCGTGCATACTAAAAGTCAGCTACGCTGAGTGAGTTCTAGTTAATCATACAATACTATACAACACCTTCTTACATACATACGTACTTAACCTCATAACTTTCTTTTATACACACATAAGTACTCATACCTTCATTCTTACTTACATACTTTCTTTCTTACTTACATACTTTCTTTACATTCATAATCATACGTTTTAAAGAGCCTTTCGCCCTATAACCTCACAGATATTATAAGGGTCTGGTCCCTAACATCACAGATATTATAAGGGTCTGGTCCCTAACATCACAGATATTGTAAGGGTCTGGTCCCTAACATCACAGATATTATAAGGGTCTGGTCCCTAACATCACAGATATTGTAAGGGTCTGGTCCCTAACATCACAGATATTATAAGGGTCTGGTCCCTAACATCACAGATATTATAAGGGTCTGGTCCCTTGCTTTCGAATATTAGTAGGGTTCAGTTTCCTCTTCGTTACCATACAACCATGCAACATACCTCGGGTATTATTAGGGCTTGGTACCCTTTTCGTAACCATACAACCATACAACCGTCATTTCCTTCTTTTATTAACTTTATTACGTTCATACACATAAACATACATATCATACTTGCCATATTTATAACGTTACAACCTGACAGTACGTGCAATATCCAAAGATCGTTCACGAACCATCAAGCAATCATTCATACATATCACATATATCACATATGGCATACACTTATCACTTAGGATAAATGTATTAACAACACATCAAGTATGCACACAGCCCCGAAAATATAACAAGGAATGGGGCTAGAAACTCACCTGGATCCTGTTACGCTCGCCGTTGATCGTAATTCCTTTCTTTAACTGGGCTCGGCTAACTGTATAATATTTACACATATCAATTAACTACTACTTCTCGTTTTGTATTTCTATCTATATATGACCCACAACGAACGGGGGTCCGGGGGCAGCGCCCCTGGCAGCGGGGTTCTAGGGGCGGCAGCCCCTAGCGGGGTCCAAGGGGCAGAGCCCCTGGCTGGGGTTAAGCTGCCAGGTCAGCTTGGAAAAATTTTATTTTCGATAACTGCCTTAACACATTTTCCATTAGGTTTTTAATTTATTTTATAAACGAACTTCGCTTCAGGCGAAGTTAAACCTTAGGCGAACTTGGCTTCAGGCGAAGTTAAACCTTAGGCGAACTTGGCTTCAGGCGAAGTTAAACCTTAGGCGAACTTGGCTTCAGGCGAAGTTATACCTTAGGCGAACTTGGCTTCAGGCGAAGTTAAACCTTAGGCGAACTTGGCTTCAGGCGAAGTTATACCTTAGGCGAACTTGGCTTCAGGCGAAGTTAAACCTTAGGCGAACTTGGCTTCAGGCGAAGTTAAACCTTAGGCGAACTTGGCTTCAGGCGAAGTTATACCTTAGGCGAACTTGGCCGTAGGCGAAGTTATCCTTAGGCGAAGTTACGCTTGAAGGCGAAGTTACGCTTGAAGGCGAAGTTCATCAGGCGAACTTAATCTTGCAGGCGAAGTTATCGCGCTGCAGATCTGTTTGCCCATAAATCCTTCGTTTCTTAGCCAAATAACTCGATTTTGGTACCCACGGAATCGTATGATCGGCGCCTACAAATCCCAACCATCAAATCGGCCTAAAATCGACGTTTTAGGGGTCCGATTTAGGCAGTTTGGGTTTCGGGTCCGGTTAACCCATCAAATCCTAACCATTTTCAGTAATATTAGCTTTGCGGGATTAGTTCTTACCTTTCCAACTCAGATCTACCAGCAAAATCTCGGGTCTCGACTTCGGATCTCGGTCGGTTATGTGTGTGTTTTTGAGTGTGTAAAAGAGAAAGATGGAAATAAAATGATATCTTGGGCTTGGGATGGGTATTTATATCTCTCAAGCCCACGGACCCAAGGCCCATTCTCATTTAACCCATCTTACGTAATCTAAGCCCATGACCCGTTCCTTACTCGACATTAAATAACTAAAACGTGAAATCACTAAACATAACTTTCTTTTATTTAACATTATAAAAATTTTAGGATGTTACAGGATTTAATTTAGTTCTAATGTGCATAAGCATCAAGATCCGACTTTTAACAGTTTGTTCGGTTTAGTCGGTTTCGGGACTTGATAAAGTAGCAATCCTAATCCAACTTACGAAACTATTCAAATTTATGAATTACTTCAACAAATAGTAGCTTAAATAATTTTGAGAATTTTATTAATTAAATTCCCAAACTCGGGTTTAAGAGAGTGTAAGTCGGCCCGATCTAAGTATAATACCAAGTTTGGTTCCGACATAAAATAATCTTAGAAATATATATAATTTAAAGTGCAACATAAGTTAAAAAGGTTAGGAAATATTTTTGGTGGTTTGCACGGTGACTAGCTCATTAAGACGCGTAGTTCGACTTTTACTCGGTTTTTACCCAAAACTTTGTTTGAGCCAAGATTTGTTCCAACACTTCCAAAATCTTAAGTAATGTGAGAAATATAAAGTAAATATAACCAAAAAGATAGATTGAACTTTTGGTGGTTGAAACATTGGCTAACTTGTTAAAACAAGTATTCGGTTTTACTCGGTTTATTACCCAAAACTTGGGTTTAAGACAAGATTTGTTCTACGATTCCATAACAACCATATAGATATAATCACTAAAATATATAGAAAAAATTAGATCTAAAGCGTTTGATGCAAATGGTTACTTCAAAGTTAATTAAAGTGCTTAAACAAGTGTTCGGTTTGGTTCGGTCTTTGACTCGGTATGAAACCGAGGATGGTTACCACATGTCCAATACCATAGAATTAAAATTTAAAGGAAAACTCAGATCTAGAATGTTTCATGCAATACGATTGCTTAAAAGTTAATTAAAGTGTTTAAACGAGTGTTCGGTTTTGGTTCGGTCCTTGATTCGGTATGAGACCGAGGATGGTTACCACATGTCCAAATTCATAGAACTAAAATAAAGTAAAATTTCCAGATCTAAACTCAAAAAATAAAGTGAAGCGAGTAAACATCCCGAAAACGACCCAAACGGGCCTAAAATGCATAATTTGTGTTTGAATGCCCACAAGCCTTAAATAAAAAAGAAAGTCCACATAAAAATAACTTAAAGCAACTGAAAATATCAAAAACATATACCCGAAACGGATTAAAATGCAAGATTCAGATCCATTGACTTTTAAAGTCAAACTTAAGCAAAACTAGCTAGAACAGCTTGCAAGTTCAAATAATTTGGGAGGAAGATAAGCAGGAGAACATGGCTGAGATAGAGGGGGTTTTATGGGGCATGATTAGGGTTTGTGAGAATGGATAATGCGTTTGTCTGGTGGATAAATCGATACACTTTGATGTTTTTGTTTAAATGACTTTTGATTTAAATAAATTATAATCAGGGATAAAAACATGTTTAGAAGGTTCTAGAATAATTAAGGGTTAAGTCTTGGTTGGTTTGGATGGTTACAACACGAGTTCAGGCTTTAAATGAGCTTAAAAGAACCAAAACTGTTAAAAATGATTTTGCTGAACCAAGCTGTTGGCCACGCCACACTACGGGCTGAGACCAGCCCTACGAGTCGCACGAGGTGGGGGTTCTCGGCCAAACTTTGTTTTTTGACAATTTTAGTCGTTTTAGTTCGTTTTAGGTCGTTTTGAGCACAAAATAAGCATTTTAAACTACATTAAAGACTTTGGAATGAAACGACAAGTATGAAACATGATTATAACATAAAATTCATTATATTATTAAAATTCAATGATTTGAAAGCCAAAACAGTTCAAGTTTACAATACAAAAACGATTACAAATGCGAACCGAAAATGACGAATGTCACATTGTGCCCCATCCACCTTAAGAGATTCACATAGACGTTTGATCCAGACATGAAACTGGTCAGAAACCAAATAAAAACCGGTTCGTATCAAATCCGTCTGTTTGCATCAATTGGGTATATCTATAACATGAATTCGTTTTTTAAAAACGCTTTGTGATAAGCACTAGCTATATAATACGTTGAATCTGATTTGAAATTTGTTTTGATTCGGTATGGTTTTATTTTAGAAATAAGTTTTTAAACTGATTCAGGTCGAACCAGTGTTTACTTTGTTTGACTCAGTCTGATCCAGTCCGAGCCAAAATCAATGTGTTTGTATTCATCTGTATAGGATTTCCATCTTCGATGCGTGTTCGTGTAAGTTTAATGTAAGGCCCCGCTACCGATGCGCTACTTTAGCGTTGGATTAACTCATAAACACAGTTCTAAATATCATAGTTAATTAATACTTTCGCGGAATAAATAAAACTTCAAACATTCATTACAATCATCCACAACTTGTCTTTTAAAAACATAACATAAAACATAGTATTCGAAACATCATGACAAATCTTCAGATGCCAGCCTCTTCAATTCTGGCATGTGTCTCTCTCAAGCCAGCTGTCTCAATCTGTTAAGCTGCGTGCATACTAAAGTCAGCTACACTGAGTGAGTTCTAGTTAATCAGGCAACATACAATACATTCACATATTTATATATACGTATCCGTAGATACATATTACATACTTAACCTGTTATCTTTCTTTCTTTCATTCATACATACATATTTTCTTTCTTTCTTTAAATGTTCATTTTACTTTACATACATACTTACACGTTTTAAAGAGCATTTCGACCTATAACCTTCGCAGATATTATTAGGGTCTGCAACCATGTAGCCTTCGCATTTATTATTAGGGTATGCAACCCTGTAACCTTCGAATATATTATTCGGGTATGCAACCATGTAACCTTCGTATATATTATTAGGGTATGCAACCCTATAACCTTCGCATATATTATTAGGGTATGCAACCCTGTAACCTTCGCATATATTAAATTTATATACTTTCAAACATACACTTAACATTTTCCATTCATACATCATTCGTAAAACATTCACATACCACACTATTACCTGGCGGCACATGCAATATCCGAAGACCGTTCACGTACCGTCAAGCATTCATTCATACATAAAATCATAGAAGGCATACACTTACCACTTAAGTTAAGTGTGTTAACTAATCTCATCGAGTATGCACACAGCCCCGTAAACAAAAACAAGGAAGTGGGGCTAGAAACTCACTTGAGCTCGGTTACGTTCACCGTTAATGGTTATCCCTTTCTTTAGTTGTGCACGGCTAACTGTATAATAGTTACGCGTATTAATTACTATCACTATCCATATCGTATTTCTAGCTTAATTATAACCCTCAACGAACGGGGGCCCGGGGGCAGCGCCCCTGGCAGCAAGGTTCTAGAGGCAGCAGCCCCTAGCGGGGTCCAAGGGGCAGAGACCCTGGCTAGGGTCGAGTCTTATCGTTAATTCGTTATGAAATCATCCTTAATTCGTTATCTGGTTCGTTGTCTTATCATAGAGAATGGTGAGTAACGAATCACCTGATTCATTATCTTAATATAACGAATTGGTGAGTAACGAATCTCCTGATTCGTTATCTTAACATAACGAATTGGTGAGTAACGAATCACTTGATTCGTTATTCTGAACATAGCGAATTGGTGAGTAACGAATGACCTAGTTCGTTATCGTAATCATAACGAACTGGGTGAGTAACGAATCACCTGATTCATTGTTTTATCATAACGAATGGACTCAGTCTTATCCGAACTTTGACTCAGAGGTCAAAGTCAAAATCGCCAAGATTACCATCGGGTCAACAGATACTAGATTCGCAATTATCATTCAAATCTTGATGAAATAACACGAAATTGGTACCATTGAGCTCGCAATCACATCGCCTACAAACCCCAATCATCCAAACATCTAAACATTACGTTCTAATAGGTGCGATTGATTCATCTATATTACGGGTTCTTTAGGTTAACAATTAACATATCAAACGTTAACGGATTTCGGTAGAATTTGTTGTGTTGGATTCGTTTTTAACATACTCAAACAGATCTATGATTTCTAGAAGTAATCCGGACCTAAACGAACAAGTTCTCGATATAAACGTACATTAAACGAGTCGGTTTACGAACACGATCTAGTATTGATGTTGTTTTGGTTCGTCACAACGTTCTAGCACCAACGGGTTCGGGTTTTCACCTTCGGATCTTGGCTCGGGTTATAGGATAGTGTTTATGTGTGTTTTTTATGGTGTAGGATATGGTGTAGAGATGGATAAAAATGGAAAGGATTAGGGTTTAAGGGGTATTTATACTCCCTTAAGCCCATGGACCTAAGGCCCATTCCATCTCTTATTCCATCTTCTAAGTCCAAGCCCGCCCTTTTATAGTTTTTTTTATCTAAACCGATGCACGACAGATTATTGAATAAACGAAATTTCATTTATTATTATAAACGAAAATAGGATGTTACATTTAAATTGTGGTGTGTGTGGATTTGTATGTGTTAATTAAGTGAACCGAAATGGCCAGTCAAAGGAGAGGATTCCCATATAGACCAATCATTTTGCTTAATTCCATGAATAGTCGTCCCAGTCCAATCGTGACGATGAGATTCAACGTCCAACGAGAACTTGACACGTTGCCTCCACATGCCAGGTTCTTGTTGGACGGTGAATCTCATCGTGAAGTGAGATTGGGAGGGGTCTTCCTTGAAAATTGACAAAGAGGTGTGTCATTTTTGGAATCTCTCACCTCTAACATGTCAATTTAGAAATTTTCCTTGATTAATTGTATTTTCGAGTAAAATATTCACCTATTTAATTAAAGAAAAATGTATCTTAACATTTGTTACCGTGCCATAGCGCTTAATATAAACATGTTTTTTATAAAATATCTAGTATAAAGGAATTTGGAAATTAAAATGTTGATTTTAAAGAAGTGAAAATAATAACGAGTGGAATAATTTTGTTCCAATGAAGATTGGGAGCCTTTCTTGGAGGGCAAAGATGGGAAGACTACCGGTTTTATGTGCATTGGCAAGGCACAATATAACGGTTGAGACGGTTTGGTGCCAGATATGTGGATATGAGGAGGAAACAGTGGAACATCTTATGATTTCGTGTTGGTTTGCTCAAGCGGTGTGGCATGGCATCGTAAGTTGGTGTTTGCTCAAGCGGTGATGCATGCATTATGATTTTGTGTTTCTCGTTTATGACAGTTGTATCCTTTCGTGGTGATCCAGCGAAATCTAATTAAAATATTTCTAATTTTCTTATTATTTTAATCGCATGGTGGTTGGTCGTCAGCCAAATAATCAGATTCTGTTATGCTGATGAATGCAAGATTTCTGGTGCCAGTCGATTGTTACATACGTGATCTTCTTGTTTTCATATATATTGTATGTTTGTATTGTAGTGTACAAGCAATTATTTTATTTTATTTTTCGGGATAATCAGATACCGAATAAACAATAAAAGTGTTTATAAACTATTAAAACTGACTACGACTATGTTTAATAGTTTACATTTTACAGATTGAAAAAACGGGTACAACGGTCTAGCTAATGATTTATGTCATGGAACCGGCTCGGAAACTCGTAAACCGAACTTGTCGAGGATTGAAATCTATAAACACATCACTTGTCGAATTAAACTGATCCCATAAAAAAACGTAATAATTATACAAATGCAAGCTAATAATAAAAAAATTACAAAATAATAAAAAGCAAAAAAGGCCCAAATTCTCTATACTCTGTTAGGATTGAAATCCATAAGCTAAAAAGAAGGTTTATGAAGTTAAAAACACAACCGCTTTTTCATTTAGAATATCATCACAATAAGCATATAAAGAAGAAAATCTTGACTATAATTTCCAATTTTTATGAATAAATACTATATACCCTAAATCACAACAAACAAGAAGCAAATAAATATATTGGCTAGCATAGTAAACTAAAACATAAAACATAAAACAAAAAAAAAACAACAAACTTAAATGATAAAATGAAGCTAATGAAAGCCCCTTGATCCTCTAGACTGATAGAGCTCCAACTTGCTTTTAGATTCCAGCAAAAGCTCCTCCATTTTGTCATCTTGAATCAAATGAGACTGTTTAGAAGCCCATTCAAGAAAAGTAAGCACTTCAGCCTTTGCAAGTTCTTCGCTATCCGCCACATGTGACGCGATATAACACAAAAGTTTCAATGAAGGAATCTGAACCATTTGCTCCCCAAAATACACCAACTGAATCAAATGCCTTGCTCCACCCGCATTCACGATAGCCTTTGAGTGATCAACATGAAGGTAGTTGTCCGTGCACGCAAATTTCGTCAATGCGACTGCAGCTTCTTTGGTTATCTCAGCCTCTCGCTCCTCCAGAAGCTGAACCAACGGTTGGATCATCCGTGACTCAGTGGCTCGAAAGGTTCTAGCCAGGTTCCCAATGGCTCGAACACATGGAAGCAAGAGTCTCGAGTCTGCTTTTTCAATAATCTGCAACAATTGCTCGATAACAGCTTTACAAGCAGGTGAATTCGGCTTGAAAGCAGCCCGCCTCAAATCAGAATCTTGCTCGGCTACACTAGTGATCTCCATAACCGCCATTGCTGAGTGGTACCTGACTTCTTCAGCGCCTTTTTCTAACAGAACCGCAAAGCAAAGTAGAGCTCGTGACTCGGTAATGGTTTTACAAATGGTGGGATTCCCTTTAGCAAGATGCCAGAGAGCGCGTGCAGCCATTGATTTCATGTAAGCTTTTGTCGCAGGCTCCTCTAGCTCCCGCCCTTTGTGTAAACTATTGGCGGAGAGTGAGAGACTTGGAGCGTGATGAACGTTCGGCTTGTGAGTCGAATTTGGCAACGATCCGTTCTGTTTAAGTCCATCTTTCATGGTCATGGTGGTTGCAACCACACTATGCATTTTAATCGGTTGTTGTTTGTTGAAACCAGACGGATGAGACACTCGGCTCTTGAACTCATCATCATATGTCGAGTTAGGATTGTTTTGATTAACACCATTAGTGTTGTTACTAGCTAAAACCACAGCATGAATTGAAGTCGGTTTGTTACTAGTAATCGCATACTTACTATGCTCTTCCACCGTCTCAAACGCGAGATGACCGACAAGCAAGCGCACAATCCCATGCTGCGCAAACAAATCCTGACACTCGGGATTATGCGCCACGAGCTCGGAAACCGCCCAGGCGACCACCGCCTGCACTTTCATAGGGCTTTCTTTCAAAATCTTAACAAACACGGAACAAACACCCGCTTGAACCATGAGCTCAACGCTCTCGAAATCCCTTCCAAGCAACCCGATGGCGGTCGCAGCGCTCTCCTGACCTTCGGGTTTCCCCTCCTTAACCAACTTCAGCAACGGCCCGACTCCGCCTTCCTCGATAATTAACTTCCCATAGCGATCGTTGTCACGCGCGAGCGACACGAGCGAGGCCGCAGCATCGGAGCGGTCATCTAACGTTCCGGTGTGCAAAATCGCAATCTGCTCCCAAATTAAACACAAAATGGGTTCATTGGCAGCGATCGGAGGAAGACCCAGGTACTCATCAGTCGAATTATTCGGGGCGGAGACACGTAGCAGCCACGACACGTCACCGATCGAATTCTCGAGCTGTAACGACATCTTACGGAAGGCGGCTGCCGGGACGAGGTTGAAGACGCGCTTGACGAAGCCGTTGTTTCGACACTTTAAGGTAAGGGAATAAGCCTTTCCTAAAACCTGTTCGGTGTCGTCGATGATGCGTCTGGCCGGACGCTCGTAGAGGTCGTTGCTGGCACGCGCGGCTTGGCGGAGGAGTCCGGCGAGTTTCTCGGTCTTGGATTTGAGTTCGGCGCATTCTTGTTTGTTGTTGCAGGCTTCGTCGGCGAGTTTGATGATTTGGTCGGATAGATGGATGGGTTTAGCTAGGATGTGTTTGACTAGGTCAGCCATGGGTTGTTTGTGGTGAGGAATGGAATGGAATGGAATGGAATGGAATGGAATTGAATTGAATTGAATTGAATTGAATTGAAGAGGTGTGATGACTAGTAGGTGTTTGTTTGGTGATTCAGAGTAGACGGGCTTTACAGGGTCAAAAGTCAATACTTGCTTTCAATTGGTCTCACATCGCATTCATACCTGTTGTTCTCAACACAACTAGTATTATTTATTTCACTTGGGTTTACTATATTATTTTAATATATTTAACGAAACAGTGATTGATTTGCTAGAGTGATTCTGAATGTTCGGGCATAATAAAAGACATTGTTTTTTTTTATATATACTTATATTCATTTGTTATATTAGTTTTACTATTTTTTATGTTAAGATATGTTTATAGATATAGATGCTCGACACCTTGCTGGTGGTGGTTATTATAAATTAATAATAGATGCCGTTGAAAGAAAGATGATTATTAAAGTGACTTTATACTATGGATCTTTCTTAATTGAGTAAAAAGAACTAATCATGGAAAATCATTAATAGACAGACTCTACACATGAATCTTTCTCGTAACGGCCATTTTCATTTATATTTATATATATATATATAACATGGGATTTAAACTTTCTTCACTTATCAAATACACAAAATTTTATCGAATACTATAATATCATTAGGCCAATGACACTTTGATTTATAAGACTTTTACCAAATATCACAAATTCATGTTATATTGTTGCTAAGTTTTATTTTCGAAATCTTTTAATTGCATCTGATTTTTTCAAAAAAGTTTTCATGTCATGTTCAATACAGACTGTGATTTATCAAACAACATTAATTAGGATTGTATAATATTTATCCCACAAGTTTTCTAAAAAACGCTTTGCCATGGTAAAAAGAAAGTTTCGTTAGTCAACGGTCTTTTTTACGATATAAGAAAGTTTATCACAAAAAGACATAATAATATTGTAGTAATACTAATACCGTAAGTTTTTAACGATATCTCTTTATTCACAAAACTCTTTTCACAATATATATACTTTCTCAATGTTGTAGGTTATTTTCAACATGGCAGACCTACATAGTTCAAAGAGAGTTTACAAGAACTCCTTAAGTGTTGTTTGTTTCCTGAAAAATGTTTGCGCAGCCTTTTTTGTCTGCGCGCGCGCAGACCACGTGCAGATATTGTCATATGTAGATTGTTTGTTTTCTCGAAGACGTTTCACTAAAAAACGTTTGTGTAAGCTCTTCTTGATGCAAACTTGACTCATCCAGTTTTGAGATCTTCTAAGATCTGTAGAGGGTTAAAACACTACACCCAACCAACACCCATTGTTCACCACCACCCACTCACCATCCACCACCCACTCATCGTCCACCACAACCGCCACCACCTATCGTTCGCCACCACCACCGTCTACCCCCCACCACCTACCGTTCACCACTACCACTGATCACAGTCTACACCCACCACTCACCCACCTCCCGCCACCACCAGCGTCCACCACCCACCACCATCGTCAGCCACCACCACCGTTCACCACCCGCCATCACCGTTCGCCACCACCACCGTCTACCACCATCGTCCAACACCACCATTGCCCACCTCCCACCGCCTCTTTCTACCACCGCCCACCACCATTGTCCCCCTCCCACCGCCTCTTTCTACCACCGCCTTCTGCCACCACTGTCACCGTCCACCACCACCACCCACCGTCCACCGCCACCGCCACCACTACCACTATCACCATTCAACACCATCATCACTCACTACCACAGTTCATACACCACAATCACTTTATTTTAGACAGTCTGTAAACGTTAAAAAACAAACAGTCTTCTTTCATACTGCAAAGATTTTGTCCACCTCTTCTTCTACAAATATATGTAGATGCGATCCTCGGAATACAGAGTTTCTAAATGATATTAGAACATTATATATAAAACTAAAGTGGTCCCCTTATAAAATATAAGGATGAACCCCTAACAAAATTAAACTAAGTGATGTAGTTGACAATGCATAGGTTTATAACTAACTATAAGGTCTTGAGTTTGATTATTGTTTATGGCATCTTTTCAACCACTTTTTTATATGTTTAAAAAAAAGAAGTATCATTAAAATCATTCACATTCAATCTCTTATTTTCAACTAAAAAATTACATTAAAATCACTACATTTTCTCTATTTTTAATTAAATAATATTTTTTACACATTTATAATTATCATTTTTTTTTCCTTCACTCATAATCACTTTCAAAATATATTAAAAAATTATAGGGTGTGAATAGTAGCTTTTCAAATATACATAAAAATCACTACATTTCTTTCTCCATTCACAACATTCTAAACCACTCCCTACATTATAAAAACTTCACTCACAATTTTTAATGTATAGAATGTGAATGCTCTAAGGTTTCTTTTATAAAACTTTGAAACACAGTCGCTACTCTCTAGTACTCCCTCCACCTTTGCACGCCATGCAAAACAAGAGAAGTCAACTTGCCTCAGCTCTAGCCCTTGTCGCTCTACACCCCGGACAACCACCCGGTCCACTCTAGACCCTACCACCAGGTTTCTTTGTTAATTGTTACTTTAAATTCTTTAATTATTTAATTATATTGAAAGTTTGTTTACATATTAATTTGTTAATTTCTTTAATTCTTTGTTTCCATGTTAGTTTGTTAATTTGTTAGGTTTAAGTACTTTGTATAGTTATTACATGGTTTAATTGTATATAAACAAATTCATGATCATTAAATTCATTTTTTTATATATAAATTTGATGATTTTGTTAGTGCGGTTATTGAACCTTACCTGACCCGAACTTTCAAACCGATCCAAATTTTTTTATGCACGGCCATATAAAATTGAAGCATTTAAAAACAATGACCCCTAAAAAAATTCATGGATCACCATCGAATCTTTCCAGTTATGGTTTATTGGCGCCTTTAGATGTGTTTTAATTCTTTGATTGTATGTTTTTTATTCTTTTGCCTCCATAAAATCGTATAAAGTGCATATCTTGTGAGTTTGTTCAATATGCAATAATTTACGTGTTTTGCTATTTTATATGTTTAGAGCATATTAATTAAATTTTTATGTGTGTCCTGATAGATTAACAGATTGTGTTGCCTTTGATAAGCTTGTGCACTTATTTGAGTTTATTCGTTATTAGACTTGTGATGTTGTTTTTCTAAGATTTTACTTTTTGATAATTTACATGTTTATCTTTTCCGGTTAAACCGCTTTATAGTATATCGGTCGGGTTTTTATTAAACCGGGTTAAATATATATAAAAACTCATCATTTTGTACTAATAGCCTAAATCCTAATAGGGCTGAATTCAAGGAGACATGTGGGTTCATTTTATGGAAGGGAGAGCCTTGAAGGTAGATGTGGGGTAAGTTCCTTGATGGCACCAGCAGGATTCGACGAAGGGACCTTCGGTGTGAAAGAAATGAAGAATTACCAAACGTCAACTAGTTAACAACTCACTATTTTATATATGTTTATACCGGCTTTCATTCTTATATTATGAGATTATTTTAATATTTATATATATTTTTTGGCTTTTAATTTTATTTATTGTAAGAAAGTTAATAATATACTTAGGATTTAATGATAACTCTGAGATGTTATAACCCAGTTTAAAAGCTTTATAGGTTTGGTGAGACTCGTGCCACTTACTTATTTTTTTTTACTATAACATTGTTTCTTAATTATAAATAACATCTTCTAAAAAAATAATAAGATATTAAGTTTTAGTATATCCCTATTTTATAGGATTTTTATATCAAATATTTGGTGAGATTAATTTTCAATTTAATGAGATGTTATAATCTTAAGGACTATTTGGGTTTGGTGAGACTGATAAGTTAATCACAATTCAAAATATATTCCTTGAAGTTTTTGCACTATCTTTTCTCTCTCAAAACTAGTTGTTTATTCTCACGTCGGAGGGTGGTCTAAGAAGAGACCTCTCTCTCCGATGAGCCTAATCGGTGCTTTGTTTTGTAGGTTGTTGCTACAACAAAGATAAGACCAATGATAGTGAATGGACTGGTTAGGCTAAGAGGCTTCAAGGGTTCAGGTTAGCCTAACGCAGGTCGTGGTGTCCCTCTACGTTTGCAAAACGTAGAAGGAGGTTCACTAGTTAGTTGTTTGTTGTTATAGCTCACCGAAGATCAAGAACCGTGATGTTTGGAATCGGTTTTAGGATGATGTTTTTAGTGATGCTATGAAGTTATTGAAGTAAGAAAGAAATAAGCTAAGAGCATATTAGGAAGAAGGGAAGATTTGGGAGATGGTGTTATCTGCCCAGATCTTGTTGTGTTTATGTTTAATGCTAAGTTATCTATTTATATGAAGAAGATCTAAGCCTTTTAGTCTAGTTAACTAAACTAGTTAGCCTCTTGTTTGCATAGAGAGTTGACCTTTATGGGCAGGAAGGCTTGGACTGCTGGTCCATAGCTTAAAATAATAATACTTTATCTGAGTATGTACTTTGGTCAGAGGAGAACAGTGATTTGACATCGTACTGTAGCACGTGGGTACTTGTTTACATAAGTTTGGGTGGGAAACGAAGTTTTTAACCCTTTTAGCGTTAATGTGTTTCAACCATTTTATTATTTCCTTGGGCTACCCCCGTCATCAGCCTCCCAAGTCAGAGGTTTTTGAGGAGTATGCTCAAGGGCTTCTGACTTTTGCACACGTTTTGTTTATTGCTTAAAGGCTTCAAGGCTTGAAGGCTCCGAAGCTTTGTTCAGTTTTGGTTATTTTTTGAATTATTGATGTAACAGTTGATGTGATTGTAACTGTCAGATTGCGGTTTCCAATAACTGCTTTTCATTAATAGTTATTAACTAAATAACTATTCACTTTCTTCCAGATTTGTTTAACACTTTCCACCATTAACACTTTCAAGTTTTCTTCGATCCATTACCAGGTTAGTCTCGATCCTTCATCTTTCTTTCGAAATTATGGTTGCCAAAAAGGATCTTCCGATCAGTTTTTCCCGATTGACCCAAGAGGAGGTCTAATCGTTTTGTATTGAATGGGGGATAGGGTTAAAATACAAGCCGATTGCTCCGCCGGTCGACTCTTCCATTGATCGTTGTCCGGCGGGTTTTATCGCTTTATATTGCCGTCATTTCGAATTTTCTAACCTCCGACACCCTTTTTCGGTTTTTGTTCTTAATGCTTTGGAGTATTATCGTATATCATTTGGCCAAATCCATCCGTTAGGGCTTGCTAGGGTTCTGCACTTTGAAGTTTTGTGTAGAGCCCTAGGTTATGACCCTTCGCTGTTGAACTTTCGCCGTTTCTTTCGCTTAGCGAAAAATGGTGATTGGTATACGTTCGAGCATACCAAGGTTGATGTATGTTTGGTTTCCTCGGCGGTTACGACCCTCGGTTCTTGGAAAGACCAGTTTTTCTTTGTTTCTGATTCTATCCTTCCGTTTAAACCCATTTGGAGACAACCCGAAGTCGTTCTAAATGAACCGGAGCCGGCCGAATCTGAGTTAAACGAAGCCTTTTTGAAATCCATTGGAACATGTCCTTCGCGTCTTCACCCTCTCCCCGAACATCTTCTTGTTTTGTTAGGAATTAGCAAACTCTGGGATAAGCCTAATCGGGATCCCGTGCTTATGAAGGATAATAAGGGTATGCATTTGTTCTTCCCACTTTTGCTTCATCTTGTTGATATATTTATTAACGGATTTCTTTTGTGTTTGCAGTCATGTCTGCTTTGGAATTCCTAAAGTGTGATGACACTTCCGACGTTGCTTTTACTGATGTTGCAGCCGTTGTTGGAGAGGATTCGGTTGTTTGAGGGAAAGAGGGTCGATTTAAGGATACTGAGTATGCTGGGGTTGCCAATGTTAAAAGGTTCACCAAGACCGTTGTTCCAAAATCTTCCACTCGTCGTTCTACACGACGTTTGCTGAAGTCTGTTGCTACCTCATCCTCTCATGAGCCAGTTGAGGTTAGTGATGACATTCAAGCCTCTGAAGACCAGGGTCCGACTATGGAGGTTGAGAAGGAACAGGGGTTGGTGGTTTCTAAGAAGAAGAAGCCGACTGGCAAGAAGGTTGAGATGCCAGTCGTTCAAGGGTTGGACGGGAATGCCGTTTATGTGCCGGAATGGAGTGTCAGGGTTGGGGATTCTTTCAAGGATCCTGAAGTTTGTGCCGATGCTTTAGCCCACTTTGCTCCTCCGGGGGTTCGTGATACTATCTCCAAGATGGAAGGTGACTCCTTGTTGTCCAGGTTGATATTGAACTCCTGTAACGTTTCTGCCCTTTTGGTGGAAGGTGTCACCCGCTTTAGGAAAGGGATGGAGGAGTATGAGGAGTTCATGAAGACGAATGAGAAGATGAAGGCCTCTATGGCGGCCATGAAGAAATATGTTGAAGGTTTTTCTGAGAAGGAAGAGGTGTATGTGAAACGGATTGATGAGTTGTCTCGTGGCCATGAGATTGAGATGGCAGGGTTGAAGAAAGCCATGGAGGCTGATAAGGCCAAGTTGAATGCTGACCGTGAAGCTTTTGAGATGCAGAAGAGAGCCTTCGAGATGGAGAAGGAAGGCTTGAAAGCTTCGGTTACTCAGACTTCTGAAGATAACAAGTGGTTGATCGAGCATGGGTTTCAGCAGGTTGTATCCTATTTGCTTCATTCTAAGGAGTTTAACTCGGTGCTGGGTGATGTTTACACGAAGCTTCTAGGTCATGGAAAGCATTTGGGTTTCATTGCAGGCTTCCATCATCACGAAACCGGTCAGCCTATGGAGCAGTCTCCTTTGTTCAACCCTAAAGCCTACAAGCTTTTCACCAGTTTAGTTCACGCGATGGAGAGGCTTACTTACCCTTATGTGGGTGCAGTTTCATCTTGCTATGGTAAGCCACTTTCGGTTTTGCAGGGTTTGAAACCAGCCGGCCTTGATGAGAAGGTTGCCAAAGAGGTCATTGAGTCTTTGTCGAAGAAACGTTCCCGTTCTGGTGATAGTGAAGAGACCTTATCTGGGGGAAGCGACGTGTCTCATGTGGCAAGCCTCGAAGGCTCGGCTGTTGCTGATGTTGTCCCACAAGTCAAGAAGTCCAAGAAGGCTAAAGGTGGTAAGGCTAGTACCTCAAAGCCTGTTTCTGATGTCTGAACACTTTTATTCGTAGCTTTCTTAGCACCTTAAAACAATGTTATGTAATGCTTAAACAATGTAGGTTTGGTATGGAACTCTTAAAGTTCCTGCCTTGTGGTTGTGTTTGGCCTTTACGGCCTTTGAACATTTTCTTGGGAATCCATGTGGTTTCCTTGTTTTAGCCTTAATCGGCTTATTATGTATGGATGCTATTTAGTTTATGGCCTTAGAAAGGCCTTGTTTATGAACCTATGATGTTCTATGTATTTGTGTGTTGATTGCTTGTCTTGTTAGTTTGATGTGATTTTAGCTAACTTTTCCTTAAGAAGTTTTAGTGCTGCAGTCACTTTTAGCTTCAAGGCTTCGTTAGGTAAAAAGCACATGTTGGCTATCCTTTATATCACTACTTAGTGTATGTTTTTTTTTGTTTTCGTAAACTGTTTTGAAGTTTAAGGAACGAATTGGTGTAGGTTGTTCAGACCTGTCTATGAGACAAGTTTTGGTTGAAAAAATTTTCTAAGTCTCATGGAGTCGAATTGATATAGGTACTCACCCCTTATATAGATCCATTTACCCCTTGAACCTATTGAGCGATGTGGCTTGGGAGCTCATCCCCTTACACGGCCCTTTCCATGGAGTTTCTTGCTAGGTTCTCAACCTGATTATGGGATAGTAAAGACAAGTTATGAAAAAGTTTATCATTCATTCAAGAGGTTGTTGTTTCACAAAAAGGGGAATTATGCATCTCTTGAAATACATTTTTACATTTTGACTAGGCATGGAACCTTCTACGGGTTTTGCCGTTCCAGTGTCTTGGAAGCTTTTTGCCTTCTGTGTCGGCCAGCTTGTAGGATCCACCCTTGTGAGCTTCGAGGATTGTGTATGGTCCTTCCCACTTTGGGCCGAGCTTTCCTTGGTTTTCTTTCTTACTGGCCTCGTTGTTTCGTAGTACAAGGTATCCAGGCTTGAAGCGTTCATGCTTTACTCTTGCATTGTAATAAGCTTCCATTTTTTGCTTGTACTTAGCCTCCTGTATTGTGGCATGATCACGAATTTCTTCGAGGAGTTGCAAATTCAACATGGTCTCATTGTTGTTTGCTTCGAGATCCATGTTGAGTGTTCTTTAAGTCACAACTCCGACTTCGGCCGGAATTACAGCTTCCGATCCGAACACTAGGCTGTAAGGTGTTCGTTTGTGGCTTGTTTTTTCGGTTGTTCTTATTTCCCATAGAACGTTTGGGAGTTCTTCAAGCCAGTTGTTGTCATGCCTTCCCAACCTTGTTTTGATTCCTTCAACGATGGTTCTGTTTGTTCTTTCAACTTGGCCGTTGGATTGTGGGTATGCGACTGAGCTGAATACTTGAGTGATTCTGAATTCTTTGCACCATGTGCTGAAAGGCTTCTCAGCGAATTGTTTCCCATTATCCGTGACCAATACCCCTAGCAGCCCATAACGGCAAATGATGGTTTCCCACACGAAGTCAATAAATTGTTTGCCCGTTATTTTTACAAGTGGTTTGACTTCAGGCCACTTGGTAAAGTAGTCGACAGCTACTAGCAAGAATTTTACCCCACCTTTGGCCGGTGGGAATGGACCAACAATATCCATTCCCCATTTGTGAAATGGCCAAGCCGAGGAGATGGGGACTAGATCGTGCTTAGGGCTTTTAGGAACCGGTGCATGAATTTGACAGGCTTCACACTTCTTGAGTTGTTCCGTTGCATCTCGGTGCATGGTAGGCCAGAAGTATCCAAGGTTCATCAGTTTGCAACCACCGTTCTTGGCCCAAAATGAGCTCCACATATACCCTCGTGAAACTCTTTGATCAGATATTGGCTTTGTTCGGGTCCTACACATCTCAGTAGTGGTGCAAGGTAAGCCTTTTTATAAAGTGTTTCTCCTTGTAACACATACTGCCTGGATTTGATTCGAACCCTTTCAGCCTCAGTCTGGTCCAAAGGTAACTCACCATTCTTGAGGAACCTTTCTATGGGAGTCATCCAATTGGGACCTTCAGTTATTACATCTTGAACCTCCAGTTCTTGTATTGAAGGAGTCTTCAGCACCTCCACCAGTACTTTCTTGGTGAGGTGTGCAAAAGTGAGGGATGCTAGTTTGCTCAGGGCATCGGCTCTTTTGTTTTGTGATCTTGGGACTTGTTTGATGGTGCATTCTTGAAACGTGGTCATCAACCCTTTTGCCTTTTCACGGTATTTCTTCATGTTGGGCTCTTTGGCTACATAGCTGTCATTGACTTGACTTGAAACAAGCAACGAGTCTGTGAAGACTTGTAGCTTTTGGATCTTCATTTCTTTGGCAATCTTCAGACCAACAATCAATGCCTCGTACTCAGCTTCGTTGTTGGTGGTCTGAAATTCAAGTCGAAGAGCATATGTAAATTCTAACCCTTCAGGGTTGATTAAAACGAGTCCAGCTCCTGACCCTTCAATGCTGGAAGCTCCATCGGTAAAAAGCTTCCAGGCTTCAGGGTCAGAAGGTTCAGTGGCAGTTGTGTGTATTTTAGGAATGACTTGTTTTGGGATTTCTACAATGAAGTCCGCCAAGACTTGGGCTTTGATAGCTTTCCTTGGGACAAAGGTGATGTTATGTTCACCTAGCTCCACAGCCCATTTGGCCAATCGGCCTGAATTTTTCAGTTTTTCAAGCACACTTTTGATGGGTTGGTCAGTGACCACTTGTATAAGGTGTGCTTGAAAGTACCTTCGAAGCCTTCTGGCCGTTTGAATTAAGGCCAGAGCAAGTTTTTTCAGAGGAGGATATTTGACCTCTGCCAGTTTTAGTGTTTTACTAAAGAAATAAACGGGTACCTGAACTTTGTCTCGTTCGATGGTTAGAACCGCGCTTAATGCTTCTTCAGCAACAAAGAGATAGATAGATAGATATCAATTCTCCCATTTCAGGGGCTGCAATAGCTGGAAGTGAAGCAAAGTGTTGCTTCATTCGGTTGAAGGCTTCTTCTGCTTCTTCCGTCCATCTGAAATCTTTCTTGTCGGTGCAACCCTTTAGTGTTTTGAAAAAGGGTAGGGACTTCTCGGCAAGCTTGGAGGTAAAACGTTTCAAGGCTGCAAGCCTTCCATTTAGACTTTCCACGTCTTTTTTGCTTTGTGGAGATTTGGTTTCGAGAACAGCCCTGATTTTGTTAGGATTAGCTTTTATACTTTGTTTTCCCACAATGTGTCCCAAAAACTTGCCTTCTTCGAACCCGAATGAGCACTTTCCCGGGTTAAGCTTCAAGTTGATCTTTCTCAAGTTTTGGAAGGTTTCTAGTATGACTTCGAGCATTTGATGCTCGGTTTTGCTTTTGATTACTAGATCATCAACATAAGCTTCCAAGTTTTTGCTAATTTGGCTAGCAAATGCTTTATCGATTAAACGTTGGTAGGTTGCACCGGCATTTCGTAGGCCGAAGGGCATCTTTTGGTAACAGAAAATATCCTTGTCCGTGTGGAAAGAGGTTTTTTCCACTTCTTCCACTTTCATGAGAATCTGATGGTAACCCTTGTAAGCGTCGAGAAAACACTTAAAGGGATGGCCGGTTAGAGAGTCAACCTTGAGGTCCATCTCGGGTAAGGGATAGCAATCCTTCGGACATGCTTTGTTTAAGTCTTTGAAGTCGATGCACATCCTCCAAGACTTGTCAGGCTTTCGAACCATGACCGGATTAGCCACCCAAGATTGGTACTTGACCTCACGTAGGATCCGGCTTGTACAAGCTTTTCAACCTCTTGGCATGCTGCCAAGATTCTTTCTGGAGCCAGGCTCCGTTTCTTTTGGACAACAGGTTTAACATCGGGAGGTATTTTCAGCTCATGTTCTGCAATGCTTCGAGGGATGCCTGTCATGTCTTCCGGGCACCAAGCAAAAACGTCGCTGTTGTTCATCAACAGCTTTTCAAGGTGTGAAAGTGTTTCTTTGGAGAGGCTTGTGTTTACCCGTACCTTTTGTTCAGGGTACTTGGGGTTTTATGATTAAGCCTTGTTCTTCGTGTTTGCTTTTAGATCTTTCCCCTTCAACCGCGTAAACTCTTGGGTAGGTTGAAGGGTTGCAATTCCCATGTCGGTGGGAAACTTTACAGCACCTTGACCAACCGAGACAGCCATGTTGAATGCACATTGCCCAGGCCTTCCTATGATTATATCATAGCTGGAAGGTTTGTTGATAACTATAAAAGTAAGTGGTTTGGTTTTCTTCATCCTGCCTTCACTAAAACAGACATCAAGGGTTAGCTGGCCTAAAGGCTTCAAGGGTACGTCGCGATACCTTTTATAGATGACTCAGAGGGTTGAAGCCTTGAACGCTCTTCCTTGCTCAGCCTGTTGAAGAATCTTTCATACATGATCTCTGTGGCCCCCCCTGTGTCGATGTAGGCTTTGCTTGTTTGGAGTGTTCCCACGTTTGCTTCCACCATTAGAGGGTTTGAGAGTAAGTTACCTTGAGGCGGTGGGAAGCAGATGCATTGAAGCTCCCAAGCTTCCAAGCGTTGTCGTTTGTGGGGAATACCTTGGTCTATATTCACCATATTTACTTCTTTGCTTTTTCTTTCTGCCATCTTGTCTTTGACCCCTTTCACCAAATGAGCCAATTCTCCAGACTTAACGGCTTCCTCAATTCTTCTCTTGAGTTGAAAGCAATCGTTCGTGTGGTGACCTTTTTCATCGTGAAACTCACAGAACTGAGTGGAGTTTTCGTTCTTCTTGCTCTTGGGCAAGGGTCGAGGAGGTCGGAAGTTGTGTTTTACTTCTTCAGTGGCAAGGATCTCCTGAGGGGTTTTGGTTAAGGCTGTGAAGTTCACAGTCTTTTCCCTGCTTGAAGGGTTCCGACCTTCAGGCCTTCGTTGATCTGAGCTCCTTGGATATTTATCATAGGGATTGTAGTTCCCTCTCTTTCGGTTGGGGTTGTTGCCTCGCCAACTAGGAGCTCTTTTTCGTTGCTCTTTAAAATCAACGGCCTCCTCGCCTCGAATATGTGCCTCGGCTCGTTCAAGAGCTTCTTCATGGGTTTTAGGCAGGCACTTGTTAAAGTCCCTTGTGAGGTGCTTGGAGGTGATGGCGTTCATGAAGCCTGTCACCCTCATTTTTTCGTCAGCCCCCACATATTGTAACATTTCTTTCTTATACCTTTCGATGAAGTCTCGAAGGTTTTCATCATCTTTTTGTTTTATCTGAAAAATGACCGTGGCGCCCTTGACGTACCTTCTTTGATGTGAGAAGTGGGCCAAGAAGCCCTTGCTCAGATCGTCGAAGCTTCGAACGCTTTGAGCAGGAAGGTCGTTGAACCATATTCTTTCCGATCCGACTAACGTTTGCATGAACATCAAGCAACACTCAGCATGGGACCATTTTTCAATTCTGGCTGCCCCAGTGGAGACCTGAAGGTGGTCTTCGGGATCTTCAGTCCCATCATACGTTTTGTACATGGGGTGGCATCTTGATTTTTGTTTGGAAGTCATAATCGGCGATTTGTTGGGAGAAGCATGATAGGTTACCGGGCTTGTAAGGCTTTGCAAGATCTTCATCTAGCCTCACAGCAGGATTATGATTTGTTGTCCCTTGGTGAGTACCCAGTGCTTGGTTGATGAGCTGGGTCCACGGGAAGTGTGCCATCATTTGAGGCATCAGGTTAAAGCCTTGAAGGCTTTCAGGTGTTGCTGTTGTTTTGTTTGCTCCCATGGAAGTGCTCATCGCTGCACTTCGAGCCAAGGGCAAGACCGACATGGCCTGCTCCCACGTAGTGGCTGTAGAAGGAGCATTTGAAGCTGGTGACCGCCATATTTGGTCGGGAGTGGTCTCGTGCCCAAGGGGTCGTGAGGTGAACAAAGGGAAAGCCGTCGGGCTTGATCTCCCATAAGTGTAGGGAGAGGGGTTAAAGGGTTGACAGGTTACACTTGGACCAGCTTTAAAAAGAGAAGCAGTCGGTCGTGAGCTGGTTGGAGGGGAAGGTGGACGTCCGAGCGACAATGAGGGCTCCGATTCGTCATAATCCAGCCTGATTCTTATTCCCTTTTCTCTTTCTTGGCTCACGTGTTGGTTAAGGAGATGCCTTAGTTGCAAGAAATGTCGTGATACCCCTTCCATCGTCAAGTCGACACGTTCTGGGGTGTTTGTAACTCCTGCATGAGGAGAAGGAACTCCGGATCGCGAAGGGGTTGGAGTTCGAAAAGGTGAAAAATCGAGGAACAAAGGTCCCGTCGAAGTTCCTCCCGGGGTGGAAAAAATCGAGGTCGTCGCCGGAGTTTCTTGACCGACGCTTGGTGTCGGTGTTCTTGACACTTGATTAACTTCTCCAGGAGATCCACCTTCTGACATGGTGATGGAACTACACTACTGGTCTTTATGATAAAGTAAGCGGCGTAGCCCCACGGTGAGCGCCAACTTGTTGCTACAACAAAGATAAGACCAATGATAGTGAATGGACTGGTTAGGCTAAGAGGCTTCAAGGGTTCAGGTTAGCCTAACGCAGGTCGTGGTGTCCCTCTACGTTTGCAAAACGTAGAAGGAGGTTCACTAGTTAGTTGTTTGTTGTTATAGCTCACCGAAGATCAAAAACCGTGATGTTTGGAATCGGTTTTAGGATGATGTTTTTGGTGAAGCTATGAAGTTATTGAAGTAAGAAAGAAATAAGCTAAGAGCATATTTTTCAAGGAAGAAGAGAAGATTTGAGAGATGGTGTTATCTGCCCAGATCTTGTTGTGTTTATGTTTAAGGCTAAGTTATCTATATATATGAAGAAGATCTAAGCCTTTTAGTCCAGTTAACTAAATTAGTTAGCCTCTTGTTTGCATAGAGAGTTGACCTTTATGGGCGGGAAGGCTTGGACCGCTGGTCCATAGCTTAAAATAATAATACTTTATCTGAGTATGTACTTTGGTCAGAGGAGAACAGTGATTTGACATCGTACTGTAGCACGTGGGTACTTGTTTACATAAGTTTGGGCGGGAAACGAAGCTTTTAACCTTTTAACCCTTTTAACGTTAAAGTGTTTCAGCCATTTTATTATTTCCTTGGGCTACCCCCGTCATCATAGGTAAACAAGTCTTGTTGTCATTCAACAAAACCATTAGAATCTAGCATTATCTCAGGTGCTAATTATCGTGACTTCAGGGTCACTACAATTCATTGGTCATGCTAATTTTCTCTATATTATTTCAATTTTATCAAATGTGATTGAAAACACAAAGTGAAAATAGGTGGTATTTAAAGAGGTGTGCGTTCATAAAATTTATTTTTAACTATTATTCTCCGATTCTCTTAGAATCGGTAGAGGTCACCGCATACAAACTTCTTTTTAAGATGACAAAAATCACCACAACTTCTTGCCTTATAACAATGTGAAAGGAAACACCATAATCTTCCAAGTTTCAAGAAACTGATCACATATCTATAGTCTCACTAATCTAGATAGTGATCACCTTCATTATTCTCTAACTTGGTATTAAACTTTTAGATCTTGATCTCTCAAATAAATGAATAATATAGAAGGTTACTTGAGAGAACATTGTTTCGTGTTAGATTTATAAAAGTTTTTTAAAATTAATGTAAGAAGACTCTTTAAAAAATGAGTGAGAGAGACTTTTAAACATGTGATTGGTTAATGTCTCGCACAAAAAGATATATGCTTAAAACAAGTAAAAATTGATATAAAAATTGTTTTATTCCCAAAATGTTCACTTGTCTATTTGATTAAACCCATCCCTTTTATTTAAATACATGTGAACTACTATTTTCTTAAGAGAACTTCCAATAATTTATGATCCAAAAAATTAGCAATTTTATATATAATCTTTGACTTGTTCTTGAGAAAATAGTTCCTCAAAAATGGTTAAAAATAAGACTTTGTTGACTGATCTTTTTAATCATATATGCTTTGGCATATATCTATCTTGCATTTTTTGGTATTTAATCTTGACTGCACATATGAAGCATGATTCGTTTATGAGAAATATATGTCTAGTGGTTGGACAATTAATCCACGGTTACAGTTGGACCACGACAATGGCCGTGACGTCGTCTGACTATGATGCGAATATGCGATCAATACATGACACGTCCGTAAAATCGACTGTGTTGATTGTGTTATGTCCTTAACATTGTGTGTTGATTATTGTTCAACCAATAGTTAACCATAGGGATTTATGCACTTTTGTGATATCTATATTTTAATTATTGTAATGTGTTCATCTCAAGGCTACATATGTTGTTGCATCAACCTTGAGTTTATAGCTTGTAGATTAACCAATCTTTTTTCTTTTCGTTTTCGCAAGGCTTTATGTTTTATGAGGTCGAAGGATAGACTATGTACAGACTATGAAATAATTTGTAACTAATATTTTTCATCACATATTCTTATCTTTATGATTTATTATCATAAAGATAGTGTTTTATACTTATAGTTTATGAATGCACTAACAATGTATAATTACAAAAGGTTAAAAATATCTCTATGTTCCATTAATGCATATTCCCAGCCAAAAATCTATGTACCCTATTACCAACCTCTATTGAACTCAGTCCTGCAGTCTTCACAACCCCTGAATCATTCATCATTGCTCTCCAACGATACGCTTCATCCCAATGATCACACGACGCATACAAATTCGACACCAGCATATAGTCTCCATCATTTAAACCATCAAACTTTAGTAGTATCTTCACAACTTTCTCTCCAATCTCCAGATCCCTATAATTCACACAAGCACTAAGCAATGCACCCAAAACAGACCTCCCTGGCCTAAATGGCATCGTGTCAATGATCATATACGCACTTTCAAGAAAACCGGCTCGAGCCAGAAGGTCAACAATGCACCCATAATGCTCCATTTTGCGAGTCACACCATACTCGGTTTCCATAGATTCAAAAAGGGTTTGACCCTCTTTTATCAGCCCTGAATGGCTGCATGCACTAAGCAAAGCTATGAAGGTTATATCATCAGGCTTTGTTCTTTGAAGCATGTCATCAAACATCTTGAGGGCCGCAACACCGTATCCATGAAGAGCGAGTCCAGATATTAACGCATTCCAACAGAAAATGTCTCGTGCTTTAGACTTGTAAAACACACACAAGAAACTGTTTGCACATCCACATTTGGCATACATGTCTATCAAAGAAGTGATTACATGAACACTCGAAACGAGCCCTAATTCAAGCGCGTATACATGAATTTCACAGCCTTTTTCTAGTAACCCTAATCCAGCACAAGCAGATAATGCGGTTGTTACCGTAAGGTAATCTGGAACTACAGTTTTCTCCTCCGCTTTCATGGTGTCAAAAAGCAGAACAACCTCATCAAACAACCCGTTATTCAAATAAACACCAAGTAATGTGTTCCACGACACAATATTTCGTTCAGGCATTTCATCAAACACCTTACGCGCACCCTTAACATCTCCGTACCTCCCACAAGCCAAAATCATAGCGTTCCAAGACACGATACTTCTTTGAGGCATTTCATCGAACACCTTACGCGCAGAAACCACATCACCTGTTTCCGCAAACCCAGACAAGATTATATTAAACGAATAAAGATCCCTCTTAGGCATTAATCTAAAAAGTTGAATAGCAGCATCCATATTCTTAAATGAAACATATGCATCCAAGATGGAGTTCCAAGCAATAGTATCTTTGATTTGCATATTATCAAACACTTTACGAGCATCGTGTAGTTTGTTAACAGAAGCATACATGTTGAGAAGTGAAGTCTGGACCAGCATGTGGTTTTTGCTATCTGGCCATGGAGGGTTAATCCGGGTTGATGATTGGAGTGACTAGAGAGTGCTTTGAGTAGTACAGGGTATGTGAAGTTATCTGGGGTGAATGATTGATTGTTGTTGCATTTGTTGGTATGAATGGAAAGCATCCTTGGTGTTGCCTTCGGCTGCTTGTTTCTTGATGATTTTGTTCCAAGTTTTCAGGTCAAGAGAAAGAGAAGAAGGTGGAACAGAGCATTGCAGATAGAGAGCCAGCCATACATAGCTTCACTATCTAATTCATAGATTGGAGCCTTTTATTGATGGACTGGACTGACTGAGTCATCAAGATAAATGGTGACCCACGGTTGCAGCTAAGGACAAAATGTCGTTGGTAAATTAATAATGGACTACTTTTTTTTTTCTTTTTTTTTTTTTTTGGAAAATTCCCAAAGTGAAAAGGAGAGAGTAAATTAAATAATCCAATTATTTCTTAAAATCCGAAAATAACCCATCAAATCTCGTCTGGGCGTCACATTGGGAATCAATTCGAAGAGATTCAAAATGATTTGAATATCGTCGGCTCCGTTCAAATTTTAAGTAATCTTATCTTTCCAGGTCAAATTTTAAAAAATCTCGTCTGCTTCATCCATTTTTTAGATTTTTTTGGTCATTTTCTAACACATCTCTCTCTTTCTCCTCTCATCTCTCTCTTCTCATTTTCTCTCCAACAATCATCTTCACCATCTTAAAAATAAACCTCCAACCATGTAAACCGGATTAGGCTCCGTTGACGTTTGAACCGTTTTCGACGAGAACAAATCGAAGCCAATGGACGGATTTATCGAGGCTTTGTGATTTGTGCTCGCCGGAAACGGTTCAAATGTTACCCGTGTCCAAACCAGTTTACATGGTTTGAGGTTTTTGAAGGAGGATGGTGGAGAGAAAAGGGAAGAGAGAGGTGAGAAGAGCGAGAAAGTTAGTGTTAAAGAAAAGGATAAGAAAATTTTTTCAAAAAATGAACTAAGCAGACGGAGTTTCCTAGAATTTGGCCTAGAAAGACGAGATACTTCAAATTTGGACGGAGCCGACGAGATTCAAATCATTCAATTCCCAATGTGGCTTTCCAGACGAGATTTGAAGGGTTATTTCCGAATTTTAAAAAAAAGTTGAGTTATTTTGATTTTCTCTCTCAGAAAAAGGGCCACTTTGGGATTTTCCCTGTTTTTTATAAATTAAGAAGTGTGTACCCAAATGGCCAAATTAATTTAAAACTATATATATATAACTAAACAAAATATGAAATTGATTTTTTTTTTCAATTTAAAAGATTAGCAAGATATGAAGCGGAAAGAAACAACCCCTATATTTACAACCAACACACCAACTATGTGATGTATCAACCGATAGTGCCAACCCCACGCACATCCACCCGACATCCTCTTCTAATTCCAAATGTCATAATTCATATACCCAAAACCCAAGCATTACCCGAGAAGTTTACTCAAACACAACCAACCACCTCTAAGTGAAAAAACACACAGAAAAAAGATAAGTGCGTCAAACCAAAAGAACCTCGAGAGATGGTGAAGTGATGAGTTTGCGACTACAAATAGAGCCAAAAAAATCTCGCCCTTTTACAATGATAGAAGATTGGAATCTCCTTTAGAATTCAACAAAGTATCTTGTACTACCAGTGAAGGCCGCTTGAGCGTCTAAATGGTCCAAGACAACATCTGGTATGAATGAACAAAATTCGTCTCAAGCAACATCGGATGCTAGCTCCCATATAAAGTTGAACGAGTTCGATGACGACTTAAATCTTGATGACCGAAGGACCAACCTTGCCCGCCCAGGAGGCAAGAGCCCGGGGAACCTCCTTGTCTAAAACTACATCTACATGAGTCCCAAGGTGAAGGCACACTTTGAAAGCTTGGGAGATAAATTTCTAAACTTCTCTCATCTAACAAAAAACGCACGAGTGGAAAACAAAAACAAATACACGATAATAGATTTTAAGTTTATCGAGAAAGACCTCTCACATCTACCACCAGAGGACCGGGCCATGTTCAAAGAACGCAAGGAATCAATCCGAGCCAAATATCGTAAAAGTTTAATTCAGATTATTTCAATCTTTTTCACAAATCACAAATTATCCGCTTACTCTCTACAAAAATACATATTTTTTCCTTTTATACATTTTGCAGAAAACATCGATAAAACAAATCAACTGGTGTGTTGTACAGGATAACTAGTCAACATAAAGTGTTACACAAATGATCGAAAACCTAGTCATTCTTTTTTTTTTCCTTTCTTAAATGATATATATATATATATATATATAAAGTGAATGCAAAGAAAGAAAACACTTTTGATACCAACACTTAAAAGTTAAAACAATTATGACTATTTCTAGAATAAAACTAACAAACGAGATGAACAATGACAGCATATGAGGACTACGCCTAGCGGTTTTGGTTGGTTTGCTCAAGTCTCCAATTTTACTAGTTCAGTTTTTGTTTCAAAACCAATAAGCTTGGTTTTGGCCTACAGAAAGCTCATGAAACTTTTAACAGTTTAACTTCTATTTCACAAATTACCAGCTCTGAGCAGTGTATTGATAAAAATTAGATAACAGACGATGAGAGGAAGCATAGCAAACAGACCACTAAGAGATAAGATCACTAGCCCTGTTTGCGCTTAGATCTTGAATCAGCCCACTTAAAGTAACCACAATTTGCTTCAGGATTTGATGCTGGCCCCTGCAAAGTAAAGTTTCTCATATAAGCCAAACCAAAACACATATGTAATAAACATAAACACACCATTTACAAAACCACAAAATATACCTCTGCACGAGCACAAACATAAAAACGGCGACCACAAGTGGGTCCCGCTTTCTTCACAACCCGAGAAACACATTGCTCTCCATGACCCTTGCACACAGGAATACTACCCTGCATCATTTGTTGAATTCTTTGCCACTCTAATTGAGCACTTCGACTTTGACTATTATCAGTTTGAGAAGAATTACAAGTATCCGATGCACTTGGACACTCATCAGGTTGACTTATATTGGACTTCATAATATCAGTTTCAGACCCATCAACCCAATTACTTGTATGGTTAACTGACAACTCAGCAGTCATGCTCTTAACATCTTTATTCACTGTTGAACAACTGTGAAAAAAGGACTTAAGTGAAAGCTGTGATGATTGACTTTTTTTTAACTTTTTCTTTGTTGCTGTCGAGTCGAAAACGGGACTTTTATCGCCTATCTCATGGTTTTGTACTTTAACCTGTTCATCAAGAACTCTGGTTTCGTCTGTTGATTGCCTTCTTGATAACATTGACACTGCAAAACCGTATACGGGTCTGTAAAACATCCAAGAAATAGTGTGCGCATGTGTTTATTTAAATCCAAATAAAATATATAAATATAATATATATACTACCAAGAGTTTGCTGACATCCTCGAACCTGAGGACAATATCTAGTTGATAAAGATGGAGTATTATGTTGTTGAATATCAGGAATCTCGTTTAAACTCATAAAAACCGGGGCGTGATCTGAACCCTCCATCTTAGTATTTTTCTCTCCTTTCCATTTGTAACTGAAGGTACAAAAGTAATAAATTTGATTATATTCCAATAAGAAAGAACAAAACTTGAATCCAACAAAGTTAAACCCACAAGTCAAATGTTTGATCCTATGTAAGAAAGTTACCTTTGCATGGTCCCCGGTTTGCAGCGTTTAAACTGTGTTAATATGTCGCAATTTTTAATTTGGCATGTAAAAAAGTTATGATCTTTCATATCTACATTTTCATGTAAGCATGATCCAGCAGTTATAATATGGTCAATCCTTGACCCAAAATTGAATATCTCCCCACCTGTGTTTGTGGACCAACACGTATACGCTTCTGTTCTATAAATGATTAGAAGTAATAATATGTTATAAACAGTATTTAATAAAAACACAAATTATGATTTATGTTGCACCTTTCAGGATGTTTTGCTCTGAATACATCAAAGAACACGCCCCCACGTTCCACTAGTAAAGATCTAAACCAGCTTCTAAACCTAGTAATATTCAATATAAAACTTTAAATGTTAAAGGTAAAATATAATTATTGCTTAATAGGCTTGTTAGAACTTAGAAGCTTACTCGTTATTTTCAAAATCTGGCCCTGCATCACACCTATCTATAGAACAAGGTGCAATGTTAAAATCACCAACAACGATTATTATTCTTCCTTTAAGCATAAGGGCCTCCCATCGTTTCTATAACAAAACACCAAAAACAAATAATAAAGAAGAAATTATATAAAAAATACTTAATATTAATAGTCGATGTGAAGAAAAAAGATTACTTGCAGTATCTTGTAGAATGAAAGCTTGAATTCAATCCGTTCTGCATCATCACATGCGGCTCGAGGTCCATAAATGTTAAAAAGAACTGCAATATTTCAGTTTTACGACTTGTGATCTTATTATATATTGTTCGAAAAACATCGGTTATAATAACCAACAGGCATATACCACTCACCAAAATGACCATGATCAGTGATGATACAACGCCCCTCGCTATCAATTTTAAGAAGCTCGTCTCGATCAAACCCTTCAAGCCCTTCCGCACGCACCAAAGAATCGTGTTTTGTGGCTGCAAATCCTCTAGAATTCTCTAGAACACCAGTGAACCCTTCCTCAGCATCAACTGGCAGTGCAACTTCATTGCTTGAAAACGCAGATTGCACTTTACAAAATGTTACAACACCTGTTTAAACATGATCCCAGAAAACAAATAACTTCAAATGTAGAAAAACTAGAGAAATAACTGAATTAATGAAGTAGGTTTCATTGGGGCAATTTAACAAACACCTTGTGTGCATACCGGAATAACCCGTGCGGCCTTTTTCAAGGGAACGAGTGCAAGAGAAGAATGACTCATACCCATCTGCTGAAACCACGTCAGCTCTTAATTCTTGCCTAGACAATTTGGTTTCCTAAATGATATTAAGTAAAAAAAGAAATTGTTATTATTATTAAAGGCTAAAGGTAAAATTGGGAAGAGATGAATGGAGAAGAGACCTGGAGGCAGATGATGTCGGAATGGAGAGAGTCGAGGAGTTTACGAAGGGAGCCGTACTGAGAGATTCGAGGCCTCAGCCCATTCACGTTATACGTTGCTATCTTCATTCATCCATCCCTTGAAGGCTGTCACTGCAACTTCAATGAAGATCTTTTCTTTAATTGAACCAAACCGCCATTGATATCGGAAATGAAACAACACCTTTGAAGAAACCCTTTTCTTGGTGGGGTAAAAACTTCACTTTTTACAAGTTTAAGTGGTGTTTGGGATTTCTAATTGCAGGTGATTTATGGGTTTCCAGTACATTTGGCCAACCACGCAATTTTAGTACTTTTGAATTTTTTGCAACTGGCAATTTCATGTTTTAAAAATTGGCTATTTTAGTACTTTTCGTAACCCCGTTTAATTTATCCGTTAATTCAAGGGCGTAATAGTAACTTTAGTTATTTTATTTATTTTCTTTTTTCTTTTAACTTTAGTTATTTTCTTTTTTCTTTTAAGCCCTAATGGTTATATCCTTTTTATATCATCTTAAGTCTTAACCCACAAAGACCAAACTTACATCCACTGTATTCTTAACCACCACCACCCTCATCCGTCACCACCACTCACCGGCGATCAAATTAGGGTTTCAACTTTCAACATTTCACGACGAATGGATCAATCGTTCCTAATCATGTTGTCCAACCTCCTACACCTCCAAAACCACCTGGACCGCACCACCTCCTTAATCTCCGACACCACCACCACCACCACCACCCCATCCTCCCTCCTAACCACCACCTCCGCCGTTCCACTCATATTCTTCACCATCGCCGTCGTCCTCTCCTTCATCTCCATCGCCGCAAACCCCGCATCCCATCCCCACCACCCTCACCCACCACCACTTCCCAATACTCCGCCGCCGGTATTACGTTCCTTCCGAATATCTGTGGTGCGATTGGTAACACGCATATTAGGTTGCATAGTTTGCCGTCAGGTGTGGCGAATCGGAATGTTTATATGAATGGTTACGGGTTTAATACGATTCAGCTCCAAGTGGTGGCGGATTGCAAGAAGATTTTTTGGGATGTGTGTGTGAAGGCGTCGGGGGCGTTTGATGACGTCTTGCATTTTCGGCACAGTTTGCTTTATATTCATGGTTTGTGAACCCCATGAGCAAACCACCATGGAAGCTTGTTTAAAATGATCTGAGGTGAGATAATGGGATTAGGGTTTGAATGATATTAAAAGAGGAAAGGAAGGAGCTTAAAAGAAAAAAGAAAATAAATAAAATATATAAAGTTATCATTATGCCCTTGACTTAACGGACAAATTAAACGGGGTTATAAAAAAGTACTAAAATGACCAGTTTTTTAAACATGGAGTAGCGAGTTGCGAAAAATTCAAAAAAAGTATTAAAGTTGCGTAGTTGATCAAACCACAGGTACTAAAATGGCACTTAACTCTAAGTTATAATTGGGTATGTTTGGCAAAACTGTTTGCTAGCTAGTGATTTGAAGCTATTCTATAGTTTTTTTAGATTTAGATATTCGGCAAAGTGATTGAAGCTTATAATAAAATGTTAAAAAATTATTAAAATGGGCATAACTAAAAACAATAATAGTGTTGTATTTATTTTGGAAGGTTATTTAAGTAAATTAAAATACTAAAAGCTTGTATATCTTTCTAAACGCTACTAGTAAAAGCTTTAAACTTTAAGCTTTTTCTCCTAACCTAAAAGTTTCAAACTTCTTGAACCAAACAATTTTTTAAATTGAGTAAGAGTTTTCTCTTAAAAGCTAGAAGCTCCAAAAAGCTTCATGCCAAACATATCCCCGCTTTTAAGAAAATACTCAAAATCGAATAAAAAAGGTGTGTTTGGTTGGAGGAGCCTAAAAATTTTAGGTTAAGATAAAAAACTTCAAATTTGAACGCTACTACTACTAGAGTTTGAGAAAAGGATACAAGCTTTTATATTTGAAAATTTGCAAGTTTGGTATTTGAACTTTCATCAACTTTTGTTAATTTATATAATAGTTACACATTTAACACTTATTCAAAACCAACTGTCCCAGGACTTTTTAAGAGGTTATAACATTTTCACACGTTAATATTTTTTTTAAAGATTACATCATAAAAACGAGTACATTATTCTCTTTAATTTGAGTATGATATTAGTATACTTCTTTAACTTTAAAAAAATTAACATATTACATTATTACCGATTAGAATCGACAACAAGTCGAGTTAGGCGAGCTTGGGTCATGTGTAAGACCAAATTAGGGTCGAAACGAGTCGATACAAAAAGAGTTCATTTAGTTTGGTTTGTGTCAATATGGTTTTGAGTTGAAATGTGTCAGGTCAGAACATGTTTTAGATTTATTCAGCGCCGGGCCAGAACGAGATTCGGATCAAAACAAGTTGGTTTAAAAAATTATTTATTTGAAATTACTGTATATTTTAGTTCTGCTTCTTGATTTTCGCCAGCGATTACACGTGTGCTGCCTTTGCACGAATTACACGTCTACATGCAGGTTATGTGTGCACTGTCATAAGGTGAATATGTACCGGCACTGATTATGCAGTTGATGTCAGGTTTCGTGCCACTATGCTGCACCGTGCGGACACTCAACTAGTTTTATTAAAAGCTCCAGACGACACTCTGTCAAACACTTAAATACATCTAAAACGCTACAACTACTAGCTTCCAGTCACCGGCTAGTTTTGCCAAACATACCCAATGTGTCTGAAAAAATTAGGTTTTGTGAATGTATAAGAAGTCCCTTTGACATCTCTTCATCTTCAATAATTCTCGATATAAAAACACTCAGAAAACACGGGCTGATCAAACTTCAGGTAGTTTTTCCGGTTTAACTTGAGAGGAGGAGGTCCATTCCTTTGGGATTTTTTTCTCGAACCATAAATCTAGCTTACTACACTACTTCAAACTAGCATATCTCATGTCCAGATTTAATCCAAGATCTACCATCAAAGAGGCCGAATTCTCTACCCGGTAAAATCTTGGTGGAAAAATAATACTTTTTTAAAAAATGTACATAAAAAAGTAGCACCAACAGCAAAATGGAATCGTGGTGGGCACATGTCCATTACTTGCTATTTGCTAGCCATTATAATGCCTTAATTAATAATGCCTTGTGACACAATTCCCTTTAACCTCCATCTCCATCTTCAACTTCATCTTCTTGGTCATCTGTCTATATGCTAATTGCAACAAATCACAAATCTTCAATTTAATCCACACTCAGCTCGTTGGATTACATGGATCAGTGGAAACCCAAGCTTGAGTTGCATCAACAACAACATCATTATATTCCCAATGATCAAAGGTTTGTTTGTTTGCATTTCACTTTCCGGACCGACTTCATCAATTCGGAGTCACCTTCTGTTTGCTAATATCTATCTGTTAATTGATTAAATACGACTTTGATAATTGATAAATCACTCTGATCTCTGCTTCTTGTCATTTATTCACGCAAACACACATACGTGATGCTGTTTTATATCCACCTCTTAAATTCTTAATGCATGTGATCTATCCTTCATTTGTAATCACAACAGTCCTCTTATATGTTTATAGAGCTTGCAAATATAATGTGATGCATATTGTAGAGATATTTTTTTTATGGCTTTTTTAGATGCATTACTACTTGTGACACGTTACTTATTGGATTCCTAGCGGAGAGATGACTGAAGTCGAAGCAAAAGATGCAAACGAAGCTAGAAAAGTTCAAAAGGCTGACCATGAAAAACTGAGGAGAGACAAACTAAACGAGCAGTTTATTGAGCTGGGAAACGTTCTTGGTAATAACTTTGCCAAATTTATAACTATTACCTGCTCCACCATAAAAGTGTCAAATCGTACAAACGACGTTAACTAATCCAATGTGCAAATCCAGACAGACCCAAAAACGACAAGGCGAGCATCATTATAGACACGATCCAAGTGCTAAAGGATCTGACAACTGAAGTCAACAGATTAAAAGCCGAATGCAGAGCATTATCTGAAGAATCATCTGAGGTAATTATCGTAATAGCATTTGCTAGTTTTAACTTTTAATACAATTAACTGTTTAAAACAGCTTACACAGGAGAAGAACGAACTCAGAGAGGAGAAATCAACATTGAAATCCGATATAGAAAACCTTAACGCAGAATATCATCAGCAAAGAGTCAGGGGTAGGCTTCCTTGGGGTGCCATCAATCCTTCAGTTGTTTTGCCACCATCATTTCCAGTAGCTTTGCCCGTCCATACGGCCCCCATTCCAATGCACCCGTTTCCTTTTTTCACAAATTGTAATCCTACATCCGCCTCGCCTTTTATGCCATATCCAAATCAAGTAATTCCTGTATATGCAAATGTAGCACCTACCTCATATGGTTCAAGCAAGTCCACTGATTGTTTTTAAGGGTAGCAATAATAATAATAATAATAATAATAATAATAATAATAATAATAATAATAATAATGAAAAACCGGATGACTCTAGCGAGTTGGTAACGGTATTAGAGCTTAAAACCCCGGGGTCAAGATCTGGTCAGGTAAATAGTAAAAAACCATAGTTTTGACTCATTTTGAAGAGAAATATGTTTTGATATAAAGATTAAAATTTGAGTGATGTGCAGGAGTTATCAAGTGGAGATAAAAAAGGGAAGCAACCGGAAGGCGGTTGTTCAAGCAGTAGACAAACTTCTTCATCAAATGGTGTGGTGGACAACGATGAACGGGTCTAATGGTCAGTCACAGGACCAGACCCGCCTGTTTTTTTACAAAGGTTTAACTTTAAAAGATGGAAAATGGTTGCTTGTATGATGTTATTAACTGGTTAGACATAAGTCCATAACTAGTTGGATAACCAGTGCAAATTATAGGTATAAGTTAATAATTCAGCTAGTGTTGTACAGTAATGGTTTTAAGATTTTTAGTGTCTCAGAATTGAGTTTTCTATGTAAACCCTTTGGAATCATGTGACATCAAACATTAAAAAAAAAGTCAACTAATCATGTATCATCAAACTTACAATGGTATTTTAAATATCATTTCGTGTAATTTTCTATTAGGGGTGGCAACCTTGACCCAAACCACTCCAAATGGGTCAATTTGGGTTGTTTTAAAATTCAAATGGGTTGATTTGGGTCATAGGTTTTAATTAAATGGGTCAAAATGGGTCACTTGAAATTCCACATTCTTATTTTTGGGTCAAAATGGGTTGACAAATTTAACTACATGGGTCGATGTGGGTTAGTGTCTTAAGGAAAAGTGACATGTTTGGGTTGAAACGAGTTTTAGATTGCAACGATATCGGTTTAGGTTTCGGCTCGGATCAGCTTTCGTGCCGACACGAGTTTTAGCACTGGACGGGTTGGGTTTCGGTTTCTTTCGAGTTTTCGCACTAGACGGGTCGATTAAGGTTTTTGATTCGTTTTCGTCAACATTTCGGTTTCGGTTAATTTGTCGGATTTTTTTTTATGAACGAGGATAACGGCGAAAATATTTTAGTTTTTTTACTTTTTTTGTTATTCGTTTATATTTTGAGTTATGATTTTTTATTTGTTTTTTTTGAATTTTTTTTGAGGGATTTTGATCTTAATAGAAACCATCAAAAAATATTCAAAAAAATCATAACTCAAAAAATAAAACAAAAAAAATGTAAAAAAACTAAAACGTTTCATCCGTTGTCCTCGTTCAAAAAAAAATCGACAAATTAACCGAAACTGAAAAGTCGACAACAACGAAACAGAAACATGCTGAAACAAGCTGTTAAGTGATGAAAGGAACTGAAAAGTCGCTAAAGCAAGCTGTTAAGTGCTGAAACGAACTAAAAAATCGCTTAAACGAGCTATTAGATGCTAAAACGAACTGAAAAATCACTTAAACGTGCTGTTACGTGCTGAAACGAACAGAAAAATAGCTTAAACAAGCTGTTACGTGCTGAAACGAACTGAAAAATCGCTTAAACGAGCTGTTACGTGCTGAAACGAACTGAAAAATCGCTTAAACGAGCTGTTACGTGATGAAACGAACTGAAAAATCGCTTAAACGAGCTGTTACGCGATGAAACGAACTGAAAAATCGCTTAAACGAGCTGTTACGCGCTGAAACGAACTGAAAAATCGCTTAAACGAGCTGTTACTCGCTGAAACGAACTGTAAAATCGCTTAAACGAGCTGTTACGGGCTGAAACGAACTGTAAAATCACTTAAACGAGCTGTTACGGGCTGAAACGAACTGTAAAATCGCTTAAACGAGCTGTTGCGCGATGAAACGAACTGAAAAATCGCTTAAACGAGCTGTTGCGCGATGAAACGAACTGAAAAATCGCTTAAACGAGCTGTTACGCGCTGAAACGAACTGAAAAATCGCTTAAACGAGCTGTTACGCGCTGAAACGTACTGAAAAATCGCTTAAACGAGCTGTTACGCGCTGAAACGTACTGAAAAATCGCTTAAACGAGCTGTTACGTGATGAAACGAACTGAAAAATCGCTTAAACGAGCTGTTACGCGCTGAAACGAACTGAAAAATCGCTTAAACGAGCTGTTACGCGCTGAAACGAACTGTAAAATTGCTTAAACGAGCTGTTACGCGCTGAAACGAACTGAAAAATCGCTTAAACGAGCTGTTACGTGCTGAAACGAATTGAAAAACCCGTTTTGACCCGTTCCAACCTTGACCCATTCTAACCCGAACCTGTTGACCCTAACCCGTTCCGACCCGAACCAAAACAACCCTTTTTAAGTGACTCGTTTCGACCCTAACCCGTTTCGACCCTAACCCGTTCCAACTCATGACCCGTTTCGACCCAACCCAACCCATTTGCCATCTCTATTTTCTATACATAAGTTGTTTGGATTTTACTTTTTGAATATCTTAGCAATTTTTTTAGATGTTTTCTAGTTAAGTCTTACTTTTAACAAACTTTGTCTTTAATCTTTGATTTGAATCAAATATTTTAATTGGGTGGCCCACCAAATTATGTTTATGGTTGTTCATGACAAATGACACCCTTTGTCTCTAGCTACCTATCGTGTGCCAACTCACATAAATTTTTTTAAGAAAATGATTGTTAACACCTGATGATTAACTTAAGGGAAAATTCTCAAATTAACCCAAAAGAAGAAAGGAAAATAAAAAAATCTTAAATTTGTTTACATTCCTAAACTAACCCACTAAATATGCACTGGGCTGACGCTTTGGGAAAATAAACGACGGGATTTTTAAACCAATGAAAAGTTGACATGTGGAAAGCATCTGACACACCAGACGAGATTAATAAAAATCTCGTGATTTCCGACCGTATTTTAAACTTAAATCACTTTTTATAAAACAGTCTATCAAGACGGGTTTTTTATGTTTGTTGTCTGATCAGTTCATATTATATTTTTCTTGAGAGTTGAGTTTTTTTAATTTCGTCTTTCAAGACGCATTTTGATTGAATTTGTTCCAAGGAGTTCATATTCTCAAGTTTCTTCTTATAAATTTTAAAAGTTTAAATATCGTCTCCACCGATAGAGTTTTGGTATTCCGTCTTGACCGAAAAAGTCTTTTAAAAGACTTTATCGTTCATATTATAATTTCACCAAAATCTTAATAATTTGAATCCAAATTCTCAAAACCTTATCGTTCTTTCTCCCACTCACCTCCTTCTAACAACTTCTCCACCGATCAACAACAGCTTGAATGTTAACAACACTTTCATATGCATCTTAGGAACTGAAGTGAATACTAATAACAATAAAACGGAAGGTTAGAACGATAAGGTTTTGAGAATTTGGGATTCAAATTATTAAGATTTTGGTGAAATTGGAGTGTGATTTTGTGGTTAAACACGGTTACTGGTGAGTGTGATTTCGTTCACTTAATTGTTAATGATTTAAAGTCTATATAGCTTCAAGGATTGTGATTACTGAAATTTTGATGAAATTGGTGGGTGATTTGAAATGGGTTTTGGTTAATCACAAATACCCATAAATCCATAATTTTGATTTTTTTAAGAAATATTTAAAACCTAGTTACAAATATAGTTGGAGTAGACGGAATGTTAAAAGACTTTGCCGGTTAAGACGGAATACCAAAAATCCTATTGATGGAGACGATATTTAAACTTTTAAAACTTAAAGAAACTTTAGAATATGAACTTCTTGGAACAAATTCAATCAAAATGCGTCTTGAAAGACGAAATTAAAAAAACTCAACTTTCAAGAAAAATATAATATGAACTAATCAGACAACAAACATAAAAAAAACCATCTTGATAGACTGTTTTATAAAAAGTGGTTTAAGTTTAAAATACGGTCGGAAACCACGAGATTTTTAAAAATCTCGTCTGGTGTGTCAAATGCTTTCCACATGTCAACTTTTCATTGGTTTAAAAATCCCGTCGTTTATTTTCCCAAAGCGTCGGCTCAGTACATATTTAGTTGATTAGTTTGGGAATGTGGACAAATTTAGGATCTTTTTATTTCTCTTTTTGATCTTTTGGGTTAATTTGGGAATTTTCCCTTAACTTAATTTATTCAAAATATCGCATGTGACTTTTACGAGTTTACCTACTTTATATGTCCTCGTGTTCACATTTGGTTTCATTGTCTCTGTCAAGTTTTGCTTCTTCAACTTTTAACACTATATAAGGATTATGTATGTAAACATACAAGATGAGCACGAACAAGGGCATATTCGTGTTCATTGTTCGTGTTCATCCATTTGAACTTAAGCAAACTCAAACACTTAATCGGACAAATATTTGTGTTTATGTTCGTTTAAAAAATGAATACGCCCGTGTTCCTTTATGTTCATTAGATTAAAATCAAAACGAACACTTAACGAACATAATTGAAAAAATAAACAAACATAAATGAAGACACTTAAATGACCACAAACAAACATATTTGAACAAACACAAACACGTGTTTATGTTTGTTCGTTTATGTAAATACGACTTTTTTGCTCATGTTCATTCGTTTATTAAATGAACGAACATAAACGAACTTCCTGCTGAACGGTTCACTAATAGTTCATTAAACAATTGGTTCATTAATAGGCTCGTTATTGTAAGTTGAAAGAAACACTTGATCAAAGCCTTGAAGTAAAGAAAAACTGGTATCTTCGGATCAAACGACTCAAAATCACAAGGAACGCCATAATAAAGAGCTTAAAAACCATAAATTACATGACTCAGGAAGAACCTTAAAAGGACATCAGCTATACACACACAAGAAACAACTTAAGACTAACATAAACTATGTTCTTGCATACATACATAGTAGTATAACACATGTTCCTCATACAACCTACGCCTTCTTCAAAAAAATGGCTGCTTTGAGATCTTGGTGAATAAGGGAAAATATCATCCACTCAATAAGAAAACCAATTCACACATGAAAACATGAAATCTTTTTTTTGTTTCTGACTTTTGTATAAAACCTAATTTTTATGTAAACCTTTATGTGCAGTCGGGCTAGAGAGGTTACTTGCGGTTCTTAACAGTCTACGGAATTCGGGCAAGCTAATCCGCCCATCTTTGTCCACGTCAGCCTCCTCTAGAATTGGATCTATCGAGCCCCGCAAACCCGTATGCTGCAAAAGTCAACATTTACGTGTGAGTAGGTCAAAAGGCATAACTTTAAACTAAAAACTTATGCATGTATTTTGAAATTTTATGAAAAATGTAATGCTTGGATTGAATTTTATAGTTTAAAAGTGATGGACCTGAAAAAGCTGGCGTTAAATTTCTTAGAAAACGAGTATCAATTTCGAGTTTGAAAAGAAGCTCCTTTTGGGTTGAAAAGGTAATGCAAACTCAAAAGATACTAATTTTCAACTAAAAATTGGCATAGGTTTTTAGTTTTGTCAAAAGATACTAGCATAACTGTTTTGAATCTGAAAGGAGTTTGTTCAGCCTGAAAAGGTCAATGGAAAACAAATACTATGCATGTAAAAGTAAAACATGAAACGACGGGGTACCATTTTGAGTTCTTCAGGAGTTATGTAGCCGTCTCTATCGACATCAAATTTTTCAAAAGCAGCCTGTGACAACTGTTGCCATTTTACAGAGTTATGTTCCTCCAATTGATGAACATGGAGAGTAGCAGCCACAAACTCTGTGAAATCCACAAGCCCATCTGTGTTGCTGTCTATCTGTATCACACAAACAGATAATATTAATATCCATCAAAACCATGAAACATGATGTGTCTACGTGACAACAAATTAGAAGAGATTTGAGTTAGATTCAGATTGACTGATATACAACCTAAATTAGATGTATATATGTTGACTTTTGCATAACATTGTAAACGCGGGGTTTTCGGTTAGGTATTTTAATAAAAGTCATGGTCCAACATCACCCAGTTATTATCGTGTTTCTTAAATAACAGAGAGCAACATATTTACTTGATAAAATAACTATAAATATTCAAGATTCGCAGAGACACGGGATTAAGGTTAAGGACTTTTAGAGGAAGGGCATAAATTTTGTTTTAGCTTTTCCTATAGCCTTTAAATGTTATCTTCTTCTGTCTTCGTATCTCTATAATGTTTTATCTGTTACCATTATACTTCTTCACCATTTTCAATCATAGGTAGCTTTCTAATATAATAGTTTTTGCATTCTGTTGTTTAGATTCCATGAGAAGCGTCCATATATGGTTTTAAAGTCAAGGGTTTCTCTAGAAGAAGCCTCTCTATCCTTGGAATAGAGGTATTGTTTGCCGGCATTTCATCCTTCCCACACCCTACCGATAACACTTTGTTATGGGTGAGATTTTACTGGATACAATATTCCCCTAGTCTCAAATGTCAAGGTCTCCGCTAGGACTTAACCCAACCTGTAAGCCTTCCATTCTAAACCTTGGGATAGAACCCCATGTGTACTTGGACCTTCCGAGACTTGGGCTAGTCATGTTTGCTATAATCGGTATCAGGGCTACAGTGTTACCCCTGTGTAGACAATAAATCGTACTCGTTGACTCGAAGGTGGATCATGTGGAATAATCGTTAAAGGATGTCATCATTAAACTTGGGTTTGAGGGGAATTTCGTTGGGCCTAAACGTACTTCCCAGACCCTATAAATAGCTCTGCTACAAATGAGATTTTTCTTGGTATGTTTGTTGTTTTGATGTGTGTGAACACAACCACATGGAGCATGATAGATACCAAAGCCAGCTTAAAAGCATGCGGACAATCTCTACCAAATTTAATAAAGAAATTTCAACCCTTCTTCAGTACGGACTTGAGTTCGAACACTTAATCAATACTTTTGGATGAGAGATAGTTATAAAAGATTCTCTACCTTAGTAACTTTCATGGATAGGATTATTATAATCACATGCTATCTTATTTGAAAAGGACACTTACAGCTTCTAGAATCTCTGAAACACGAGATTCTTTGATCTTCCACGGGAGGTCTTTAGCAAGGGCCTAATAAAGAACCATAATAAATTTTAAGATTTAGCGGATGCAACAATAAACGTTATTCGCCTGCCTCACGATCAAATACTGAAATAAACAAACTTGAAGTCAGCATACCTGTCTCATTTCCTCAAGACTAATAGCACCACTTTTATCTATATCAATGGCATGGAATTGATCTTTGAGATCAGACAGTTCCTCTTCATCAAGAGTGCTAGCCAATGCCTGTCACATAATCCCGAGCTTGAGTAACACTTCTTTAAAATAATCTTAACTAACCAAAAAAGAATATTTACCCGTAAAGCAAACTGTTTTAGACGACTATATTTCACAAACCGTCGCATGTTTGATAAAACAGAAATGTCAAGAGGTATCTCAGAAGCATCTCCACCTTCTCTAACCCACGGGTGTGCTGCAAACGTCCAACAAATTAATAACATATCGGCCAAAACTACAACACGAAACAAAAAATATAAAAGACAAAAAGAATTATACATAGGGCTTGAGCAGCAGTGAGTCGCGCACGCGGATCTTTAACAAGTAACTTTCGCACGAAATCTTTAGCACTTTGGCTTATGCTTGGCCAGGGCTTGCGTCGGAAATCAGGCTTGTTTCTTAATACCTATTAATTAAAATAATATTATTCAATTATAGAAAGAAATGGTGTCATTAATGTACAAATGTAACGTTTCATGCAAAGAAATAACCTCTTTGAAAATCCCGTCCTCTGTTTTATCCCAAAAGGGTCTACGCCCACAAAGTAGAATGTATGTAATTACACCTATACTCCATACATCCGACTCGGGTCCCGATTTACGCCTTAACACCTCGGGAGCGACGTAATAAGCACTACCGACGATATCAGTAAACTTCTTTCCTGCATTAATTAATAAAACAATTAATGAGACTATAAAACAAGAAAAAAGAATCTTGGTGAACTAAATCAATATCATTAGATTATTTGTAACAGTAGGTAACTTTTAGGCTTGTAAACAAACGCGACATGTTCGTTCATTTAACTTTAACATAACAAACGATTGAACAGGAACAATTAAACGAACGAACATAAACTGGCATAAACGAACGAACAAAAATATGTTGATATTCGTTCGTCTAACTAAAGGAACAAAAAATTTATTCATGTTCGTTAGTTTATTGAATAAACAAACTTCCCGTCAAACAGTTCACTCAACGTTCAGTTCGTTTACAGACCTAGTAATTTTAGCTTGAAATCTTAAAACTAAAAAAATATATCATAGACATTCAAGATATTGAACATACCCGGTCTTATGAAGTCTGACAATCCAAAATCGGTAGCCTTCAAATGTGAATTTACCTTTGGTGACTTGAAAAGAAAATTCTGAATAAAATAAAGAAAAACTTAGTTAGCATCATCCTATGAACACATGTTAATGAAAAATCCCGTGTGGCCTTAGTTGACTATTGACCTTCACGAGTTACTTGTCATCACCGGGAAATCACAAATCTTTATTCGTTGGTACCTCTGGTTTCATATCACGATGCACCAAACCGTGCAAGTGACACTGAGCTGCCACTTTAAGCATTTGCCTTACAACTACTGCAGCATCTTTCTCTGTGTATCGACTGTCTTTTCTGCAAAAACAAATCAATACTACAACATAAGAAAACCAAAAGTTTGACCTCAAAAGTCAACATAGTTCTCTTTTGATAAATCTTACAAAATAATGGGAATTCTTACTTTGATAGGATTCGATCCAGTAATTCACCGCCTTCACATAACCTAAAAGGGGAAAGTCACAAACTTTATAAGAATCAAAGTTGTAAAACCAGATCAAGATTGTGATTTTGAGTTTGACTCAAAAGACATATGTATCATAACTACTGAATGAATAATATTTAGAACATACTCCATAGCTATATACACGTAAGAATCGTCTTCATATGCATTGTAAAACTGGACCACATTTTCGTGACCGCTTAACGCTTGCAATATCTTCACTTCTCGCTTCACATCCTCAACCGCAACCGGAAGTATCATCTGCCATATAACCCAAAGAACAATTCAAGACCACTAAATTCTAGACTTTGACTAAAAGTCAACACATTTTTATTTGTCAATTGCTGCAATTTTGATCTAAACCCTAGGGGCTCAGAAAGTTATGCAAATGATCAGCAGTATACATTTTAATAATAACCAAAAAGTCAAAGAAAGACAAGACATAAATTTTATGATTTTTAACGAAACAAGTGAGAAAAATTACCTTATTTTTATCAATTTTCTTGACTGCAACACGATCTCCACTAATTTTATCAGTAGCAACATAAGTATACCCAAATTGACCATGACCCAATAACTTCCCAATTGAATACCTCTGATCAAAATCCTTAAGGTACCCAAAATCAGTTCTTTTCCCACAAGAAATCACTCCATTTTGTCGCCTTGAAGTGGCCTTGTTCTTCATCTTATTCTTGTTGTTATTATTATTAATATTACTGTGGGTGTCTTTGGTTTTATGGGAATTAAAATCAGACCCACCTCCATCATGGGCTGTTGTTGTCCGGCGGTGGACGGCGGCGGTAGTGGCGGCGGAGGATGACGGTGCGTTGCTGTTGGAACCGCTGATCTTGGTGGTTGAAAAACAGGATCCCATGTTGAAATTATTAGATTAAAAAGACTGTAACTTTATTAGTGTTGGAATTGGAATAGAATAGAATTCATCCCATGTGTGGAAACTGGGGGGGACAATGGGATAGTGGTTATATACATACATAATAAGAGGAAGAAATGGAAATGGAAATAATTGAAAGGAAATAAAATAATAATAATGAGGAAAGGTTTAAGCAGATAGGAGGAAAGAGGGGAGAAAGAGAGGTGGTCAAAAACTCAAAATGCGGACTTTTAATTGGTATAAGGGAAGACCAAACTTGTATGTGACTGTGACTGACTGACTGACTGTGTGTATGTGTGTGTGAAAGAGAGATTAAAGTGGATGTGAACAGCTTTTGTTCATGTTTTGTTTACATGAATGAAGTGAGATTCTTGACTTTACAGTTCACACCCCCCAAAGAGTTTGGAAAGTAGGAATATGGATCCACATTTGTTCCTTTCTTTTACCTCTCTACCTCCTAGAGGCTAGAGCCGGTTCATGTTGTAAAGCGATTCAGTTTGGTCAACTTTGGTCAAAATCAGTTTGAGGAGAAACAGGTCCGGTTCATAAACCGGTGTCCTGTACAATTATTGGTTTGGGTCGGATTGAAACAGATTTAGGTTAGGTTGAGCGATGAGAGGTGGAACCGATAAACAAACTGGCATTTGGGTCGGGCTGCTTCAAATCGGTGTTACAGGTAGCATTAAATCAGGTTACGAACCGATTTGGGTTTCCAATGTGGTTTTAACACCTCTACTCCCTTTTACCTTTCTTCTTCCTCGCCCTTACATAAAGATTTCATCTTCCTTCATCTCCATTGCAGCCCTTTCAAAGGGTCTATTCATGTTACGCTCAAAGGCTTGAAATGGTCTTATAGTAACCTATGAAAATTGTTATGGTTATCGTAAACTCTAGAGAGAAATAAGAGAATGCAGAATATTGTGTAAGCTTGTCTGAATGTATTATAAGCTCAAATCATTGAGCCTTTTTTAAGTATTGACAATTTTACAAAAAAGGTAGAATGATATTCTTTTATTCAAAAAGTAATGGTAAACAAAATATGTAAGATGGCTATAAATATGTGTTTTGGGTATATTAGTACAATGTAATTGTAACACCCCGATTTTGACGGATCATACGTCGGGGTGGTATGTAGATTGTTTATCGCTTGTAAATACTATTAAAGTGACAAATACATATTTATTCTATTTCAAATAGTCACAAGTAAACAATGGCTCAAATCAAATAACATTACATCAATAAATACAAAAAGTATCTAAATATCTAATTTAATCTAACTATACTAATAAAAGAAAATAATGAGAATGATATAGTAATCTCATATTCATTCTTGGTCTAATCTTTTTCTCATTCATCCTACATATACATGGGTTATGGGGCAAAAACATTTTGACAAATGAGTTATAGTTTCCTTTCTAATTCTTCAATCTCCCATCTCATGCATCTATATATCCATTAGTCATAGGTCAAATAATTTTGACAAATGAATTATAATTTCCTTTCTACATATTTAATTTCTCATCTTATTTATCATACTTATCCATGAGTTATGAGTCAAAACAATTTTGAAAAATGGGTTATAATTTCAATTCTAATTCTCTAATCTCTCATTTCATTTATCATAGCTATCCATAAGTAATTCGCCAAAGCCCAAGACAATTTTGGTAAATGTTGTATATAAAGAGATATTTTTGAATTTGTAAATTTGAGATTTTAGACTTATTATTTGTACTATATATTTTATTTTATTTTTACCTTTAATTTTATTCATTTCTTTCAAATAATTAACCTTGTTTATTTTTATTATTTGATAAATCTCATGTAATACATGAGTTCAAAAGCTAATTCTTTAATATAGAAACATAAAATAATATATTTTATTAACAATTAAGTTTGTGAAAATTCATAAATTTAATTATATTTAATACAAAAATTGATATCAGTTCAATTGTTAAGAAGGTATCGCTTTAACATATTATAAACTAAGGTATAGCCCGTGTTACACACGGGTGGAAAAACATGTCAACAAACATAATAAATTTAAACAACAAATTCAAGCAACACAAAACTTCTTCAAACTTTCGGACCAAAACGTTAACCATTTATATTGTCTAGATATTAAAAGTTAAAAGTTACCGTAAGTTAATGTACATTGAACAACCAAAAAACATTAACAGAAAACATAAACATGTTCTTTCATATTAAACCACCATCAACTTCTTCAAACATTCTACCAAAAGAAACTCATTTTACTTCACCACCTGAAAATATAATAAAACAATAGCATCCAAATTAAATATACCATTAAAATAATAACATGTTTAATAATGAAAGCTCGTGTTACACACGGATGAAAGTTATAATAAAAGTAAAAAAATATTTCACGTAATACGTAAATTGAATTATATTATATAATGATTTTTATTTATGACTTTTATAATAAGTTTTTGATATATTTATACACTATTAATTATAAATTATAATTTGCAAACCAAACCTTGGTGTTTGATTTATTTTAAAACAAAACATTCATACCAATATTATTATACATTTTATGTGTATAAAAATGATTTTTAGAACAAAATGTTAGGTCAATTTAACATTTAAACTTTTAATTTGTAACCTTGTTAGTGACCCGTATTCTCAAATTACTTACTTGTGCTTTAGCAAATACCTAAAATACCCTTATGTTCAAAATACATATTTCTCTTCACCCGCAAACAAACCTAAAATACCCTGAAAACAGGTTAAAAGTAGTTCAAATGTACTTGAATACAATCTCCAAAATCATTTAGCTGCTAATTAACCCATTAAATGCTTTTTAATGGATTTTTTTTACAAAATTAACATTTTTATTTAAAATTATCTCTACAAAAGTGATCATGGTCATCATAATTCTTCAAACCAAGAGCAACTAACATAAGAGCCCCATAATGTATCGGGTAATAGTAAAAACCGTTACTTTTACATAAAACAAAATAACGTTTAAAACAAAGACCACACCTTGTTATCTTCTTCAGTTACAGTGTCACCTTTGTTCCAGTGTAATCCAAGTCCACTTAACCAATAACATATCATCTACAACCTACATTAATAAAATGCAACCAAAGTTAATCTTTTGTATTTGATTTCCCTATATTAGACATAATGGAAAGATAAGTAACAATGGTTGTACAAATAAAACCTTATAATAACTTAATAAATATTTTTTAAATCAAGCAATAAGCATAAATAACAGCTAATGTGTAAATAAAAATATATTTGGGTTACTAATAAATTACCTATTCATCGATTAAGATATTCTCAATGGATCATTCTCATTGGGTTTGTTATCCTTTAAATACCATAACTTCATTATACACACATTTAAGGCACAGTTGTTCATAAGAACATCGAGTTCACTCAGCATCGTTATCTTTTGTTGCTCCATTGACGCTGCTTGTAAAGATTACAACAGTGTTTACAAAAAATTTAGAACATAATTCAACTTTAAGAATAAAAGACAACATCAATAAATAGTATATATTAAAAAAATAATGATTTAAATAGCTATATACTTTCATTAACGCATTTTCAGATGGAATGAAAATAAGTTGTAGTGAAAATGTGTTGTGAACTTGTGATACTGCAGTGTTATATATAGGGAGGTAACCGTGTTTTATTTTTGCTAATTGTTTGATAAATATAGAAGTTGTTTTGATTTTTGAAGGTTTTTTATTTTAGGATTGCTATACATGTAACATCGTGAAAGTTTCGATTTGAAAATACCAAGTTTCAAAAGATGAAGGACCAAAAATGTCAAATTCTAAACTTTATGGTTAAAATGAAAATTCTGGTTTCCTGGCCCATCGCAATACGCGATGGATCAGAAGGGAAACCTATCGCGTATCGCGATGGGTTGTTTGACAAGCAAGGCACGTGGCATGCCACATGTCCACACGTGGCACCACGTGGCATCACGTCTGCCACGTGTCGCCATGTGGCAAGCCTATATGGCAACGCAACAAGCTACGTCGCGATACGCGACGGGCTGATCAGAGGCCATCGCCTATCGCGATGAGCCTGCTGATTTTGCCTATAAATGGCAAGGTCGGGCTCTCTCATTTTGCACACCAAAATTCACCTACCTCTCTCTCTCTAACATCACTCTAAAGCCTAGTAAAGTGTACCCTCGATCATCTCGTAAAACGTACCCATATTCCTTGATTTCCGTGCCCGTTCCTCGAAGTGCGTGCCACATACCGACGAAGTTCCAACAAATAAAGTGTTGCCATCCCGACGACCCGCCTCGTAAAGCGTGCCAGGACGTGAAGAAGTATTGGTGTGCCTCATTTTGCGTGCCAAGGTGGTGTGTTGATCAAGAAAGCATTAAAAGAGAAAAGACGTCGAAGTGCTGCTCGATTATCTAGGGTTGTTATAAGCCGACAAAGGTAGGCACAATGACCGAATAAAATAATAATAAAATATTGAAAAGGTTTAAAACCCTAAAGTCGAGGAAATACTCGATACCTCGATAGAATAAAAGAAAACATAACAAAGAAAAGAAAGAAATATGAATATAATACAATGTGATTATTATTCTTTGTTATAAGTATTATTTAAGTTTAATATAATTATTCTTAGACAATAAAGAAAATAAAAAGAATACGTTTCTTAGAAAAGAAGAAACGTAGGGTTTAAAGAAAATAAGATTTATCTTATAAAATAATATAATTAAAAGAAAGACTTTTAATTTATAAAAGAAAGAAAGAATACTTTTGAACTAAGGTTTTAAAGTCGAAGTAAAGATTATAAAAAGACAAAAGGTTTTAAGCCGGATTGTATATCCGACTAAAAAAAGTTATGCTCGTACTGTATGTGCGAGATAGCAAGGGAAAGACCCTTGAACAGTGTTTGAAGCTGATCCAAATCAAAGAAGGTGAATACGCCCCCAAACTTTACAAACTTGTTTAAAACTTGTCAAATGTGTTAAATGAAAAGGTTTACATGAGACTACGTGTCTCTAAAACATTATAACAAAGTGAATATATATGAAGAAACCACCAAACAAACAAAATGCTTACCTCCATTAAAAATTTAGTAAACAGGTATGGCAAATGCGGTAAACAGCAAAAATAAAATTAAGAAAAATAAGTAAAGTAACTAAAAACATATATTAGTAATAGAGAAATTCAATTGTTGTTGTTAGGGTAGATATAACAGCCTAAAAAATCTCAATCTCTACCAAAATTCTCGAATTTCAAGATAACGACACATATGAAAATAATCAAGAAAACTAATCTTGTGTGAGTAACATTTGAAACCCACACTTGTGAATTGCCTAAAATTATCTACTTGACCTAAATTCAACAAATATTTCATAATAAAAGCCAAAAGTGTTAGTAATAAACTACACCAATTCATAAAAAAGTTATAAGATTCATTACTTCAACCTGCAAATTGGTATAAAACTGTTAAAACTTTCAAACCCCCCATACTTGCAACAATACAATAACTCTCTAGTGGCTAGGAAATCAACAATACAACATGTATTTGAGCTCATCAACATTAATATTGTAACTTAAGGGTCAGAAAAACAGTAATCGTGATGGTTGTTCAAACGAACTTCATACAAAATTCGATTCCGATATAAATATTAAAAGGAATCGATTTGCTAGAAAATCAACGTCACAAATATAAAACGAAAACTGAAACCGATGTCAATAATGAAACATAATATTCAATTATACTTGACAGCTAAAGGTTAATCAATTTTGATCTTGTTTGGATTGAAGGGCAACCTATGAGCAATGTTGTTTAGATCCAAGAGAAAGCCTAATTCGATTAGCAGATGAAATTCAAAATTAGGCCTTTAACCATAAATCAATTAAAAAATATATCGATTAGATGGAATCACACCTGAAATCGATTTGATGTTGGCGACAAAGATCGATACGTGCGAGACAGAGGGAAGAGAATATAGCTACGATTCCTAGGGAGAGAAAGCAGGGAGTAGATATATTCTAAATGGGTTGAAAGAGAAATAAAGGATATCAAATAATGGGTGAAACGGGTACCTAAAACCCGGGAAAGATAGCCTAAATGGGTAGCGGTTTATTTTAAGAAATAGTGATGTGGCATCCTACATGACATCATAGGTGGACACCCTAGTTGAATGCCATGTGGAGCATATGTAATGATTTAATAGTATTGTTAGATGAATAAACAAATAAATAAAGAAATGAATCATGTTCTTTCAATCGGAGTCGAAATTTTGGCGAATGAGAACCACCGTCGTTCCAACATAAGTTGAAGAATTATGCGACGCTGGCATGTCCGGTTGGACCATTCTACTATGGTATGTGTATGCGTAACTTGTATCATAAAAACAGTAAACATATTGCACGTAATTCACATAGTTCATAAACAATTGTGTATAAATCAAACATGCATGACAAATGTAATACCCCGACTTTAAGATAAATACTCCCGGTGCAACATACATATTACTCATAAGCTCGTAACACTATTAATAGTGACAATATAATTATTTTATTTCATAATTTCGCAAGTACACAAATAGTTGATAATAAGACAAATACCATTACATCATAATAAAATAAATATGTATCTTTATTTAAATATCCTAAGGTCGACTAACGATATTCGTCCTAGCACATCATTGAATTCAACCTGTAGCATGTTTAAAATAATATATTTTTGTCAATAACAAATGTTGGTGAGCTTTCATAAGTTTGACCCATGTGTGTATGTATGTATGTATATATATATATATACATATATGTGTGTGTGTGTAAAATGTTTGTTGATTCACCTGTCACAAATGTTATATATTCAAACATAGAGTAAATGGAAAATAACAAAAAATAACGCCCCAACCTAGGAGAATGATAATGATACCACAATTCTCGACAACCAATGTTGAAGGATATGTAGCGCATGCATGTCACGTCGGACCCTCTCGCTTTGATGTTTAATGTACCAACCATAAAGCGATAAACACATTGCACATTATACATGTATAGTCATTATAAAAAGAGGATTTCTTCATCCATAAATACTATTTAATTTACTATTCATATTATTTTTTTACTTTTCACTTTTAACTCCACTACCTTTTTACATATATTATATATTAATTTTTTATTACTTAAGTTTTAATTTATTATTTATTATTTGTTATTTAAATATGTTTTAACTTTTAAAAATACAGTAGAGGTTGGTACAATATAAGATGATTTGTATTCTCTTTATTTTACTTTTTGTTTCAACTAATTATAATATTTAACAAATTATATTTTTAAACTTTAAACTTGGGCAAGTGTCAGTTTCATGTTTTATTTGTTGGATAAACGATTTTCTTAAACTTTGCTTTTGTATTTGTTATAGTTGATCTTTAAAATGAACAAAACTTTTTTTTGTGATTTAGAATTATCCCATCGTCACATGTTTTTATATCCATGTTTCAACGTTTGATACCACACCTTCAAAATTTGATTTTTTTTGCTTACTAATTCATGTTTACCAATTTGTGTTGATACTGCCGATACTAACTGAATTTGCGTCGGTTTGCAACTGTAACGTGCTGGTTTTTTGTTCTACATATGATAATTTGTTGTATTTTGACATTGACGAGTTTATTTCATTTGTTTAGTTTTGATGTCGTACCCGATATAGGTTGATTTCGTGTCAACTCACATCGCGTTCGTGGGTTAACATCTTTAGATATGTTTTTTTGTTTGGTTTAATAGCCCCGTCGCGAAGCACGGATCCTAAATCTTAGTATATATATTAAAAAGAAGATTGAATTCTCCTCACAAACTTACTATTTAATATATTAATATATTATTAATTTCTATAATTCCACAAATAAATATAATGTTTTTTATTTTCTTTATTTTACTTTTTTTTATCTAATTAGAATATTTTACAAACTATATTTTTAAACAGTAAACTTAGGCAAATGTCGGCTTTACGTGTTTTATTTATCCGTTAAACGATTTTCTTAAATTTTGCTTCATATTAGTCTTTACAATGAACGAATTTTTTTTTATGATTTAAAAATATCTCATCGTTGCATGGTTTTATATCCGCGTTTCAACGTTTGATACCTCGCTTTTAAAATAGTTTTTTTGGCTTACTAATTTACGAATTTGTGTTGGTTAATGTGCGGGTTTTTGGTTCTACATATGATAATTTGTTGTATGTTGGCGTTAACAAGTTTATTTATTTATTTTTTTAGTTTCGATGTCGTAAATTGATACAGACAGACTTCGCGTCGGCTTGCAGCATGTTTATGGTTTAACGTTTTTACTTATGTTTTTTTATTCCATTTAACGGTCCCGTCTTGAAGCACGTGATCCTAAATCCTAGTTTTTTTTATTATTTTGTTGTTTTTTATTTATTTTAGTTAACTTATTTTAAAAAATAATTTTGGAGAGAGAAGGAGATAGAAAGATGTATCGCAAAGAGTTTAAAAATAGTTTTGGACAAATATAGAAAGTGAAGGATGGACATGTGAATTTTAGATGCAAATAGTAAACCTATACTCTCAATGTGAACTTTTAGATGCAAATAATAAACCTATACTCTTAGTGAGTTCACACTCACTCAAAACAGGCAAATATCAACCATTCAACCTTTTTTTATTACGAATAATAACTCATTTTTATGAACAAAACATACGCTTCATAGTTACTTCTTGTTTCAACATTCAGTTTTGTTGTTGGGTGGATCATGTATTTTTACGCTTCCTAGAACCGGAATTTTTTCTAATATGTTTAATATATGTTATTATGAGACAATATATATGCTTAATGTTTAAATTAAATTACCTAATTTATAAACTCATTTAAAAATTTTATTGTTTATACTAAATAAAATAAAACTTTTTACTTAACTTCTAAATTTCTTTTCGCTTTTGGCTCAAGAGTTTTAACAGATTTTTGAAATGGCCTATTCATTCGAAACTTTAATTCGTAGTAATATTTGTTTAATAAAGTAAGATGCCTTTAGTTTTAAAAAACTGAACTCATGTGATATAAAATCATTACGTCACAAAGCCAAGAATGCAGAATTGGGTTTGTGTCTATGTCGGTGTACGTGTGACGAGTGAGTGACTTGGTCTTTAGTAAATTGTCAAAAGTCGTGTGGTCCAGTCCAGGTCACTCTCATCATCCCTAATCATAGCTATATTCGACCATCGAATATTCACCTTAGATACATTTTTAATCATTTACACATACATAAATAAAAATAAAATCATTTGACTACTCTCTGTGTGTTTATATACATGTATGTATACATTCATGCGATGGTTTAATACGGAATCAAATTTAGACAAAAGAAATGAGATAAACAGAACTTCTAAATAGAACTTACTAACATAAAAAAAAAAAGAGTAAACACCTATAACATGAAATTGAACACTGAAATCACTTAATATAATCTCGTAATCATCAAACAATTATCAATCAATCGTCAATTTGATCATCGATTCGATCATATGAACAAAATATGGAATGTCTGCAACTGAGTTTATGCAAATGACGCTTAAAACTTTAAACGTTCAGTTAAAACCCATCACACAAAACTCAAAATTGATCAATTGAAACTTCAAATTGATGATTAATCGGACCAATTTCAAAGTTTAATTGATCAATTAGTTCAATAATTTCAATTTCAATTTCAATTGGTCAATTTTATCAACTGACATGTGAACAAGTCATGACGGAGGAAGATGGCGTACGGTGGACGGAATTGTTGGATGGTGGACAAAATCGTTGGATGCTGACGGATTGCTGAACGGTCATGGTAAGGGTGGACGGAATCGATGGGAGCAGCGAATCATATTTGATGAAAATTACAGTATTGCCACCGCGTGTTATTTGAAATCGACGGGGATACGAGTCGCGTACGTAATGTACGATTATGGATTATTGTATTGGATCCTTTATCCATATATATATATATATATATATATATATATATATATATATATATATATATATATATATATATATATATATATATAAACGAAACCTCCTTATATTCTCTCAAGCCACCGGATTGTTTTATTTTTAAATGAAAACTTTTCATGCATTTGACCCGAATTCGTGGGTATGAGCCACACCAAACCCATATAGCCCCTAAACGAGTTTTAACATCTCATTAAATCAAAAATTAATCTCACCAAATATTTGATATGAAAATCCTATAAAATAGGGATATACTAAAAATTAGTATCCGATTTTTTTTTTAAAAAATATATTATTTATAACTATATAACTAAGAAACAATTTTATAATAACAATATATACGCGGGTCATGGGTCTCACTAAACCCAAATAGCTTTTAAATCAGGTTATAACATCTCATTTATTTATGGAACCCTTTTATTATCAAATCCTAAGTATATTATTAACTTACTTACAATACATAAAATTAAAATTAGAATAAATATATATAAATATTAGAAAACAAATAATGTAAAACAACCCCCGTAATATGGTGGATAAAAACTAATATATATATATATATTAGGATCAGGATCATGAGATAACTTTTTTGAAATTGAGAACTATGACAATCATTTTGGACCACAAAAAACTCAAAAATAAAAAAAATCATAAAATAAAAAAAAACACAAAAATGAAAAAAGTAAAAAAACAAAATTCTTATTTTATCATACTGGTTTCATAAAAAAATAAAAAAACTCGGTTTAGCTAAATTACATACACATATGTATAATATGTACATTTACATGTTTTTATACACGTATGTATAATTTAAGATAAATGATACTGTACATATGTGTATATTACGTAACTAAAGATTACATAAAATTATACATATGCGTATAATACGACATTTTTTTAATGAAACCGGAATGAAATATAAGAATTTTGGTTTTTTTACTTTTTTAAAATTATGGTTATTTTTTGTTTTATGATTTTTTTAAAGATGTTTTTAGTGGTCCAAAATGGTTCTCAAAGTTCTTAATTTGCAAAGGATTCTCTTAGGATCCTTACCATATATATATATATATATATATATATATATATATATATATAGAGAGAGAGAGAGAGAGAGAGAGAGAGAGAGACCAAATTTTATATATAAATTTTTTTAATTTTGACCAAATAGGAAGTAATCAACAACTAGTCGATAGGAGCACTAGAGGTATCGATTAACGATTAATCATAGATTAATCAACGCATTAATGATATTTTTTCGACCATACGTAGCATACTAATATATACCTAACCACATAATTTATTCTTTTATCTCAAACATTAAACTTGGACTTGGTCTTTAGTAAATTGTCAAAGGTCGTGGGTAACCCAAGTCACTACCATCATCACTAATCATATTTATATATGCAATTATAGCCATTGAATATACATCAAAAGAAAAGTCCTTTTGATTACTTGTGCATATATATATATACATATATATATATATATATATATATATATATATAAATGAAAATAACATGAAATTTAGGCTATTATTGGTTGCATCATAAATCTGAAAACGTTAATTTTTTATATATAATTGCAGAAAACACGATTCAAAATAGAAATTTTTCACTTCTCAATATATTTTGTCATGACAAAATACACACCTATTTTCAAAAATCACTACTTCAGCTTAATAGAAACAATACTTGGCAAACAACATTTGATGTATTAACCGACAATAACATGATTTCAACTTTATGATGTGTGTTTTTAATCTTGTTGGGTTCGTAGGCCTTGTTGGCTCGGTTTATTATTTGAAGTACAAAGGACAGACGGGTGTATGGTGGCCAGATCGCAGCCTGGCCCGGTTTAGATTTCTTGTTTAATAAGATACAAACCTTAGTCGTAACTCTATATATTTGACGCTATGTACTTGTAATCCATTGTCACTCAATAAACGAATATCTAGTTGCCACCCGTGGACGTAAGTCAGTTTAGACCAAACCACGTTAAATCCTCGTGTTTGTTATTGCTTTCGTGCGTGTGTGTTCAGTTCGTGTGTGCGCTTAATCCTAACAAGTGGAATCTAGAGCTTAGGTTCGTTACACATGAAGAACACTTTGAACCAGCGGAGTCGCCGCCAAACCTTCGGGCCACCGCCACTCTACTGCGTTAGGGTTCCGCTGCCACCTACGGTTTTCCGATTATCGTTAGATTATAAGCCATCTATGTTTCTCCGCCATTACACCCAGCCTGACGATCGCGACTAGGGTTCAGTCAAGCACCATCCACCACCGTGTACCTGCGCGCCGATCATTTGATCTCCATTGTTTGCTTGTTTGCGATTATCCAAAAAGGAAGAATTATTTATTCTTTTGGGGTTCGTGCCATAAAAGGAAAAAAGGATATTTGTTGCCTGTAGCACACAAGGTTGACCAGTTTGCTTTTTTGAGCAAACAATTATTATTATCTTTTATTTTGGGCCTTAGAATACATGGGCAGTAGGCCTAGCTTATTAAGTTTGTGTGGTCTAAAAGTCTTTGGTAGTTTAGCCCGAAAATAATTTGGGTCGATCCTGTTTTGCAAAGTACGAGCCAAGAACAATAAATCAAGATTCTAATTTTTTGAAGAACCGTAATTAATAAGAAGAAACATTAAAGAAACCGAGAACTAGTGTCAACCGCGTTTATCAGGTTTTATCGTTTTAGTTTAAAGTTTCAGTTTCTGATTTTTAGTTCGTTATTCCATTGTGTTTAAATATGTTGATTTTTTAACAGAGTTCAGCAGAAAATCCATTAAGTTTAGGCCCGTGCCATTGCTGTGTTTGTCTATGTTTTTATCCAGGTTTTTCGTTTAGTCATTGTTATGACAGAATACGGAAAGGTTTCGACAAATAAGTGTGATGGACAAAAGTTTGGTTGGTGAAAGATGCAGATTGAGGCGCTACTTTGTCAGATGACTTAGATGTAGTGCTTGAGGATGAAAAACCAGAAAATTTGCTAGATGAAGATTGAAAGAAGTTAGACGAGAGGCTAGGGCTTGTATTACTTTGTCATTGTCGGAAGATGTGGCGTTTAACATCATGAAAGAAACCACAGCCCGTCGTATGATGGAGGCACTATCCAACATGTATGAGAAGCCTTCGGCAGCGAATAAGGTCTATCTTATCCGAGAGCTAGTGACAAGAATGAAAGAGGGTGGGTCAGTTACAACGCATATTAATAATCTTAATTCGATCTTGTCCCGCTTAGTATCGGTCAACATTAAGTTTGATGATGAAGTTCAAGGTCTATTGTTATTATCCTCTTTACCCAACAGTTGGTCGTAAACAGTGATTGCGGTTTGTAGTTCGTCTGCAAAAATTACTTTTGATGGGATTAGGGATTTGATTCTTGGAGAAGATTCAAGACGCAGAAGTTCAGGTGAACCATCAAGTAATATATTAGTCACAAAAGGTAGAGGTAGGGGAAAACAAGGAGGCAGTGGGAGCAGGAAGAGGAGTCAGTCTAAGACTCGTAAAGATATTGAATGTTGGGGTTGTAAAGAGAAGGGACACTTCACGAATCAGTGTCCGAATGGTAAGAAAGAGATGAACGTTACTGAAGACGACACAGATGATGGGGTCACTAGTGATGAGGCTTAGGTTTGTAGTGTTGAGAGTAACGTTATTGATTGGGTGATGGATTCTGGTGCATCGTTTCATGCCACTCACTACAGTGGAACGATGAAGAATCGAAAGTTTGGGGATTTTGGAAAGGTTCGACTTGCGAACGATGATATTCTAGAGGTTACGAGTATGGGAGATGTTGATTTGATAACATCGGCAGGTACTTCTTGGACTTTGAAAGATGTGAGGTTCGTTCCAAGTTAGAAGAAATGTTTGATTTCAGTTGGGAAGTTGGATGACCATGGGCACGATGTTAAGTTCGGGAATGGGCAGTGGAAGGTAGTCAAAGGGAATCTCGTGGTTGCTCGTGGCAAGAAAATGGGTTTGTTGTATATTGTCGATATGCCACCGAAAGGAGTGGATCTAGTTTTGGTGAAAGACAAAGTCTGGTTCACAGAATCTCGTGGGCAGAAGAAGGTTCATTTTGCAAGTAACAAACCCAGAGCTAAAGTGAAGTTTCATGATGAACGAGCTAGGAAGGTTAAATCAGTCGGAGAACATCGTGACAGTGGGAGCACAGGTCGTGTTTCAGTTACAGTTCCAGGTCGATAGTGGATTAAGAAAACTAGTATTCCAGCTGTAAAATTCTCTCTAGTGGATTGCTTGCTGAATATGAAGAGTGTTTGTTCTCGGGATATCTCAAGATATTGTAGTTCGTTACAGTGGGAGCCGGTAGGGACAGAGAACAGGTCAGGGGCAGTTTTAGCCATGACTGATGTGTTGGAGCTCTAGGGAGCTTCAACGGGCCTTCAGGTTAATTGATGAGAAGGTGATGGCAACTAGAAGAAATTTATTGTTTAGATTACAAAATTACGATGAGGAGTGCAGACGAGAGTACTCAAGGCCTCCGAGTGGGAGATTGTTGGGTTCGTAGGCCTTGTTGGCCCGGTTTGTTATTTGAAGTACATAGGACAGACGGGTGTATGGTGGCCAGACCAAATCCCTACCTGGTTTAGATTTCTTGTGTAATAAGATAAAAACCCTAGTTGTATTTCTATATATTTGATGTTATGTACTTGTAATCCCTTGTCACTCAATAAAATAAATATCTAGTTGCCACCCATGGACGTATGTCAGTTTAGACCGAACCACGTTAGATCCTCGTGTTTGTTATTGCTTTCTTCTGTGTGTTCGGTTCGTGTGTGCGTTTAATCCTAACAAATCTATCACGAGCATTTGATTCCCCTGCAACCCCGTATCCAATAGCCTTGCCTAAAGTACCCGAGCACTTAATCAAAGATCCAAGTTGTTGTTGTGCATTCCCCATATTTGACAACCAAACCTTCCACCATGAACCTTTCCCATTGTTCCAAAAACTTGGTCATCGATCCTCAAAGCAACATAATGGTTTCCTAATGTATATCCATATTAGTGCATAACATCAACTATAATCATCTTATATGAAAACTATGTCAAAAGTATGGTAAAAAAAATTTTCATAAAAAAAACCCAGCATAAACAAGAACCTTCTTGGTACAGCAGCCTACACTGCAAGGCGCAAGGTGCGCCCCATGGGTGTAGAGTACGCACGCTGCCTTCTTATTTTCCATTTTCAGCTTTATTGACTTGTTTGTTCAATCCCGATCAACTTGTACCTATTTCTAAACGAGAGACCACGTTGGATGAAGTATGCTAGAAGATAGCTCATTTCCATGCTACGGTTTTTCATGATAAAATAAAAAAGATGAAAAGCTGAAAATGGTAGAGCTAAAAACAAAGAAATCAATGTAAGACGATCAAGTCGGATTAGTAAACCTAACCTAAGTTATGAAAATGTGGCATGGGATGTAGAAGCGTCAGTCGCTCAAAATATTGATGTCCTTGCCTTTACAACAAGCTTTGAACCATAAAGCGTAGAGACAAACGAACAGTCACACCCAACCTATGGCGGAAATGCGAGGCACGAACTGATTGTTCACAGCTTTCAAGGTACTATCATGCAATATTTAAAAGTGACAATATCTATTAATTTTAACTAGTGGCATTTTTTTGCTTAGGTGAATACCCTAGAACGAGGACAAGTGTTATCCAGTTGCTTATTTATTATGGTATGAATGCTTTATACGTACTTTTTCTAACAATGATACATAAGACTATGCGTTTTTTATACATACTTTATACACACTTTTTATACTTGGTAACATGTATAAGAACAATTTCTCACGGGCTGTGGTAAACTCAAATACCCAAAGTTCATATATACGCGTATCCTATAATTCAGAAAATTATCTCCGATTTAGATACTAATAGAACGGGGGCAAGTGTTCTCTAGCTGCTTATTTATTATGGTATGGATACTTTATACATACTTTTTCTAACGATGATACATAAGACTATGCGTTGTGATTGAAGCCACCACCATGATTCATCCTATCATATTGCCTCATATGGCGCTGAATGGACCTGACCCTTCACCCATACTCACTCGTGCCCCTCACCTGAGCATGTTGTGATGGACTGACGGGTGAGCCAATAACGCCCCCTATCCATTCCATCCACTCCCACTAGCATATGCGAGCCGACTCGCGCTACCCCCTTAGCGCCCCCTTTTGCTGGATTGTGCTATGGCATTCGTGATAATAATTATGTGGCCACATAATAATATCTCTTCCGTTATACTTGTCAAACCCTGTGTATAAATGTTTTTGTGCTTCTCATTATTATCCTCTCAATATTAACTATAACCACCTAACACTTGATGAATTAGCAATGACAACTATCAAAACTTCATGTAGGTGAGCATGGACACGTGCGTGGTTAGTTAAAGCATGTACCATTAACACGCCCCCAACTAAAGGATACATATTTTCAACTCCACACATGACATGCATCACACTATGATAAGGATGTTTAACAAACGTGTCGGTTTCAGTTTGATTTCTATCACAACATAACTGATCTAGCTAGTTGGTTAATCAATTTCATAAAACCTAGGCTTGTAAGCCAACTGAAATTTCAATATATTGTTTGTAAATTATTCGGTGGAAAGCATGAACAAAATGCTTGTGTTAATTTAACTAAACGAACATGAACACATGTTTCGTTCGTTCATGTTGCTTTACATATTAATAGAAAATAATGAAATACTATATGTATTTTATAAATTATATCACCATAATATATTTTATATTTGTTTGTTTATATCCATTTATGGGTGTTTGTTTACGTATATTCATTTATGTTCGTGAATTTTATATTTTAAAGGTGTATTGGTTTTTATTAATCCACTATCAACTTTTGGTCATTGTTGGCCTAACTAACGAATTAGCTAATAACAATCTCACTCTTATCATATTTGTTCCCAACGGTCTGCGACTAACAAAATGCTAACGTCGTTAGTTGCAGGTCGCCGGAAAAACGTTTTTGATCGGAAAACTCAAATCGTCCCAAACATTTTTGTTAAAAAGCTCATAGTTATTGAGGTTGTCGAAACCTTATGACCATTGTTGGAATCGGTGGTGCTCAAGTGGTGGTGGTTGGTTGGTTGGTGGTGGTAGTAGTGTTCAAATTGAGTTTTCTAGTTAAAATTGTGACTTTTCCGGTGACCTGCAACTAAAGACGTTATATTCTGTTGGTCGCGGACTGTTGGGAACAAATATGATAGAAGGTGAAATCGTTTATCAACCAATTCGTTAGTTGGGGCCGACATGAACCAAAAGATGATAATTGGGATTAAAAAAACCAATACACCTATTTTAAATGAACGAACACAAACATTTTCATCTTCTAAACGAGCGAACACGAACACAAATATTATCTGATTAAGCATTCGTTTAAAGTCAAATAAACAAACATGAACATGCCCTTATTCATAGGGGTGAGCTAGATAAGGGTCGGCCCTTGAAACCCGGTTACCTGACTCTTAAAACCCATAATTAGACCCGAATAAATAATATGGGTAGGGTAAAGGGTATTTAAATTTCACCTTAAAGGGTAAAAGGGTTTCAAGGGTCCGACCCTTTTTCAAACCCCTGACCCTTTTACTATATAGATATACATCAGATTCACGATTAATATAAAATTTATGAGAGGTTTGTATTTCATATATGATTCATCAGAAATTTCCAACTACTAAGAAAAATAAAAATAAAGGGTCATACTACTGAATGGAAACATATATATGGAAATCACTGAATTGTTCTTTACAAGTAATTTGTGAATGTGAATATTGCTTGCATCAGTTCAAATGATTGATAAAATTTCGAAGTTAAACTTTACTATGTTATTAAATGAAAGTATAATTGTTCTATGATTCATATATTAAAGTCATTTATGAGATGTGCAACTTGTAAATGCAAAAAAAGAAGATTTGATTACTGTCTTAAAGGGTAAAGGGTTGGACCCTTGAAACCCTTATTTATACCCGACCATTTTATTGGTTAGAGGGTAGGGTCTCGGGTCCAAGTTTCTTCCTGAAAGGGTAAAGGGTCCGGATAAGATATTAGGTAAAAGGGTCGGGTATTACCCTTTGAACAGTCCTACTTATTCACATCCGTTCGATTCCGTTCATCACAAGGCCTAAATCAAAAGTTCAAAACCAAACCATATTTCCACAATTCAGTTTTTACTAGGTAAACAACCAGCCGTGTTGCGGCAGCGCAGCAACGCGAATTCAGTTAGTATCAGTTAAGTTCGTTACGACACCGGCTAATAAAGAAAATAATATGTAAACGTCTAAAATAGTATCGACAAAAGTACAACTTATGTTCAAAATGACACGGACTTGGTTACGCTACGACCACTCGTATAGCTTATGATACAAATAACATATCTAAAATGATGTTTACTCGATCGTTAAAGTCCGGACATTGCAGCAGTGAGTCTATGTGAATTCGGCTGGTATCAATATGTTCGTTATGGTTCCATAAATAAACTCAAATAATAAATTCTTCAAGTTCAAATATTTATAAAAAAACAAAAAAACAAATACAAAAAAAGGATCATGCTCCACCAAAACCAAAAGAAAAGTACTAAGAAAAAAATCAAAATCACTTCTATATGAGTTTTGAAACAGGCAAGAACTACTTTTAAAAAAGAATCCAAATTGAAAGGAAAACCAAGGATTCGAACCCTGGCAACTTACCACACAAAGAAGTTAGCATAACACACTTGAGCCAACATGCCATCACTAATACTTATTTCAATAATGAAACTAAAATCCTAAATACTCAAACAATGGGTTTCTAGAAAGAAGCTTGTCGCACCAACATTTGATATTTATCTATATATATATATATATATATATATATATATATAATTAAATATCCAAACAATTCAAATAAACAAAGTACATAATCTTGACATGAAAGACACAATATAATAGTTCAAATTCAAATTAAATTTAAATCTTGATAAATTTCTTTAGCTTAAAGCATTCCTAAGTTCTTCACCAATCTTGCAATCAATTCAAACGAAAACCTGCATATGCGTATAAAATAAAGTAGATTTGTCAACACAAGGTCGAGTGAGTAAAACCCTAGTCAGCTAATACAATATAATATGAAAAGAGCACAATCGTCCTTTATTAGATAAAATTTAAAGCTAACGAGCAATTAATAAGTGTCGGTAAAACCATCGCCATGCAAAGTTTAATTATTCTTAAACTAAATTTCCAACAACGGAGTGGAACAAGATTTGGGATGAGTTTGAGTCTCGATAGGGTTTAAGTGAAAATTAATAATACTAAATTTACAATTATTATTATTAAATATCTTTTTTAAATCTTTACATTAGAAAAACTATACGCATACACACACACAGAGACATAATACATAGGTTGTCTAGAAAACGAGGGTTTTAACACCATCAGGGATCCGACTAATAATATATATTTGTCGTTATTTATTTAATATTTAATAAGTTGGAATAATAAAATAAAGAAAATAAAATTTAAAAACTTAAAATCGCGTCCAGGGGGCTTGAACTTGCGCCCCTAGCCGGTTCAGTGACTTAACCCAAAGTGCACCGGCCAACAGGGCTGGTGGCTAACCTGTTTACGAACCAAGATAAATTAAACTTATACACAACCCTGTTCTTCCCCAAATTGATTATAAATCCTAAAAATCCAATCATGTCACACCCCAACCTAAGGCGGAAATATCGGGGCGCGAACTGATTGCTCACAACTCACAAGGTACTATCACGCAATTTAATATGTGACAATATCTAATTAATTTATTTAATAAAAAATAACATTCAAGTACATCAAGTAAAAGAAATTACGAAACAAGATCAAATAGTTCTTGAATAATTTTTAATCTCAAAAGTTATCTCTACGTGATCTTCATCTTGATAAACAATCCAACCTGATAGCCTGCAAATGCGTACAAAATAGATATTTTGTCAACAACACATGTTGAGTGAGTAGATCACTAGTGTTTTGAATACAATATAGTAATATATGATAATAAAAATAAATGAGCAAAATTGTTTTCTGTTAGTGTAAACAATCAAACCATAGCATGCAAATATTGCAAACAAATAAGGATGTGTGGGCTAAACCGTTGCCATGCGAATCGAGCGTTGGTTACCATGATATAATAATTGAGTTGTCAGTGAAACCATTGCCATGCGATAGGACGCCGACCACTACTAAAAGACGTGGTTATAATGATGGACCTCTCCGAATGCGATAAATAAACATAAAAATAAACAACAAGTAGCAAGTAGTCATTCAATTGATACATAACACAAATGTTAACTGTTTGCATTTAAGAATATAATAAATATGTGTAAATTAATAATTGGTACACATAAGTTCCCAAAACGTTTGAAAACAAGTAAAATAGAGGAGTGATTACTCACCTTAACGGATGAACAAAAGATCAATGGATGATGCGAGAAAGTAAACTGTTAAACCCTTCGGGATTCACCGACAAGGATTCCTAGTTAATAATGATAATATAGGTTAATTGTAATGACATAACATGTGCTATGGAATTAGGGTTTCGATGTGATTTGAATTATGTGACTAATTTCTATTGTTATTATTATTGCAAAATCAACATTATTGTTTATCATTTATAAGATAATTATTTTTATTAGTATTTATAGAATCACCATTGTTTATACTTGATAACTTGTTTAACAAGATATATTTAATGAATAATCTGAATAAATAAATAAATATGATATGAGATAAAATTAAATAAATATATATTAAATAGTTAATAATATGTATTAATAAGATAAATATTTACATAGATAACTAAAAATGCCATATACATACATACATACATACATACATACATACATACATACATACATATATATACACATATATACATACATACATACAAATATATATAATATTAATTAATTATAATACAAACGTTTAAATAAATAATCATCATAAAATATATGTTATGGAATCTTTAACGAAGATCAAATGGTAAAAACATAGTTAATACGTTTATATTATTTTAGTTTAAATAATATATATATATATATATATGTAATACATATATAATAAATATAAGAAATTTGTAAAGACTTTCAATGATAAGAACCATCAATAATGGTGTCGGGTTTTAATAAAATAAGGTTTATTATTAATATATATATATATATATATATATAGGGTTTGGATCAAATACAAATGAAATTAACATGCTAAACATGAGAATCAAGTAGAGTAATTATATATACAAGTAGAGTAATTATCATAGAGTAATTATGTAATTACTCTATGATAATTACTCTACTTGTATATCTAATTACTCTACTTGATTCTCATGTTTAGCACGTTAATTTCATTTGTACGTTAACCTTCCCCTATATATATATATACACACACGATAGCTTGTAACGAGATTAATTGTCACAACCCGGGTTAGGTAAATACACAGATTTGCGGTTTATTTTAGCAGAAGACTTTGGTTATAATAAAGTATTGATTTATTTGAAAACTTCTCGGATAATAAATAAACAAGTGTTTGATTTATAAATCATGTTTAAATCTTGTTTATAATCTTTAAATAATTTAAAACTGAGTCATCTCGACATTGAGAGCATCTAACTCCATGAATGACTATAATTCCTTGCTACCTGTACTAATATGTCTCCCTGAAATGTGGGGAATTGTTGACTCTAAAAATAATTAAATTATAGTTACAATACAAATATAGTATTCTGTACAAACTCAGCAGAAATGTTTCTATCTTTGGGATTTGTACCACTACCCTACATACACAAAAGTGTTCCCCGATCCATGTAGCCCTTAATGGAGAATAAATTATGATTGTTAGTCCTTGGCCACGTAGCCTTTAATTGTTTAGGCTGAACAATTGTGTTTGGATCCAGACACATGTGTAATCGGACTGAGTTGCTTTTATTTTCTAATTTGTATTATAACGTTTTAGAGATCACGTAATCTCATGTAAACGTTGACCGACTCTTTAAGACAAACAACCCACCCGTTCATCTTATAGAGTATAAATGTATTTTGACTGTTTGTAAAGGTTAACGTATTCACCTGTGATTGTCTGTTCTGAATGATGTTGTGATCTCGTTTGAAAACCTTTGTGAATGATTGCTTGATTGATGATTAACCTATAACAAAATATGTTTATATAAATACCCGGATCGTCTCTTGATCCGGCTACAGACCTTTAGTCTGGTTTTAATAGCTTTAAACCTTGATTGATCATTTGTTAGAATAAAATATCAAGACCTGTAGTCTTTGTGTTTATTTACCAAATCTTATGCTGAGTTTCTACTTCATGAAGAAAAATATATAATTTGTTTCTTTTTCAAGAAGAACATTTATTGGCTGCTATCTTTGTATGTAAAATCTTATATTTCTTAATCATGAAGAAACAACATTTTAACTATATTCCATGTATATAAAATGCTATGTTTCTTAATCGCGAAGAAACTTTATTTTTACTATATTCTCATGAATGAAAAATTCCGTGTTTCTTAATTGTAAAGAAACATTACTATAATCCTTTGTATGTTTAAAGCTTATGTAAACATAATTCTGATCAAGTTTTGGGCTATACCCCTGACTATGGTCTAAGCTATATAATAATAAAATAATGACTTAGGCAGAACCTCCACCTTACACGGGTATTCAGAATTTATACGTCTTATGCTTGTACGAGCAGTACTTTTATTCTACGCCGCATACTAGAATCTATATGGTCAGAACTTTGGGGCTTGGCACGCACTATGATGTTCGGCACGCAAAATGATGTGCGCCGGTCGTCGAGACTTGTCGCCACGTACTTCGAGGCGAGTCGGTTTGCGATGATATAATTACCTGGTCAAGGCATGAAAACCCAGGTAGAGAGAGTAATTCTAGAAAGAAAGGATTTTGGGTGTGAAATGTGAAGTGTCGTTAACTTCCTATTTATAAGCTGATTTTGAAACCCATCGCGATACGCGATGGTTCTTGGTAATCTCGTCGCGTATCGCGGCTCCGTATATTTTACGCCGCCATGGCATGTGCTGTGACACATGGGTGCTGAGTCATTGATGTATATAAAAATATTCATCTTTTTAGCATCAATAATCTCTAAAAATTGCAACTTCTATCGTATAATATAATTAAAATAACTACTTATCATGTTAAAATATATTTTCAGGTTTAATCCAAGCCTCAAACGAAGAAACAAATGAAAATCCAAAGAAAAACCAAAGAAAACTCAAGAAAACAGCAAAACATGGGGCTGTGCTTCAGAGAACATGGGGCTATGCTTTAGAAAACATGGGGCTGTGTTTCAGAGAACATGGGGCCGTGCTCACCTTTCAAAAAAGACAAAAATTTACAATAAAAGACAAAATAGTGGAAAACTGGACATGGGGCCGTGCTTCTAAGGACACGGGGCCGTGGTCACCTTTAAGAAATGACAAAAGAATTAACACATGTCATTAAAAAGCACGCGGCCGTGCCTCAGGAAGCACGGGACCGTGGTGAGTCGTCATGTACAAGCTGACAACATTTAATGCGAATGGACACCTGGACACGGGGACGTGCCTCATGGAGCACGAGGTCGTGCCTCTCACTCCAGACTGCCTATAAATAGAGGCTCATGTTGAACTCATTTGGTGTGCCTTGAAGAGAGTTCTATACGGTTTTCACTTATAAAAACACCTACTAACACTCATATTGAAGATCTTGTGGAGAGTTGGAAGGCTTGGAGACCATCAACCATCATCATCATCATCATCATTAAGGAAGATTCATCCACATTTGGTTAGATTATTCTAGTTTGATCATGTGCTTGTTATCTTCATCTCTTTTGATTTCATTAACCATGCTCATTATGAGCTAAACTCCATTCACCATCTAAATTCTATGAAGAATCTTTATTTTACTTGATGATTATATTGAACATGTGGTTTAGTTTAGTAAAGTACATGATTATTTTGCAATTATCCTTTGATGAAAAATGTTTTATCACTTTTCTTCAATAAATCAAAGTTGATTATTAACAATCATTTATGATTCACTCATGTCCTTGGAGGCTAGAAATGGTAAAAAGAATAATTTGATAACTTATTTAAAATAAAACATGGATCCTTATATTGTACTTAGAAATCATGAGATATAAGCTATGATCTATTTCTCTAGTTTTGATAATTCTGAAATAACATCGTTAACACAATTGCTTAGGTTATCATGCTACTTAAAGAAATCATATGTTAACGAAATGTGTAATTATAACCTACTTAAAACCAAGGGGAGATTGTGTGACTAAACTATAACCACCCGAAGTTGTTAGAATTGGTATTTGAGAAATCGAAGTCAATCCTAATCTTTCTACTTTACTAAACTACTTGCCAACTCAAATTGACATTCTCGTGGTAGCATGACATTATGAAATGGTTGACTTTAAAATGCGCATGCTAATTTCTTTTATGTCATAGGATATGCTTACTTAGAAATGAGGGGCTATTCTATCATACATTATTATGGCAAGTTTATCACATGTTCACTTTATAATTACCAAGGACAAATGGAGTGGATTCTCGGATTTAGATGGTAACTTTCATGTAATTGAATTACTCATTTAGAATTTCTCTTCTTGGTCACCTATATTATATATATATATATACATATATTATTTTATAAAAGTTAAATATCAACCCCAAAATGATTAAAACTCTCCGATTAAAGTAAAACGAAGATTCATTATTAGAAACATTTGTGTCCACGGATCGATACTTGGTTCTTGCCAATACTATTCTACATATACGATAGGTACACTTGCCTATTTTGTGTGTGTTTAGTCTTAGTAGAAATCACATTTATAAATTTTAAACACGATCTTATGCGAAAGCTAAAACTCCAATCCATTACATTTTACTAGCACTCACACAGCACAAATCTAGTTTTTGACGCCGTTGCCGTGGACACGGTACGTTTCTTAGAACGATCCAAGAATTAATTTAATCATTGTTTATAATTGTAAATATTTTAACTTTCATTTCATTTTTAAATTTTTTTTTACTACTTATTATATTATATATTTTTACGGCTAGCCTAACTTATATTAATAACTTATATATTAGTTTAGTTTTTGAATAACTTAGCCTAACTTTTAGTTTAACTTCAACTAACCTTTAGTTTAATTTAAGCAGTTTCAATTTGATTTAATCTCATGTATGTCCTCTACATTCGTCCTGAGTTTGTTTTTCCAAAATCTGAACCAGAACGACTCTTTTATCAACGAGCACTTAAACGGACTGCAGAAACCGCCAAAACAATTAAAGACGAGTTAGTAGACACCAACACATCAGGAGAAAATCAAACCGAAGAAATGATGGCGGCCCAAAACAACGAACCAAACATGAGCCAGTATGCCAAGCCAACTCTCGAAGGCTAAGGCAATGGAGTGGCTCCATCCGAAATCACCGAAAATTTCGAAATCAAATCAAGCACCATTCATATGGTGGAAAATTCAGTTCAATTTCATGGTCTCCTCGACGAAGACCCTCTTTCTCATATATCTCGATTCTTACGAATATGCGGAACCTTTAAAATCAAAAACTGTTTATAAGATCTGATCAAACTCAAACTCTTTCCTTTCTCTCTAAGGGGTCAAGCCTTATAATGGATAGAATCTCTTCCTTCTGGTTCCATCACTAACTGGGACCAGATGGTTGAACAGTTTCTCCTCAAATACTTTCCGCCTGATAAAACTGCCAAATACTGAGCCAGCATTACCGGATTCCGGACCGATGATGATGAGTCGTTACATGCAACATGGGAGAGATACAAAAGTCTTCTTGGAAGCTGCCCACATCATGGACTGAACGTATGATTGGATGTACAAAATTTCTTTGACGCACGATCCAGTCAAAACAAACGGGCCATCGACCAAGTTGCCGGTGGAGACCTGGGATCTAAATCACCTAACGAAACATTTGAAATCATGGAAAAGGCAGCAAAGAAGAGTTTCCCTTAAACCCACCAAGATCTACACCAACACACAAAGGAATGCACCACGTCGATTCCAACACTCTTCTCACCGCACAGGTTGAAGCCCTTTCTAAAAAATTCGAACAACTTCAAGCCGAACTATCAAAAACCAGAATCACCTGTGACACCTGTGGAGGAACACATAAGATGATTGACTGTAAATAAGTCGTTATGGCTATGGAAGAAGTCAACTTCATCGCCCGTCAAAACAACGCTTTAGCAACAACTACAATCCAGGTTGGAGAAACCTCCCGAATTTCAGTTGGAAATACGGAGGTAACACTCAAACTCTACCCGGATTCGAAAAAAGGCCGATGAATCAACCTTCCAACCTAACCTCAATTCCAAGATCAAAGTTCCAGTAGCCATCAAAATCCAAGCTACTAAAAAATTAAAGAAATGTTGATCCAAATCATGACCAAAACAAATGAAGCAGAAATGAAGGCAGACTTAAGAGCCGTTGATATCAGCGGACAATTTGTTAAAGCATGAAGCTGACCCAAAAAGTCAAAAAGCATCATTGCATTCTAGAAACTCAGATCGGACAGATTGCCCGGCAATTGTTTGCAAGACCACCCGGCGCTCTTCCAAGCAACACAATAACCAACCCAGATGCAGTAGCCAATGGTGTTACGTTAAGAAGTGGCACAACCACTGTTGCCTCACCAAATTCAGAACCAGCTATGGGGAAGGAATCCCCTGATAAAACGCAGGATTAGACTAATCCCAACAGGCACCGTACAACCTAAGGAACCAGTCTGAACTTATGTCCCACCTATTCCATACCCTGGTCGGCTGAAACATGAGAGATTGGAAGCTCAATACGGGAAGTTTTTAGAACTCTTCAAACATCTCCACATCAACATCCATTTCGTCGAAGCCATTGCTCAAATGCCGAACTATGAAAAGTTTCTCAAAGAAGTACTGACCAACAAAAGGAAGCTGGAGGAGCTCTCACATGTCACATTGAGTAAAGAATGTTCAACTTTCCTCCAAAGCAAGATGCTGCCAAAAATGACCGATCCAGGGAGCTTTACTATCATTTGTCTCATAGGAAATTTGTCTGTTAGCAATGCCTTGGCTGACCTAGGATCTAGTAATAATTTAATGCCTTATGCGGTTTTTGCAAAACTAGGGATAGGAGAACCAAAGCCCACCTATATGAGCATTCAGTTAGCAGACCGATCAAATATCCTCGGGGCATTGTTGAAAACATGCTTGTAAAGATTGACAAATTTGTTTTCCTAGTAGATTTTGTAATTCTAGACATAGAGGAAGACAAAAGTGTACCTCTGATTTTAGGAAGACCCTTTTAGCCAATGCAAATGCTATTATTGATGTTTGCATCGGCAAACTCACTCTCAGGGTCAATGACGAGGCAATCACTTTTGACATAGGAAAATCTATGCAATATCCGCAACATCACGATGACACATTATACTGTGTTGACATCATCGATACTATCGTGAGTTGCTATGTGCGAGATTCCTCCATCACTAACCCACTCGAAACACAAGTCTTAACCGAAACCATCACCATACCCATTTTAGAAAACGGAAATCTCAATGCTAACAACAATCAAGAAACATCAGAAGTAGTATGTGAGATCACCGAATGTAATGAAAAATCGAAACCATCAATCGAAGAACCACCAGCCCGAGAGTTAAAAGAACTTCCAAACCATCTCGAATACGCCTTTCCGGAAAAAGACTCTCAACTCCTACTAATTATTTCATTTCACCTTTCTAAAGAAGAGAAAGATGAACTTTTTAAGGTTCTCAAAAACCATAAGAAGGCTATCGCATGGAAGATCATAGATATCAAGCGCATCAGTCCTTCATTTTCTACTCACAAAATCCTCATGGAGGAAGAATACAAGCCCGTGGTCCAACATCAAAGACGTCTCAATCCCAACATGCAAGATGTGGTGAAGAAGGAAGTAATAAAACTCCTTGATGCCGGATTAATCTACCCAATCTCAGATTCACTTTGGGTTAGTCCAGTTCAAGTAGTGTGACATCTGCCCCGATCCGACCCGACCCAGGTACCCGTTTCTCCGATCCGATCTCTTTCTTTTATGATTTAATATTTATTTATACTTATACTTTACTTTTAATAATAACAATATATTTTCCTTCCCGCCTCTTCCTCTCTTTTCCTTCCCGCCTCTTCCTCTCTTTTCCTTCCCGCCGTCCCGTCCCTCTTCTTCTCTCTTTCCGCCTTCTTTTCCCCTCTTGTCGCCGTCCCGCCCTTTAGCCTTGAACCCCCTTTTTCTCTTGACTCTTTGCTGTCCTTTGATCCTTCCCGCCTAAGGTTGTCTGCGCAGCTCCACGCGCCAGACTCCTTACAAGGAAGCCTGCGTGAAGACCACCTGTTACTGCGATACGCGAGACGAACTGTCCCCGCAGCGCGCTAAGGATTTTAGTTCTTCCCGCGGCGCGCTATGGATACCGTTCTTCCCGCGACGCGCTAAGGATTTTAGTTCTTCCCGCGGCGCGCTGTGGACTGTTCTCTGTCTGCCTTCGCCCTCGCGCGTGCGCTCGAGCCTTCTCGCGCTAAACCCCCCCTTTGAGTCTTTTCTTCTGTTTAATCTAGCCGTTTGCTTTTGTGATGTCTTATCTTCGGTGCTGTTGACCTGACCTATCTTATGTCTGAAAAGTTACTTTCGGCGCAGCATGCGCACCAACCCCATTGGTTGGCAGAAAAAGTGACTGGCATTATCTTTTGAGATCTGCTTTTTCCATGCTTGACCAGTACCTTTATCTGACCCTCCCATGCCTGTTTACTGTTACCTGTCAGCTTTTCCTTTGCCCCCTGCAGCTGCCATATCTTTTGATATCTTTTGCTTTTGGAATCTTTTACTTTTTGGAGATCTTTTCCCCTTTTCTAGGGATTGTGTTCCCTAAGGTTTCCCTATAAATAATAATGTTAATTTCCTAACACTACACACACAAAGCACTTAAACTCTCCTGTTCTCTCTTACTCCTTGCCGTTGTTCTTCCTCTGCCGTCTCCTCTCTCTTTGCCTTCGTCTTCTATCCTGTTCTGCCCTGCTTTTCCGGTAATATATATATTATATATAATAATTTACTTATTAATTATGCTAACTTCTAATCAAGACTTAAATCAAATCATTAAAACAATAATCTTTAATTATAGGTTAACTTGTGCTTGTTTAAAGTTGGTTCTTGGTTTATCTTACACCGCATCGTTTATCAAGTGAGTAATCTCGTACCTAATCCCTTTTTATTTTTAATGTTTTGGGATGTTCATGTGTTCGTACAAACTTAGAGTCTTAAACTGTTTATGAACTTTAGTCGCGCAATATCCCATGTGTTGAGGACGTAGACTTGGCTGTTTATTTGTATGTGTGGATCATTAACCGTCTTGTCGGTCTATTCCGCAGTTCTCATGGTACCATTAGATGAACACGGGAGAACTATCGTTTATGATTTTCTCTTTTGTTTACACTTGCACAGTCTTTCTTGTTTGTGAGCTCAATTGTGAGCACTGGCAGTCTATGAGTATGAATCTTAGAGTTGGTCCCGATCGGATTACACCCTTGTTGAAAACCAGACATACACATGTTGCGCGCAGATTTATTGTTATCTATGTATTGTATTAAACTTGATTTCTCACCAACACGCAAGTGTTTGACGTTTATTTTAACACATGTTCAGGTTTGCTGTAGCTACATTTGGAGCTTGTGGACACGTAGGACGTTTTTACTTTTGGACCTAGATTAAAATGTATCAAGACAAGTTACTGTTGTTCGAATATTTTGTCTTATAATATATTGATTTATGTTGATTTATGTTATCTTGTGTTTACGTTGCGCGTGCGCGAATGAATATATTTATTAAATATTGACACCCAATAGTGTCACGAGTAATGAAACAATATGTGGCGCCCCGATGTATAATCCGCCTTTGGTCGGGGTGTTACAGATTGGTATCAGAGCTCGTTGACTTTAGGATAGGTGGTTAGACGTAACGGCCTAGAATACCTAAGAGTCCCTTCTCGCGCATGAGAGAAATCTCATGTTTGCGCGCTTATTGTTAATTACTCGATATTTATGAATATGCTTGCACAGACGCAGCGTATGGTTTTATGTTTTATTTCGCGATATTTCGATTTTTGCTGAATTTCGATTTTCATTGATTTTACTTACATATTCGTTTGTTGGGATTGAAAATCCGAAAAGTCATGGTGATACATGAATAGTTGATTTTCAAATTCCATTTACGATTATGTTCTGAGGTTGGAGACTTGAAAAGTCATGGTGATACATGAATTGTCAACCTCCAATACTCATTTTCTTGTATATTTTATATTGAGGATTGAAAAGTCATGGTGATACATGAATCGTCAATCTCCAATACTCGTTTACTAGTCATTTTAAATTGGGAATTCGGAAAGTCATGGTGATACATGAATTGTCGATTCTTGATTCGAATTTGTTACCTTTATTAAGTCTGCATTTAGGGTCAATTATTTTACTTTAACTTTTGACAGTAACTGACTCCGCGAAACCAAGCTTTTCGAGGTTATACTTTGCGCTAAAACCAAGATATTAACTAAAAATTAAAACTTTTATAGAATGCCTCCGCTATCTCGCCGTCATCAGAGGAGAGAAGCCTCGCGCAGGCGTAGACAGCAACGTTCCCAGGAAATGGCCGCCGCAATAGCCCAAGCTTTGAGCCAAAACAATACCTCCGGTTACAACATTAAGTCCTTTAACGCGGGTAACCCTCCAAAGTTCACAGGTCTTGAAGGAGCCACCGTGATGCTCCAGTGGCTTGAGAAAATAGAAAACACTTTCCTCCATACCCAATGCCCCTCAGATAGACGAACCCTATATGCTTCCAGTGTCCTGGAATCTAGAGCGCTTACATGGTGGAATGGAGTAGCTCATGCGCGTGGCGCAGAAGCTGCTTCTAGCATGCCCTGGGAGGAATTCAAAGAAATTCTGACGCGAGAATTCTGCCCTCCCAACGAGGTAAAGCGCCTAGAGGAAGAATTTTGGAACTTGAAGCAATACAGTGGCGAAGCGCGCGAGTACGCGACGCGCTTCCATGAACTAAGCCTGCTTGTCCCTCACCTTGTTACCCCTTCCCGCCGAGCCATAGAGAAATTCCTTGGGGGCCTCCCCATGGAAATTCAAGATTCTGTATGGGCCAGAAACCCAGCAACCCTCTCTGACGCCATCGAGTTGGCCGCTGTGCTCAGCGACAACCATGTCAGAGCAGGAACCCTGTTCCTGCGGGGAACTGAGAAGACCAAACCCACCAAAACTGTCCCTGAACCAGCAGAAACCAAACCCGAACCCTCAAACCATAACCAGAAACGTAGGCGCAGACAAGTCTACGCGCTTACCAGCCCGCCCATAGTCCAGCAACCCGCCTACCAACCTCTAGTATACGCTCCTAACCCACTGTCGACTTACCCAACTCCCCCTGTAGTCCACAACTATGCCTTAACCAATCCCGCACTCCCTGCCCCGCCAACTAAGAAACCCTACACAGGAAACCACCCCTTTTGCCCAACCTGTAGACTCCACCACCCACCTCAAGTCCCATGTCGACTTTGTAACCGATGTGGCCGCGCTGGTCACCTTGCAGAAAACTGTAGAGTCCTTCCCGCCAATCCAATTGTGCCAACACCAGCCTACCCGCAGAACCCACAACCAACCTACCAAAACCCACGACCCAGATCGTGCTTTAACTGCGGTGATCCCAGTCATTTCCGGAACGCGTGCCCGAGACTACAAGTTCAGATTACGCAAGCGAATCCGGTGAACCAGATTTCGAACCAAGTGACGCGCGGACGAGCTTTTAACATAACCGCGCACCAAGCGCAAGCGAATAATGACGTAGTTAATGGTACATTTTTGCTTAACGGATTTTATGCTTCTGTACTTTTTGATACTGGCGCCGATAGAAGTTTTATTTCTCGCGCGTTTGAGCAGAAGCTTGCGCGATCCGCGCAACGATTTAAAAGAAAATTTTTCAGTTGAATTGGCTAATGGCGAAACTGTTTTAATTAACTCAGTGATTAAAAATTGCACGCTTAACCTTAACGAAAACGATTTTCTGATCGACCTCATCCCCATGCCTCTTGGAAGTTTTGATGTTATTATTGGCATGGACTGGCTCTCGAAGAATCGCGCCGAAGTTATTTGCGCCAAGAAGTTGATTCGCATTCCTCGAGAAAACGGTGATCTTCACATCTACGGCGAGAAACCCTCCGGTGGTCTTAAGCTTATGTCTTGCGCCGAAGCCCAAAGACTCATGCGGAAGAAGTGTATTGCATTTTTAGCCCATGTGGTTAAACCCGATGAAGGAAAGAAGATTCTTCGCGAAATCCCTGTTGTGCGTGACTTCCCTGAAGTTTTTCCTGATGATCTTCCTGGTATCTCTCCCGCTCGTGAAGTCGAGTTTCGTATTGATCTTGTCCCTGGTGCTTCCCCCGTAGCCAAATCTCCTTATCGTCTTGCGCCCGCTGAGATGCAAGAATTGGCAAGTCAACTTCAAGAGTTGACCGCTAAAGGATTCATTCGCCCTAGCTCTTCGCCCTGGGGTGCTCCGGTGTTGTTCGTTAAAAAGAAAGATGGTTCGTTTCGCATGTGTATCGATTACCGCGAGTTGAACAAACTCACCATTAAGAACCGGTATCCCTTACCGCGTATTGACGACCTCTTTGATCAACTCTAAGGTGCCTCTTGTTTCTCCAAGATCGATCTCCGCTCTGGCTATCACCAGTTGCGCATCCGCGATGAGGATGTTCCGAAGACTGCTTTTCGAACTCGTTATGGCCACTTTGAATTCTTGGTCATGTCCTTCGGTTTAACCAACGCACCCGCCGTTTTCATGGATCTAATGAATCGGGTGTGTAGGCCTTTCTTGGATAAATTCGTGATTGTGTTTATCGATGACGTTCTGATTTATTCTAAGACCAAGGCCGAGCATGAGCAACATCTTCGATTGGTATTGCAAAAGCTTAGAGCCGAGCAGCTCTTTGCCAAGCTCTCCAAGTGTGAATTCTGGTCTGATGAAGTACAGTTTCTTGGTCATGTTGTGAACAAGATGGGGATTCATGTCGACCCATCCAAAATTAAAGCAATCAAGAACTGGATTACGCCGACCACTCCTACCGAGATCCGTTCCTTTCTGGGCTTAGCTGGTTATTACCGGCGCTTCATTTCGAACTTCTCGAAGATCGCTTTGCCTTTAACAGCTCTAACGCACAAAGGTAAACCGTATATTTGGGGCTCGAAGCAAGAAGAAGCCTTTCTAACGCTCAAGCGTTTGTTGTGTGAAGCTCCTGTTCTAGCGCTACCTGAGGGTAATGATGATTTTGTCGTGTATTGCGATGCATCCAACCAAGGTCTCGGTTGTGTTCTTATGCAACGAGGCAAGGTTATCGCTTACGCATCAAGGCAACTCAAGGTTCACGAGAAGAATTATACAACTCACGACCTCGAACTAGGCGCAGTGGTATTTGCCTTGAAGATCTGGAGACACTACCTTTATGGTACCAAGTGTATCCTCTACACCGACCATAAAAGCCTTCAGCATATTTTTGATCAAAAGGAACTCAACATGAGGCAACGCCGATGGAACGAACTCATCAGCGATTACGATTGTGAGATCCGGTATCATCCTGGTAAGGCTAATGTGGTAGCTGATGCGCTCAGCCGTAAACCCTGCCAGCTTAACTGTATCTTGCCGCGCGCGCAGCTTCACTTTGCGCCGATTCAGAGCAATCTTGAATCACGCATTCGCGACGCGCAGCGCGCATCCATCAGTAATGATAACCTTCGCGCCGAGTTAGCGTGTGGCGCGGAAGCTCACTTTGTCCCTAATCTGAGTGTAATTCTCTGCTATCTCAATCGCATCTGGATTCCCTTTGATGAGAATCTTCGCGCTGATATCCTGAGTGAAGCGAATAAATCTCGGTATTCTATTCATCCCGGCGCTGATAAGATGTACAAGGATTTGCGCATTACTTATTGGTGGCCCGGTATGAAAAAGGATATTGCTGTGTTCGTAGCTAAATGCCTGACTTGTTCCAAGGTAAAAGCTGAACACCAACGCCCATCTGGTTTGCTCGAACAACCAGAAATTCCTACGTGGAAATGGGAATGTGTAGCGATGGACTTTATTACCAAGTTACCTTTGACAGCAAGCAAACATGATAGTATTTGGGTAATAGTGGATCGTTTGACTAAGTCTGCTCACTTTCTGCCCATTCGTGAAACCTACCGTGTTGAACAGCTCGCGCAGCTTTATGTCAAGGAAATTGTCTGCCGCCATGGTACTCCTTTGAGCATCATATCCGATCGCGATGGCCGTTTTATATCTCGCTTTTGGAAATCTCTCCAATCTGCGCTAGGAACTCGCTTGGACATGAGTACGGCATATCATCCTCAGACTGACGGACAGTCTGAGCGAACTATTCAAACTCTTGTGGATATGCTCCGATCTAGTGTTCTTGATTTTGGAGGTAATTGGGATTCGCACCTGCCTTTGATCGAGTTCTCTTATAATAACAGCTATCATTCCAGTATCGGTATGGCCCCATTTGAAGCACTTTACGGTCGTAAGTGCCGCTCCCCGATTTGTTGGAGCGAAGTGGGTGAAGCTCAAATCACAGGACCCGAACTTGTTCAAGAGACAACCGATAAAATCGCCAAGATCCGTGATCATCTGCTGACTGCCAGAAGCCGACAGAAGAGTTACGCAGATCGCAGGCGAAAGCCTCTCGAATTTCAAGTTGGTGATCTTGTTCTCCTCAAAGTGTCGCCCTGGAAGGGTGTTGTCCGCTTTGGGAAGAAAGGTAAGCTTGCTCCTCGTTATGTTGGTCCATTCAAGATTCTCGCGCGTGTGGGAAAAGTTGCCTACAGACTTGACCTGCCGCCCGCGCTCAGTAATGTGCATCCAACGTTCCATTTATCCAATCTCAAGAAGTGTTTAGCTGACGAGAACCTTCACATTCCACTTGATGAAGTTCAAGTTGATGAATCTATGCATTTCGTTGAGAAGCCTGTTGAGATTATGGATCGCGAGGTTAAGCAAACCAAGCGCAGTCGCATCCCTATCGTGAAAGTTCGCTGGGAGTCCAAGCGCGGAGCCGAGTTTACATGGGAAAGGGAAGATCAAATGAAGATCAAGTACCCGCACCTGTTCTCTGCGCAACCTACTTCGAGATAAATTTCGGGACGAAATTTCTTAAAGTAGGGGAGACTGTGACATCTGCCCCGATCCGACCCGACCCAGGTACCCGTTTCTCCGATCCGATCTCTTTCTTTTATGATTTAATATTTATTTATACTTATACTTTACTTTTAATAATAATAATATATTTTCCTTCCCGCCTCTTCCTCTCTTTTCCTTCCCGCCTCTTCCTCTCTTTTCCTTCCCGCCGTCCCGTCCCTCTTCTTCTCTCTTTCCGCCTTCTTTTCCCCTCTTGTCGCCGTCCCGCCCTTTAGCCTTGAACCCCCTTTTTCTCTTGACTCTTTGCTGTCCTTTGATCCTTCCCGCCTAAGGTTGTCTGCGCAGCTCCACGCGCCAGACTCCTTACAAGGAAGCCTGCGTGAAGACCACCTGTTACTGCGATACGCGAGACGAACTGTCCCCGCAGCGCGCTAAGGATTTTAGTTCTTCCCGCGGCGCGCTATGGATACCGTTCTTCCTGCGACGCGCTAAGGATTTTAGTTCTTCCCGCGGCGCGCTGTGGACTGTTCTCTGTCTGCCTTCGCCCTCGCGCGTGCGCTCGAGCCTTCTCGCGCTAAACCCCCCCTTTAAGTCTTTTCTTCTGTTTAATCTAGCCGTTTGCTTTTGTGATGTCTTATCTTCGGTGCTGTTGACCTGACCTATCTTATGTCTGAAAAGTTACTTTCGGCGCAGCATGCGCACCAACCCCATTGGTTGGCAGAAAAAGTGACTGGCATTATCTTTTGAGATCTGCTTTTTCCATGCTTGACCAGTACCTTTATCTGACCCTCCCATGCCTGTTTACTGTTACCTGTCAGCTTTTCCTTTGCCCCCTGCAGCTGCCATATCTTTTGATATCTTTTGCTTTTGGAATCTTTTACTTTTTGGAGATCTTTTCCCCTTTTCTAGGGATTGTGTTCCCTAGGGTTTCCCTATAAATAATAATGTTAATTTCCTAACACTACACACACAAAGCACTTAAACTCTCCTGTTCTCTCTTACTCCTTGCCGTTGTTCTTCCTCTGCCGTCTCCTCTCTCTTTGCCTTCGTCTTCTATCCTGTTCTGCCCTGCTTTTCCGTTAATATATATATTATATATAATAATTTACTTATTAATTATGCTAACTTCTAATCAAGACTTAAATCAAATCATTAAAACAATAATCTTTAATTATAGGTTAACTTGTGCTTGTTTAAAGTTGGTTCTTGGTTTATCTTACACCGCATCGTTTATCAAGTGAGTAATCTCGTACCTAATCCCTTTTTATTTTTAATGTTTTGGGATGTTCATGTGTTCGTACAAACTTAGAGTCTTAAACTGTTTATGAACTTTAGTCGCGCAGTATCCCATGTGTTGAGGACGTAGACTTGGCTGTTTATTTGTATGTGTGGATCATTAACCGTCTTGTCGGTCTATTCCGCAGTTCTCATGGTACCATTAGATGAACACGGGAGAACTATCGTTTATGATTTTCTCTTTTGTTTACACTTGCACAGTCTTTCTTGTTTGTGAGCTCAATTGTGAGCACTGGCAGTCTATGAGTATGAATCTTAGAGTTGGTCCCGATCGGATTACACCCTTGTTGAAAACCAGACATACACATGTTGCGCGCAGATTTATTGTTATCTATGTATTGTATTAAACTTGATTTCTCACCAACACGCAAGTGTTTGACGTTTATTTTAACACATGTTCAGGTTTGCTGTAGCTACATTTGGAGCTTGTGGACACGTAGGACGTTTTTACTTTTGGACCTAGATTAAAATGTATCAAGACAAGTTACTGTTGTTCGAATATTTTGTCTTATAATATATTGATTTATGTTGATTTATGTTATCTTGTGTTTACGTTGCGCGTGCGCGAATGAATATATTTATTAAATATTGACACCCAATAGTGTCACGAGTAATGAAACAATATGTGGCGCCCCGATGTATAATCCGCCTTTGGTCGGGGTGTTACAAGTAGTACCCAAGAATGGAGGAATGACAATAGTTATGAATGAGAAGGACGAGCTAATACCAATGAGAACAATCACAGGTTGGCGGGTTTGTATTGACTACCGGAAGCTTAATGACGCCACAAGAAAAGATCATTTTCCACTTCCTTTTATCGATCAAATGCTTGAACGTTTATTTGGAAAAATGTTCAATTGTTTTCTTGATGGATTCTCCGGATACTTTCAAATTCCAATTGCTCCTGACGATCGGGAGAAAACCACCTTTACATGTCCATATGGCACCTTCGCTTACCGAAGAATGCCATTTGGACTATGTAATGCTCCGGCCACTTTCCAACGTTGCATGGTGGCCATCTTTCATTAAATGATCGAACAATCTATGGAAGTTTTCATGGACGACTTCTCAGTCTTTGGAGACTCCTTCAATCATTGTCTGAAAAACCTAGACAAAATGTTAGCTAGGTGTGAAGAAGTGAATTTAGTACTCAATTGGGAACAATGCCACTTTATGGTTAAAGAGGGCATTGTTCTCGGTCATAAGATATCCCAAGAAGGAATAGAAGTTGACAGGGAAAAAATAGAAACGATATCCAAACTTCCACCACCAACTTCAGTCAGAGCCATTAGAAGTCTTCTAGGTCACGCAGGCTTCTACCGCCGCTTCATAAAAGACTTCTCCAAAATTGCTAGATCTATGACCAAACTTCTAAAGAAAGACGCACCATTCGTCTTCTCGGAAGAATGGGTTGATTCATTCAACATATTAAAAGACAAACTTGTCAACGCACCAATCATGACTACACCTGATTGGACACTTCCATTCGAGATCATGTGCGATGCAAGTGACTTTGCAGTTGGAGATGTACTCGGACAACGCAAAGAAAAACATTTTCGCCCAATTTACTATGCTAGTAAAACTCTTAATGATGCACAAGAAAATTATACCATAACAGAAAAAGAGTTATTAGTAGTAGTTTTTGCCTTTGAAAAATTTAGATCCTATCTAGTTCTTTCCAAAACCATAGTTTACAACGACCATGCCGCCATACGATATCTCTTCAACAAGCAAGATGCAAAAGCCAGACTCATCCGATGGATTCTACTACTCCAAGAATTTGACATTGAAGTTAAGGACAAGAAAGTAGCAGAGAATGTAGCCGCATACCATCTTTCACGCTTAGAATACCCAGCTTCAGAAGAACTTCACAAGGAAATTATCGATGACAATTTTCCACACGAAGTTCTTATGCATATCCAAGCATCAATGAAAGAGGAGGATGAAAGTCCTTGGTTTGCCGATTTCACGAACTATCTAGCTTGCAGAATCTTAAGAAAAGGGCTAACTCATCAACGACGGAAGAAATTCTTCTCCGACCTTAAATTATACTTCTAGGAAGACCCTTACTTGTTTAGAATAGGTGCCGATCAGGTTGTTCGTAGGTATGTATCAAGAAAGGAAGCCTTAGATATCCTCAAACACTGCCATGAAGGACCAACTGGTGGACACCACAGCACCGCCACTACGGTAAGAAAAGTGATGCAGGATTTTTCTGGCCCACCATATATAAAGACAAAGACACACATGCTTTGATCCAAGCATGCGAGGCTTGTCAAAAAGCCGAAAACATCTCATCCAAGAATGAGATGGCTCAAAAAGGCATTCAAATTTGTGAAGTCTTTGATGTATGGGGAATAGATTTCATGGGCCCATTGCCTAACTCATTTGGAAATAATTACATCCTTGTAGCAGTCCACTACGTGTCTAAATGGGTAGAAGCACAAGCTCTTCCCACTAACGATGCTCGAGTAATTGTACGATTTCTGAAAAAGTTATTTTCACGATTCGGTACTCCAAAAGCCCTAATCAGCGACCGAGGTACCCACTTCTGCAATGTCTTGATGGACAAAGTCTTAAGACTATATGGAGTTCACCACCGATTGGCAACACCATATCACCCTCAGACCAGTGGCCAAGTAGAAGTCTCGAATTGGGGAATAAAAAGGATCCTCGAAAGAACTATAGGAATGAATCGCAAAAATTAGGCAGAAAAGTTAGATGACGATTTGTGGGCCCTTAGGATAGCCTCCAAAACCCCCATAGTAACAACACCCTTCAAACTTGTTTTGGGAAAACATGTCATCTACCAGTAGAACTAAAAAACAAAGCTTACTGGGCTTTCAGAGCAGTGAATTTTGAACTAATGTCCTCTGGTAAAAATCGGGAAGATCAAATTCACGAGCTCGAAGAACTAAGAGCACTGGCCTATGAAAACTCCTAGTCTTACAAAGAAAAGACTAAACGTTTACACGACGCCCGTTTAAAAGGAAACAAGAAATTTCAAGTTGGCGATCGTGTATTGTTATATAACACACGTTTACGTCTTTTCCCAAGAAAACTGAACTCTCGTTGGGTAGGTCCTTACGTGGTTGAATCAGTTTTTGACTATGGGACAGTTGTGATTTCAAGTTCTGATGGAAACAAGTTCAAGGTAAATGGACATCGATTAAAACCATACATCGATGGACCGTTCGAGGCCGTCTCAGAGGTCGTAATCCTCCATCAGGATAAATAAACATATTGGAAGTAGGGTCTAGCCAAGACCCTCATTAAACCAGGCATTATATATATATATGTTAAAAAATTATTAAATAAAATAGTAATAATAATTAGTAAGGGGCTGTTTGGCAAGGGCTGAACCATTAAGTGCTGAACCATTAAGAGGTCTGAATGATTAAGATGCTCTGAACCAGTAAGTGCTGAACCAGTAAGTGTTGTTTGGTTGAACCTTTGAATGGCTGTGCAGAATGACTATTTTACCCCTCTGAACTATTTTATGCTGAATGAAAGATATCTGTTTAGTCTGAGCTATTAATAACTATATTGAATGACCAAACTTTCGTTATAACCAACAAAAATACATCTTAATACAAACTTTGGCTATAACCAACCAAAATATATCTTAAAAATAGTTCACCATTAGTGTGCATCAATTGTAAGAGTACTAATGGTAATCCGACTACTAATAAAAAGCACACAAACAATAGTCCTTAAGGCTTTTATAAACTTTGAATATACATTAAATGATTTTGAACACACTTGATCAGTTAACACTTAATACTTGCTTTAATGATGAGAAAATTTGGTCCCAAATTAGGAAATTAACAAAACCATTAAAATATCATAAGAATCCAACATTAGACGTCCCATGAAACACATTTGTTAACTATTCCATACAAAAGTTTTGTGTTTTCAAAAGCTATGATGTTGTTAAGTTCCTCTCTTTACAAAAAGACTTAACTACCAAATCATTCCTTCGGTATTCGATCTTCAAAAGATAAGACTTGAACTTGAGATGTTCATCTTCAAAAGTTATGTACCTTTGTTGGCTAATCCTTCAGTAGCTAGCACCTTTCCACTACATTGTTGACTTTGACTTTCTGAATTCAACACCCATGTCCTACATTTAGATCTGAATTCATCTTTATAACACCACATCATGAAGACTTTTCAGGGCTTGCTCAAGCTTTTAGAAGGCCTAAAGCCGATAGAAAAACGGGGGCCTTCTAACAAATTATTGCAAATTTAGTTAGTTTAAAAAAGAAATTTAAATGCACCTTAAAAATAATAAGCCGTACTAATAAAACTCATAGTAAGATAATAATGATAACAACTTCAACAAAATGGTAGTAGTATGAAGTACTAATAAAAATGTTACCAAGCAGTTTGTTAAATTATATCAAAAGCATAACAAGCGAGGAGTTCCTATTTCCAAATTTAATAGCAACACTTGCAACATGAATTAACGCAACAACATGAAACAACACCCTCGTTGTTCATCAACCAAAATCAAAACGATATGTTGTTTACTAATCCATCCGTTTGACCCGTTAGTGCATATACTCGCATATCTCACTTGCAAGTACTATAAACAGTGAACAAACTATAATAGATGAGCACAATAATTTAAAACCAAAACTTCATGCTTAGTTCAAGTGTAACAACTATTTATGTTTAACAGCTTCAAATATAATATTACTTTTATGTAGCTGCTGTAATAGGCTTATTTAACATGCTTAACGACCATATTTTTCTATGTTCTACAAATCTTGAGAAACTAGACTTAGCAAGGTTTCAAACCCAAAAAGAATCATCTTAATCGGATCAACGGTTTATTTTATATGACAATTAGAAAAACAGGACAGATTCATAAGTTAACTGAAAATTCAGCTTTACACCATTTTGTTATGTTGTTTGCACTGCAGTTTTCGAGTACCTACTGACCATATTTTCTCATGTTATAAAAATCTGCAAAAAACTAGACTCAACAAGCTTTTCAACAATATAAAATACACCCCAAACGAACACTCCATTTTGTTATTGATGCACAAAGAAAAGAACGGCATAGACATTTCATCGAACAGATTGCGAGCATAAATGGAATACAACCAACACCCAATCATATGCCCGAAACGAAAAAAAAAACTTAAATCAAGTAAGATTCATGGTGAAACGATGATGAAAGACTTGTGACCAAAACCACAAAAAAAAAAGCCATTGTAGACAACCAAACCACAATCCTAGTCAACCGCAAAAGATAATGTTTATGCTAGGTAAATGATGCTAGGTAAATGAATAAACAAAGATTGCATTCCAATACAAATTTGAACCGGTGCCAAAACATATCAATTCATGTATTTACAATAAACTTAATGTCACACAATGAACCGAATTAGAGCAAATCACTATGCAAATTAGGATAAATGCAGTAAAAAAATAGAAAAAACATGAACCATTACCAAACATTATGAAAGTCAGGTCACAAACAAATTGAATTCAATAACTCCAACACTCAATTAGACAAAAAAACTAAAAAATGCATGTAGAAGAAAGAGGGAATCATAGCAAAAAATAAAATACAATAAATAACGAATTAGGGTTAATACCAAGAAGACGAAGTCCGAATCGGTGACGAAAGACAATGATCACCCCATAGATTTGTCAACTATTGATTAAACAAAAAAAGCTACAACCATAAACAGATTGTACTGGTCAAGAAAGCTAATTAACAAGTTGTTAAATAGTTTCAATTACCACACGAAAGATAGGAAATCAAAATCCTAAAATACTAAACTTCCAAAATCAAAGAAAGCAAAAACAATTTTGAATGAAGTCAGTGTGAGGTATTGGATTGAATCTGAATCAATTAAATATAAATCGATTCCATATAAATCAATTAAGCAGAAATCGATTGAGAATGAAATAAACAGTTGAATCTGAAATAGAGATTGAACCTGCTTAGGGACGAGGATATAATCGATGGAGCAGGAATAAAATTGGTGTTTGGGTCCGGTGGCGGCGACGAAGGCGGCGGCGGTGACGGTGGTGGTAGACGATGCGGAAGAGAAGAGACGTGTTGATGATTTGTGGTGAAGAAGAGGAGATGGAGAGGAGATGGTGGGGAGTTGAAGAAGGGTATATGTGTCTGCTGAATGATTCAGCGATGAGTTTGAGACTGAACGATTAAGAGGTGGCTGAACCATTTAGATGTTCAATTTTCACGAACCAAACACGTCTATCACTTACCGAGTCAGACCTTCACCTCTGAATGGGTCCATTCAGACCCAAACAAACACCCCCTAAATAAAAATTAAGAATGGTGATAATTCTATGCGGGGTACGGATGATTTCACACCCGATTTTCAGTATTATTATGCTTGTTGGTTGTGTGCAGTTATTTACAATTTAGGTACACTACATGAAAACGTATGAAAAACATGGGACGCTCTGTCGAAATTTCGTTGGGCCATAGGGAAGTTCCAATTGACCAAGATGAGGAGGACAATGTGAGATTCAAGTATGAGGAGGGGAATTAATTGACCAATTTCTTGCTCAACTAATTATATGATTCTCTAAGAACAAAATTTTTTGTAGCAAACGAAGACTATTTTTAATATTTAGCTTTCCTCGCTAGGAGGCTTAGGTAATGCAACAGCCTCAGTCATGCCTGTTCTTTACATCTTTTTCTTTTCCGAGTTTGAGAGTTTAACTTCCTTTCCCAGTAATGAAATCATCGGAGTAGTAGTACTGTTTGTTTTGATCTTGAAAGAAAGGTTGGCAATTTAGGTAGTCAATTCAATGTCGGCTTCTTCAAAACCCTTTTTCTGCTAATGAGCTTTTCTTTGAAACCATCTTGGAGTAGTTCAAAGGAAGTAGCAGCTCTAGCTTTAGGGAATCAGCGGATAACAAAACCAATAACCAACTAAAAATACTACTATAACCAAAGAAGTGAAAAGGTAAAAAAGAAGTTTTGTAATATTGAGAATAAATTTATGCAAAATATGGTGTTTATACCCAATCCCTCTGTATGATAAAACTCATGCCATATAAATATTTCTTCGGAAGCTTTGAGTGAGTCATATATTTCGTGTAATTTAGAACTTGTCGCAAATGTTCATTTCAAGGCTGCACGAAGCGTTGTATAAAGAAGAAGGTAATATTGTCACCATTCCATCAAACCATTCTCCAAATCGCAAAACCCAAAAACCTTATCCAAAAACCTTACCACTTTATCCCTCTCACCGGTAAAATACAACACTGGTATTTTACCGGCAGACCCTAAAGAACTAGAAATGTATTCTTTCGATTTCAATTTCCTTTGCTGCATACATTTCGCAAAACCTAGGTTGCCTCCAGAACTTAGGGAGAGAAACTTTCTCTTTAGCAATGATGTGAGGAAAAAGTGGCGCCAAGACGAACAAAGGCCACCATTTTGTGGAGTTTCCAAAAGCACAATGAAAAGAAGAGCAAAAAATACGAACGATGCTTAGAATGCGGAAACTGGTCCCACGAAGGAAGATGTAGAAAAAGTCAAACTCAGTCTCAACATGAATATACCGAACTAATGACGGTGGGGGCTATTAGGTTCAAAGCCGAACGATCCATTATAGTTGGGAGTTATGTTCAGAGCAGGATTGAGGAAGAACTGATCCACATCCTCGACAAAATTGGTCTCGACGATCTGACCTTAAAAGAGTCATTAGGTTTGTTTAAAAAAAACATAAGCAATTGGGAGAAAGAGCTAACCATTGAAGACATCTTAAGACTCCCGACAATCAGCAAAAGTTGTATTTACCATCCTCACCATCATTAACCTAAACTCTTGAACCACCACAAAATACCAAAATCCCTACTCACACAAAATACCTTCTGATCTATGCAACCCTTCACAAATGTGGAGATTTGAACTTGTTACAAGCTTATTTATCACATGTTACATTTTGGCTAAGAGTGTTCACATACATACATCATAGGTATGATCAGATATAAAACCAAGTGTGAGTGAACATTGTGATAACGTGACGTTTTGCATAAATAGAAGCTCATATAAACAAATCGCCTTTCTATATATCACTTCGTATATGATTTAAGGTTGGCTATTTTGTTTCCATTTTCTTGGAACTTTTTTGGGATGTTTAAGCTATGGTCCTAACTTACTATTTTTAGAGAATATTTATAAGTAGCTTGCTTGAGGACAAACAAGGTTCAAGTGTGGGGATGTTTGATGTATATAAAAATATTCATCTTTTTAGCATCAATAATCTCTAAAACCTGCGACTTCTAACGTATAATATAGTTAAAATAACTACTTATCATGTTAAAATGTATTTTCAGGTGAATCCAAGCCTCAAACGAAGAAACGAATGAAAATCCAAAGAAAAACCAAAGAGAACCCAAGATAACAACAAAACATGGGGTTGTGCTTCAGAGAACATGGGGTTGTGCTTCAGAAAACATGGGGTTGTGCTTCAGGAAACACGGGACTCTGCTTCAGGAAACACGGGGCTCTGCTTCAGGAAACACGGGGCCGTGCTTCTGGGAACACGGGGTCGTGCTCACCTTTCAGAAAAGACAAAAATCTACAAGAAAAGACAAAATAGTGGACAACTGGACACGAGGCCGTGCTTCTAAGGACACGGGGCCGTGGTCACCTTTCAGAAACGACAAAAGAATTAGCACATGTCATTAAAAAGCACTAGGTCGTGCCTCAGGAAGCACGGGGCAGTGGTGAGTCATCATGTACGATTTGCCAGCATTTAATGCGACTGGACACCTGGACACGGGGCCGTGCCTCATGGAGCACGGGGTCGTGCCTCTCACTCCAGACTGCCTATAAATAGAGGCTCATGTTGCACTCATTTGGTGTGCCTTGAAGAGAGTTCTATACGGTTTTCACATATAAAAACACCCACTAACACTCATATTGAAGATCTTGTGGAGAGTTTGAAGGCTTGGAGATCATCATCCATCATCATCATCATCATCATCATCATCATCATTAAGGAAGATTCATCCACATTTGGTTAAATTATTTTAGTTTGATCATGTGCTTGTTATCTTCATCTCTTTTGATTTCATTAACCATGCTCATTATGAGCTAAACTCCATTCACCATGTAAATTCTATAAAGAATCTTTATTTTACTTGATGCTTATATTGAACATGTGGTTTAGTTTAGTAAAGTACATGGTTATTTTGTAATTATCCTTTGAAGAAAAATATTTTATCACTTTTCTTCAATAAATCAAAGTTGATGATTAACAATCATTCATGATTCACTCATGTTCTGGAGGCTAGAAATGGTAAAAAGAATAATTTGATAACTTATTTAAGATAAAACATGGATCCTTATATTGCACTTAGAAATGATGAGATATAAGCTATGATCTATTTCTCTAGTTTTGATAATTCTGAAATAACATCGTTAACACAATTGCTTAGGTTATCATGCTAGTTAAAGAAATCATACGTTAACGGAATGTGTAATTATAACCTACTTAAATCAACCAAGGGGAGGTTGTGTGACTAAACTATAACCACCCGAAGTTGTTAGGATTGGTATTTGAGAAATCGAAGTCAATCCTAATCTTTCTATTTTACTAAACTACTTGCCAACTCAAATTGACATTCTCGTGGTAGCATGACATTAGGAAAGGGTTGACTTTAAAATGCGTATGCTACTTTTCTTTTATGTCATAGGATATGCTTACTTAGAAATGAGGGGCTATTCTATCATACATTATTACGACAAGTTTATCACATGTTCACTTTATAATCACCAAGGACAAATGGAGTGGGTTCTCGGATTTATATGGTAACCTTTATATAATTGAATTACTCATTTAGAATTTCTCGTCTTGGTCACCTATATGTTATATATATATATATATATATATATATATATATATATATATATATATATATATATAATTTTATAAAAGTAAAAAATCAACCTCAAAATGATTAAAACTCTCCGATTAAAGTAAAACGAAGATTCATTATTAGAAACATTTGTGTCCACGGATCGATACTTGGTTCTTACCAATACTATTCTATATATACAATAGGTACACTTGCCTATTTTGTGTGTCTTTAGTCTTAGTAGAAATCACTTTTATAATTTAAAACACGATCTTGTGCGAAAGTTAAAACTCCAATCCATTACATTTTACTAGCACTCACACAGCACACATCAGTCATCATGGTACATCGCGTATCGCGATGTCCTTTGTTCTGGGTTCATCGTGTATCGCGATGGCATGCTGAACTCAAAGTTTCACTTTTTGTCCCTCGTCATTGGTAACTTGTCATGTCTAGGTCTTGCTACAATTTTCCAAATATACTAAGTGCAAAGTGCGCCATTAAAGCACCACATTGCACCCCAGCCCGTGCTCATGCGCATCAGGTGCTTCACACCCTTCGCTAGGACCACTGGGTGCATGCTAGGCATAAAAGAATATTACTATGGAATTTAATCTCTTTATAAAGAGCTTCCAAATATTTCACACTTTCCATGTGGGATTGATTTTAACTTCCTTATTTATACATATGTGGAATGCTTCCACTTTCTTCTATCGTTTCATGTGGGATGAAATTTCCTTATTCCATATCCTTAACACGAGTTGACTTTCTTTATGGAATATTTTTATTTCTTTATAAAATGATTTTATTTTCTTTATTTAAATTTTCTTATTACTTATTTTAGAGAATAATTTTGACCATTCAACTTTACTAAGTTGCCAAATTTGAACCAAAATTTTGGGGATATTACATTAATTGACAAGAACCATAAAATTAATGATGTCGGTTCAATAAAATAATGTTTACTTTTATATTAAATATTAATTATAATAATTTATAAAATCATTTAAACACTTAAAACAATATTATAAAAATAAAAGAACAAAAACTGGGCTGGGAGGTTCGAACCTGCGCCCCCAGCCGGCACGAGCCTAGAACACACACATACACACACACCAGCCAACTGGGTTGGTGTGTTAGTTGAGTATAATCTGAAAACAGTAACTTAAAACAAGAACTAGTAAACCCCAAATGGATTATAAACCCTAAAAATTACAATCCGATTAACTGATTATTGTTAGGTTAATTTGTAATTGGGTTATTGATTAAGGATTAAAAACGATCATAATGCACAAGTCAATTACCTGTAACGACGATGAATTAAGGGATAATGACGAAGCCAAAGTTTTGGCCAGAAACCCATACGAACAGAAGGATTTGGCAATCATAAAGCAATTAGGGTTAGGGCTTTAGTTCGCGAGGTCAATAAGAAGGTACATACCGGTTTAATTGAAATTTTACAAACTCTAAATGGTATATTACATAATTAAGAATGACGGTTTTGTTTATTTTGCAAACAAAATCGTTTATGGATCATATACTTTAATTAATACGTCGGTGTGAGTCGTTTAGGCATTATAAGTGATTTACAATGATCAATTCCATGTATAACGCGAGGATTAAGGTTCAAGAAATCAACCACGTAACGAGTTACGGGTCACGGGTTTTAGATTTGTAATATGGTCCCTGAACTTTAGATATGGATATATAATAGGTTAAAACTTAGTTTTTGGGTGAAAATTGTATATAATTCAAAGTTAAAATAATATATATATATATATATATATATATATATATATATAGACACACACATATATAATATTTTATTGATTAATTTACTAAAAACGAAAACAGGTCGGGTATTAGACATTATAATTTAAACGAATATCCAAGTTGTTACAAATCAGTTCCAATACTCTTGTTAGACGACGTTGAATGAACAAAAAGCATGTAACAATTACCGTTAATACCATAAAATTAAGGGAGATCGACGAGTAAGGGCTTGCGGCCTAACTTGGACTTCAAAACAAATCTTAACAACAATGAATGTTGCAATTAGGTTAGGGTTAAGTGTCTTCGCGTTGAGTGGAATGTATGGACGAGTCTAATTGAGTTTTAATGGTTTATTTATAGGGTAATAGATTAAGGGCAGCATTGGTTCATAAGTTACAGGTTTCCATTCAATTCATTAATCTTTACCACAATTAGCTCGTCGGTGGAACTCATTTAAGATAAAGTTAATGATTTGATAATATAAATTATGCCATTGCTAACTGAAAATTATGGTTTAAGGCAAACCGGGGGGGGGGGGGGGGGGGGTACGCACCAACGGGAAAGAAGAGGGAAAAGGGAAGATAGGTGTTTGAATATATTGCAGAATAGTCCCTGGTCTTAGATGTTGGTTACATAATTGAACTAAAGTTAGTAAGGGGGGGGGGGGTATTTTCCCTTTATACAAAGTTAATCCAAATAAATAAAAAATAATAATCAATAATAAAAAAAGATTACTTAAATGCGTACCAAACTTTAATGATTGGGTTACCCATACGGACGGGGTCAGGTAACGGTTACAAATACGTGAAAACGAAAAAAATCCGAGTTGTTACACGGACAAGATTGCATGCGGCACATTGATGGTGCGCAAAGACTGGCTAAACCAAGTGAGAAGCATAGTGAGCTAGACGAACGACATGATGCTAAATAACCAACAATTGATGGCCTATGTGTTTGGTTAATTTTTAACTTTTAAGGCAGCTACACTACCAATGCATGAGACAAGTGGGATAAATGTGGTTCCAACGAGTGATAGTAGACCAAAAATGAGTGATAGTAGACCAAGAATGAATGAGCCGCGTGTGATGACAGCCTAATGGCATGAATCTTGGATCGACTAATTGATGCTAAGACTGTGTGTTGTCGCTGAAGCCGCACTTCAAATTCATCCAATAAAATTGTGTCATGCAGTGCTGACCGGATGTTGACTGGACACTCGCTAAAGCCACCGCTGAAGCCGCCTGAGCTTGTTGTGGTCCAGACGAGCGGTGGCTTCAGCACATTATCTAATTTGTTTTAATATAACATAATAATATAACTACAACAATAATTTATATAATAAAAAAACATTAAACATCCTAAAAAGATAAAAAAAAAAAATAAATTAAAAAAATAGACATCCTAAAATATAATGAATAGCTTCATTTGTAAGAGTATTCTTAACCTATCACCCAAACCCATCTTTATAAATACATTAGAAAACACTAAATTTCTCTCTTCTATCCAGTTAAATAATACTTTTATCATTACAGTTTTTTCTTTACTCTACGAACAAACAATTAAGCAAATATTAAAAATAAATAGGGGCAAACTTTGTTTACCCAAATTTTCAAAAAATCACTACATTTTCTCTCTTCACCTTATAATTTACACTCACAACCACTTAAAACCACATCCTATAATTTGCATATATCTCTCACATAATTTTGAGGGATATGATGAGAATGCTCTATCATCCAAACATTTTTACAAGTCTCTCAACTAATATATTCTTATATTCTTTTATGTGAATAAAACCGAACAAATTAATATGAAATAGTATAACATTTTAGGTTAGTAAATACATATGGGCTAACCATCTTCTTCATATCTATCCCTTGCTGGCTGCTGCATCTTCATCATCTTTCTTCTTTTTTTTTCTGATTTTTTATTACTAACTAAAGAAATTATAAAGATCAAGACCCAACTTTCCTTTCCCCACTTCCAAATTCCCATTCACCGGCCGCTAGCAGGGTCGCGACCACTCGCTCGCGCCACCGTGTTGTGGTGTTCGGCACTGACGTGGCTAGCGCCAGCCACTCGCGGCTCCGATGAAGCCACCACAATGCATGATTTTTAGCTTGGAAGTTGAGAAAGAAAAGTAAAGAAACAGAGCACGTAGTCTTTGAAGAGCAACTTGCAAGTATTGTACCAAATGAAGTCCAAGAGCCACATTCAAAGAGGTGCAGGTGTTTTAGGGTGTGAAAGATTTTGGAGGAACGTGTCAGGATCTAGAAAGAGATTGATCCAAGGGTATGAATGAGCTCGCTAGAGAGAGAGAGAGTTAAAAATGAATGCAACACTAGGTCTATCAAAGGAATGGTTTGGAGGAGATCAAACTTAATACAATGGGGACTAAGTTATCTATTTTTATTTTACTAAAGGTTATCGAAGATTAGTCGGATAGCGTTGCCTAGTATTAACCCTTCATAACCCCGTTACTCCTAATGTGTTCCTCCTATGTATTGGATTCAAGAAAACCCGCCTCTAATCCCACGACCCATTCGTGATCCTTGACTTCTTGCATATGCTAACCAAAATCATAATTTACTCCCCATCCTGTCTCGACAACCTTGCTCCTCCTTCTCGAGTCCATTACTTCCGATCACAATCATAATTTGCATCTCACGTATATCAACGAAAAGAAAAGACAGATTACCGAGAACTCAAATTAAAGACAAAATCATAATTTATTTAGAAGAGCCTCATTCGAAACACATGTTCATAAAGCAGACACTTCGTTCAAAACACATGTATTTGTCTTACAATCTTTTATAATTACATTGTGTCTTATTTAAACTTTTAAAACAAAATTTATTCAACATTTGTGACCTTTACAAGTATACTTGAAGGTTATGACTTTTTTTTATTTAAAAATGTTGGTAACATTAATGTTCTTTTAGCATAAATGTGAATAATTCTTTTTCCTCAAACAAAAATATATTTGACGAGCCAAACGAGCCCTTAGTCTATCAAATAACCAAGCAAATAGGTTTTTGACTCGTTTAATCATACGAAAATCTTCAAACCGAAATTAAGTATTTGTAACTTATCTAAGACATTTATGACTCAACTTACCAAATCGAATTGTTTGCAACATAGTCTTCGCTAACATGTTTCAAAAATACATAAAAAATAAGGTTAAAGAAATAATAGTTTTAATTGACCACAAAATAAAAAAGGGAGAATTCTGAAAATAGTCCTTTTTAAGAGAGAGATTTTGAAAATAGTCCAAAAAGTTTTGAATTCCTAAAATAGTCCTCCGAAATCTATCTCCTACGAGAGATTGGGATTTGTGACGTGAGTTTTCGTTGGAGGAGATCAAACTTAATACAATGGGGCCTAAGTTATCTATTTTTATTTTACTAAAGGTTATCGAAGATTAGTCGGATAGCGTTGCCTAGTATTAACCCTTCATAACCCCGTTACTCTTAATGTGTTCCTCCTATGTATTGGATTCAAGAAAACCCGCCTCTAATCCCACGACCCATTCGTGATCCTTGACTTCTTGCATATACTAACCAAAATCATAATTTACTCCCCATTCTGTCTCGACAACCTTGCTCCTCCTTCTCGAGCCCATTACTTCCGATCACAATCATAATTTGCATCTCACGTATATCAACAAAAAGAAAAGACAGATTACCGAGAACTCAAATTAAAGACAAAATCATAATTTATTTAGAAGAGCCTCATTCGAAACACATGTTCATAAAGCAGACACTTCGTTCAAAACACATGTATTGGTCTTACAATCTTTTATAATTACATTGTGTCTTATTTAAACTTTTAAAACAAAATTTATTCAACATTTGTGACCTTTACAAGTCTACTTGAAGGTTATGACTTTTTTTATTTAAAAATGTTGTTAGCATTAATGTTCTTTTAGCATAAATGTGAATAATTCTTTTTCCTCAAATAAAAATATATTTGACGAGCCAAACGAGCCCTTAGTCTATCAAATAACCAAGCAAATAGGTTTTTGACTCGTTTAATCATATGAAAATCTTCAAACCGAAATTAAGTATTTGTAACTTATCTAAGACATTTATGACTCAACTTACCAAATCGAATTGTTTGCAACATAGTCTTCGCTAACATGTTACAAAAATACATAAAAAAAATAAGGTTAAAGAAATAATAGTTTTAATTGACAACAAAATAAAAAAGGGAGAATTCTGAAAATAGTCCTTTTTAATAGAGAGATTTTGAAAATAGTCCAAAAAGTTTTGAATTCCCAAAATAGTCCTTCGAAATCTATCTCCTACGAGAGATTGAGATTCGTAACGTGAGTTTTCGTTATCCTATCACTAACTGACACGTGTCACTTCAAAGACAAAGTTTCAGAGAAATTTGACTTGGCCGATAGTTTTCAAGTCAAAATAATTTTCTGAAAAACCATTGTTTTGGAATGAAATTTGTCCGTCACGTGAGGTTTCAAAGTCATCGTTATCCGCGTTTTTTTGAAATTCATCTCCTCGGACGCATTCCAAATGAATTTCGTCTGTTTTTGCCTAAAAAGACGTGTTGTCAGACTATCAGAGTAGTTACAAAGTTTGTATTTTCGATAGAATTTTGATGAAAATAATCGGATTTTGCCTAAAAAGAATAGATTTTAGAAAAAGATAAATTTTGATATAAAACTCTTTTTTTTGCGTTGAAAATAGAGTTGTCAGATCCGATGAGTTTTGATATGAAGCTCATCTTTTTCGATGGTTTTTATATGAAAGTTATCCTTTTCGATGGAACTGAACGATATACGTCTTCTTGCCAACCCGGGACATTATGTTGCCATCATAATACGATCCGACAAACCCATCACCCAGATCAATAACTTCAATCTGATCACCTCTCTTGAATTTCATTGTTCTACAACAAAATTTTGTTGAAGTGGGAGAACATTTAAGGAAAATACATATTTTTGGAATTTTATAGAACTTTAATGAAAAACAATTGAGAAGATAAAATTCAGAGCAAAATTATCGCTTGTTTTAAACTTTTTTGTAAACTAATCGGTTTTTTTTACTTTATTGAAAATCATAGGACAAATAATATGTTCACTGAAAACGTATCGTTTTTTTTCCAACTTTTTTGAAATTTAACGTAGTTGACGAAATTCATTTGGAATGCGTCCGAGGAGATTAATTTCAAAAAAAAACGCGAAAATCATCTTTTTTGAAACCTCACGTGACGGACAAATTTCATTCCAAAACAATGGTTTTTCAGAAAACTATTTTGACTTGAAAACTATCGGCCGAGACAAATTTCTCTGAAACTTTATCTTTGAAGTGACACGTGTCAGTGTGTGATAGGACAACGAAAACTCAAGTCACAAATCCCAATCTCTCGTAGAAGATAGATTTCAGAAGACTATTTTGAGAATTCAAAACTTTTTGGACTATTTTCAAAATCTCACTCTTAAAAAGGACTATTTTCGTAATTCTCCCAAGAAAAAATAACCCCACATCTTTCAAAAGGAATAAAGTTAATATAAAAACCAAAGACGACAGATTTGTTGAGTAGTAGTACGCTCATCAAATCTTCACCTTCCAACACTTGCACACACATATAAATGTACTTTATTTATTTTATAAATATTAAAAGAAAGTTGGTTTAACAGTAATTATCTCTACTATATATAATACATTAAAAAAGGACAAATTAAGACACTAAAATTTTAAGTACTTTACAACTTGTAATGCATATGTTACATCCCATAAAGCTTTTAAGAAAAGGGCAAATTTGTCTATTACAAAATATGCTTAAAAATAATTACAATATTTCTTCCTCTACTTAAATCAAGTTTTGTACATTTGTAAAATAGTTTAAACTTTGGCCTATCATCTTTACTCGTATATTCTTTTTACTTTCATTTTTAAACCAACTTTTCACCAACGATTTTTAAACGGCCATAACTTTTTCGTACGTTAATATTTTTTTAAAAAAAAACTACACCATAAAAATTAGCATTCTATTGTCTTTAATTTGAGTATGGTATTGTTATATTTTATTTTAATATAAAATTTTAACATGTAACATATAGGTGTTTTCTTAATTCGGTTTTGACGGTTTTTAAGTTAAACCGTGAGCCAAACCGCCAGTACCATTTTTTTTCGTTAAAGACTGAAACACACCGTTGAAATTTGATCTGAAACGTTACTAACGCTTCGGTTTCACGGATGAAGCTTTAATTGTAAATTTACCGTCCGGTCAGATTTTATATGGCCTGTTTCGGTATAAACTGCAGACTAACTGTTTGCTAAGGTTTAAAAGTTTAGAAACCCCATTACCAAAAGTTAAAGAAAAACCAGCCATAAAACCAAACCGATGATTGGTAATTTTAACGGTTTCAAGGTTTCAAACTAACCATGAACATCTATAACTGTTACGTGATTATTAGGATTTAGTGTTACCCGCTGCATCGCGCGAGCACCAATCTAGTTATATTTAAAAGAAAGAGAATTAAAAGTTTACACTTGTTACAAAACTCTGTTTGAACTTGAACGCAACTTATAAAATAGAATTAGTTTAATTACTTAAATGATAAGGTAATGTTGACATAACCAATAACATTTAAAAAGTAAATCAAACACATGATCATTCATATAAAACAATATTTAATTATGTATTATCGTTTTATTTCATTACATGAAGTTAGAGTAAAGTGTAATATTTGTTTTTGTGATTTGTCAAATAATGTGAATTTAGTCTAAAAGTTTTATTTTTTGCGTATGGACCCTTCACATTTTTCAGTTTTTGTCAATTACATCCAAATCACTAACCATGTTATATTTAATCGTTAAGTCAGGGGTATGCATGTCTTTTCACTATTTCTTTATTATAATATTTATTTCAGTGATTGTGATTTTCGTCCTTATGATTTGTTTAAATATGCGGTTTTAGTCCAATAGTTTCAAGTTTGCAATTTTCGTCCTTGTAGTTTCATTTCACTTGCAATTAAACCTTAATTTATTAACCTCGTTAAGTCTGGTCGTTAACCCATTTGTGTGTCTCTCACGTGACGGCCAGTTTTGTTGTTTTTAACATATAACACAATTATTTAATCGCATGAACGTCAGTATTCCTCTCCCTTAAAAGATCATTTTCAACTAGAAAGCTTGTGAGGCGCCCATGCAAAATGCCAGCCGTATGCTCTCATGGCATGATTCGTGTTGTGCGAGGGAGGGAGGAGACACTAGCGGTGGCGCACTGGCGTCCATGAAAGAGGCTGTCAGCCTGATGCGTAGATGGTCATGCTGCCCGGGAAGCCTTTACTAAGGTGAGTTATTATCTTATATTTCATGCACACTAGGTATGACTTTTAATGTGCATTATCAAAACTTCTTGTGTATATATCATACCCGGTACTTAACAAACATGTATTTATTATTCATTTCTTCTAAAAGTAACCATAAATTAAGCTTGTTTAGCATTAAGTTTGGGCTAGAAACTTACAAGCCCATAGTCTAAGCCCAATCAAGAACACCCACAACGGAAACCAATTCTATTACAACGGCTAGTTTCCAATAACCCGACCCGAATAGTGACGCTCCATTTTTTCCAACGGCTAGTTACAATAGAACCCTAAATTCAAAATCGCCATAAAACCCCCCAATCATCCGTATCTTCCCTCACTCTAATTATTATTATTATTATTATTATTATTATTATTATTACCCAATCAATTTCAAAGATACAAAAAATGGAAACCCCAATGTCATCAAGAAGAATCACAAGATCACAAGCCTCAAGTAAGTTTTTCATCCATCAAAATCTATTCTTTTATCAATTTCCCATCTGGGTTTTGAATCTTTATAATAAAAAAATGAATTTTAGGGGTGGAAGATGAAGAATCCAATAACCGGAGTGTTTCGAAACCGAAGCATCAAGAACGAGAGAAATCGGCATTAACCGATATAACCAACGGTTCCCCGATCATCGGGCTTGCAATGGGGAGTTTAAAGACGCCTTCATCGAGATGTTCGAAGAAGAGGATGATGATTTGTAACAGGACTCCTGGATCTGGGGAGACTTTGTTGAGGGGTCAGGTGAAAACCCTTTTGAAGAAAGTGGAAGAAGAAGGTGTGGTTTCGAAGATTTTGTTTGAACCCGATCGCTTGATGTATAAAAGGTTTTATAACTCCCCAATGGCTGTTCTTGCACCCACTCCTGCTAATACTCCTCAAGTTTATAACTTATCTTGTACTAATAATAATGGTTTGGGATCATTTATTGTCTCTCCTGTTGCTCAAAATTTCAGTTTTACTAAGGTTTGGTTTATTTATTTTTTCATTCCCCAATTGGGTGTTATTATTATTATTATTTAAAATAATTATGTTTTTTTTTTTCAATTTGGGTTTGTTTGAATGTTTAGATGCTTAATGAGGTTATTGCTGAATCAAATGAAGAAGAGGATGTGGTAACAAGGTCATTATTCATGGACTTCTCTGAGAAATCGCAAGATTCGGGTTCATCCGGATGGTCGGTTCAAGTGAATGCAAACACAAGTGAGGAGTGTAAAGATGCGGTGGTGGATGAGTTGTGTGAAGGAATGAGCAAGATGAGTGTTAACAAAGCTGACAATAAGTTCACTGGGAAACATACAAGGTTTGTGTATGGAAGTGATGGGGAAGCCGAAGTAGAGTTGTCGTCAATAAACATCAACGGGAAGCACTTGAATTTGTTATGAGATGTTGGTTGGCTTGGTTGTCTATCTTGTGACACCGATAATTGTTTAGTTCCTGTTCTAAGGTTTTGAAGTTGAATTCTAATTGTGTGTTTGTTTGGTTCTAAATTTGATGAAAAGAAATCTTTATTTGAACATTTGATCAAAGTTATGTGAATTTCTGATTCTTGAAAGTTAATAGGCTTTTGCCTAAATCTCAACACAAAATCCGAATTCAGGCTTTGAAACAAAGTAACCTTTGCACAACGCAAGAGGTTGAAACAAAGTAACCTTTGCAGTTGTTGTCTTCTTGATATTCCAACCTGTTGTAAATACGTTGTTTGTTAAGGTGGAATACTTGATCAACAACACTAACCTTTGCACAACGCAAGTATTGATTTTTAATCACTTGTGTATATGGGCTGTTTGCCACAACTTGGATTTACACATTCGGATCCCAAGAACCACACCGCACAACCACCCAAGTGCCACCACAAACCGGATCCCTTAACCTGCAAGAAAGATTAGAGGTGCATAAAACAAAGATGGTTCCAAACCGGTTCTGGGTATGGTCAGTGCGAGTCATTGTGATAAGGGGCGGACCAACTGATCCCGGGACACCAATGTTTTTCGAAAATTACTTAGAGACGGTATATAAAATTTTGTAAGGATCTCATAAAAATTAATACTTGGAACCCATACTATTAATGTTGAACTGGTTTTGTGTAAAGTCTCTTGGTTTTCTTTGAGATGTTGCATGTTCTTGCTTCACTATACTATATTTTTGTTGTTTTTTTATATCCTAGTCAATATTAGTTATTTAGTTATGGTATTTGTGTTTTTCTTTAGTTTCTCTCATATAGTCATTATCACCATGTAACATATATAATGACAACGTGAGTTTTGCATATTCTTTTATTATTTAAATTGCGTATGTATATTATAATTAATTATTTATTTGTGTTAGAGTTAGTTTTTTATGTTTTGGTCATGTATGTAAGACAATAATCACAATATATATAGCTTACGTTTATGTTTTTCGGATATGAATAAAAATGAGTTAAAAGTCTATGTTCTATCTAGTTTCTAATCTAGATTCTTTCTACTTACTCGTTTCCAATGACATAATATTTCCATGTTTTATTATGTTCCCCGCCTCGCTTCAACCCGACCCGAATAACGGTCAACCCGAAAATTTTTGTAAACCGAAAAAATTGGGACCCCATTGGCAAAAAAGCTTGGGTCCGCCATTGATTGTGACATTAGAGGGCCCTTGCAACTACATCCTCGCCGGGTTAACGATACTTTATTGCGTTTATAGACCTTCTTAGTCATTTAACCTTGTTATACCTTTTATCACAACGCACCACTTCCTTTCATCACTTTAGAAATCATACCGAAAACCTATTTCCTCCACTATCCACATTGCGATGATTCTCTTGAATAAACCAGATCTCTTTTCCCTACTCCATATACATCCCCAACAAAACGAGGTCGCATAACATAAGAACCACAACCCGTTCCCTCCTTTATCATGCCTATATACCAAACAAATATTATGGGTGTAAACTTTAGTGCATTGAGTATTAACTATTAATATATGGGTCGCAACTGGTAATGATAGAAATGAGTTCAAGTTGAAAAAAGTTTTGTAAAAGACTGTCAAATTGGTCACGGTCAAAAAGGTTATTAAAAGAATGAGTTAGGGTGTTGTTTTATATATTTGTATTTTCTAACTTAAATGACTTTTTCACTTTTATAAGTCAAACTGTCAAAATGACCAAAACTTGGTCTTAATTGTCACAACTCTTTACAGGTCTTAATTGTCACAAATCTGTTAGGGGGTGATGGCTTATTTAAAGCCAACTCATCACATGGTTTATTTGTTTACACGAGAAACATATTGATTCACTCGGATCACTTAAGTAGTCCATGGTGGATTCATTTTATTATTATTTTTTTTGTTTATCTGTTTATTTACTTAATTGTGTATCTCTTTTATTTGTATTTGTAATAACAAACTAGATTAGTAGAAGTTTTATGTAAAAACCATTTTATTTATCTTCTTTTCAAAACATCTCGGAAACCTTGGATTGTATATATTTTTTTGCTGTAATTAGATTTTGTATTTTTACTGTATTCTATGAATTTTAAATTTTAATGTTTATTTTAGCACAATATGATTTTAACTTACTTATATAATATATTATTTTCTTAATTTTATATGTTTATTTAAAAAATATCTATTTATTTACCTTTTCTTAATTTTTCAAATTCATTGTTTTTTTTATTCTTTGTATCATCCATATATTACTAATTTTTCAAATTCATTGTTTTTTTTATTATTTGTATCATCCATATATTACACGTGTTTTCTAAAACTAGTGATTAAATAAAAAGGAAACTGACAGAAGATCCGAGAAAATAGATATTACCAGCAAGCAACTTCACAAGTTGTCTTCTTTATAATTTGACCACAATCATTTTATAATTCTTATTTTTTGTCATAAAAGTTTCATTTATTATTAAACTTTGTATTCTTACTTTTACCACCAAAGTTTCATTTATAAAAAAAAACCCTTGAAAACTTTTTTATTTTTACTTTTGTCGCAGAATTACTTCTGTCTTTTATACTTTGACTATCAAACTTACAAAAACCAACTTTAAAACTTGTCATTTATGCTTTACCCACCAAACATTCAACCCACAAGGCATCAAACTTACTTTTGTCTTTACTTTGACTACCAAGCTTATAAAAATCACCTTCAAAATTTTTTACTATTATACTTTGACCACAAAACTTTCAATTTTTGTCACAAATTATGTTTATTGATGGAATCGTAACAAACCTAACTGACACCGGCCGAGTTCCGGCCACAATATACCAGTTTAAAGTAGCTACAAAGAGGTGTTAGGTTCTCTAACTTAATATTAAAAGATACTAAGACTATGTGTAATGGATGTACTACAAAATGGGTCGGCTTACGTCATGTGGCGTTTTGTCAGCAAAGAGTTGGTTTTGTTTTAGGGGTGTAATGGTGTTAGAGCATTCTCATCTCATTCCTCATCCTTATCCGTATAATTACACTAAAAAACACTACATTTCTCTCTCCTATTCAATTAAATAATATTTTTTATACCTTTATCATTACAGTTTTCTTTCTCATCTACTCACAACCAATCCAACAAATATTAAAAAATAAATAGGGCAAACAATGTTCCCCAAATTTACAAAAAATCACTACATGTTTCTCTCGATCTTATAATTTACACTTACAACCACTCAAAACCTAACCCTATAATTTACATACTCTTCTCACATAAATTTAGGGGATGGGATGTGAATGCTCTTATACCCCAATATGTATATATACACATGTAATAATAATATTTTTCAAACCATTGGCAGACGACAAATAACACTCCCCCCCAACTTATCGTCCCTATTATCGTCGGGGGGGAGGGGGGGGGGGTCCACCATTTTGTAGCCCCCATCGCCCCTAAACATCGCCCCATTACGCACACTCTAATAAACTAAATTAGTGGAGTGTACCATAATACCCTTTTAACAAATAAAAGAAAAAAAAACTAATGGTATGGAATTTCACCCTTTAAACTGAGGTGATAAATTAAATATTTACAAATACAACTTTAGGGGATTTTAGATGAAAAACTTTGCTGTTAAAACATACAATGAAAACAAAAAAAAAGGTATTAAAAGTGATAATTGATGGAAATTAGTTTTCATGGTTTTCATAAAAGGGTGTTTTACTATTTTTCCTTTTGTTTTTGTTTTTTAAATATCTAAATCCGACCCTATATTTGCATCATACAGTTGTCACACGTTTGTCTTTTAATTTTTATTTTGTGTTTTTTCAACATTCTTGTAGCTACCCAAATCTTATGTCCATACAGGCACCAAAAATAAGTTTGTTAAGAAAGAAAACAAAAAAGGAACTAGAAAAAGGGCACCACTCTATATTTTGTATTCACGTTAAGTTTCTTGAAAACAATAACATAACCGTATTTTTATATTATCTATCTATTCTAATAAAAAACTACCTATTTTTGCCACTTGTAATCCTCATAGCCCTTCTCACATTTTTTTCACTTATTTCAATATATGATTCTTATCTTTTAAGTCATGTCAATATATGAATTCAAGTTTGTTTTTATTATATGTAAATCCTAATCAATTCATTCATTAACATTAGTGGTGAAATAAGAAAATAAGGAAATATTAAAATTGACGTTACAGGTTTGTTAAAATATAATTTTAAAGTCACAGGTAATTGCAAATTAAAGCAAATAAAGGTGCATTATTGTCGAAGAATTTGAATTTGTATTGTAAACTACAAATTGTTTTTTAAACTTGGATTCGAGCAAAAGTGCATAATTTTTTATATAAGATTGGTTTTAAATTTGAATTTAAAATCTTCTCATATGCATTAACACTCAGGAAAATGTGTATTTTCTTAATTTTCTACAAACATTTTGTATAAATATTGCAAACATAGAGAATACTTATTATATATCTTGATATTTAGCATTAAATTATTGAAGTTGAATTATATATTTATAATCTATATGTATACCGATTTACTATATTAAGTATATGTCATTTATTTATTATGAAATTTTTGTATAGTATAAAGAGTTTTAGCAATAAGAAATCAATAATTAGTTTTCAATATTTTATTTTATAATTCAGACCAAAATGCTTCAAAACATATATTTTCACATTAATTTAAAAAATAGTTAATCTGGTTAAAATTGCTTCCGACAAATCCGAAATCTTTGCTCTTTTTTTTTTCTATAAGTTTTTAAAATATATATATCGATTAATTAAATATTCCAACAACTCCCGTAATATTAACAAATGACATGGGATTAGTATTCAAAATTTAAGCATTCCTTATCCAATACTTTCAACTATTATAAATAAGAATCACTACTTTAACTTTATGCAATTTTAAATCTTCTATTATTCTACTAACTCAGAATAATCACTTTTATTTGAACATGACTTTAAGGTTAGTATGTATTTGTCACTTTACATTAATATGAAATGAAAAAAATCATTTGTTATATTTTAATTTTCGGTTTTATATGTTGCTTGATTATACAATTGTTAATTGTAAAATATAAATCAAGTAAATATTTGTCATAAACAGAATATTAATAACACCAAATTTAGCATCATCAATCAATTTCAAATTCTAAAAATTATAATGATGACTATCATCAAAGTTCAGGTAATCTGATTTTTTGGATAATCATGTTTTAGGATAAACATGAGCACATGATCTCAAATGACATTATATATATTAACTGATTAATAGGCATGATATTTTATGTGTAAGAATTTTTTTTTGTTAGTTTCATTAATATATTATTATTTATTTAGGGTTGATATGTACTTGAAGAATCTTATTTATCACAGGGACAATTATACATAGGGGTGAACAAAAAACCGAATTAACCTAATCGAAACCGAATTAACCGAAAAAACCGAACCGAAGCATTAACCGACGGTTAAATTTTTGTTTTTTTGAAAAACCGAATTTCCGATTTCGGTTCGGTTTTCCATTTTATAAAAAACCGAAAAAACCGAACTGGTTAATGGTGATGAAGATTATGAAGACTGAGATTAAACTTTGAAGATGAACAAGATGATGAATGAAAATTAGAACTAAACTTTTTAGTGTTTTTTTGTTAAGAACTTTGTTGAATTTAAGCTCGATTACTTTAGCAACTTCGTATACGTATGGTGCCACGTAACATGCGTATAATTTTGTTTTTTGTGTTTAATATATTTGTGGTACTTTAATACACTCTTACAAGCTTAAAATTATCATCTTTATTTTTTTTAATTTTTTTTGCAATGTTTACACATAATAGAAATAAACCGACTATAACTGAACCGAAACAAAAAATAACCGAAAATCGAAAACCGAAAAAACCGAAATCGAACGGTTTGTATATTTAAAAACCGATGACTTCAATTTCAGTTTTGCCTAAAAACCGAACCGTGCACAGCCCTAATTATACGTGCATATGTCAAGAGTTATAAACATACATATATGTTACCTTATCAAGAGTTATAAGCAGGCATGGACTAAATATTTGATTTGTGATAAACAATGTATACTAACTAATACAATTACAAATGTAGTGTACAAGGCTGTTTTACTTATTTGTAACATATTTGTGTAATCTTAGTTATGTAACTTCTGTAATTTTAATGTAAATTGTAACTGTATAAAATATATGATCATTTTGTTAACTATATTTCATTTAATGGCTAAAGTACAAAATTTTTATCAATTACTCGTGTAATACACGGGCCTCAAACTAATATATAATGTATAATTGCAATCTCACCGCATCCCTTTCATTTTTTCTTTTAGGGTTGACGATCGTAAATTATATAACACACGGGATGACTTGAAAAAAGAAAATAACTATTTGGAGAAAACTGTTAACATATCACTTTACCCATAATCTGTTAGTCTAGTGGTATGATATCCCTTCTTATAATTACAAATGTAAGATAGTGGGCTCAAATTCTTGTAAGTTAAAGGTTAAATAATTTTGTGGTAGAAAAGAATTGCTGTAAAAAAAATCGTTTATGCAAGGCAACTTACTGACATTTAATCAAAATATAATATAGCTTCTACGATTATATGAATATAACTCTTTAGTTATATACGGAGTAACTAATTGATAACTATTTTGTATTAATCTTAGTTAAACATATAAAAACACATATACCATCATAACAGATAGCCTTGATGTGCAAATTTGGTTGGTTCAAAATACAAAATTCACCTAAACTTAGCTAACTAAAGCATTGATGGGCAAATTTAATTATGGTCAAGATTAAAGTGGGATAGGAGAAGGGTCAAAATCACAAGATAAAACAATTAAAAGAAAGGAGTGGGCCATGTCTAAATTTTGTTACATTTGATTTTTCTTTACTTACGACTACAATTTAGTATTTGTACGTCGATCCGAATACATATTATCGTCATATTAATTTATTATTTATCTGCCTATCACAATGTTCATTATTGATTGTTGATCACTTGATCATGCCCCATCTCCAACGTTGGCACTAAAATGTAATATTAAGTTGAATCGTGTCTCACACTTGACCATATACATGCATATTAGATATCGGATACATATGTTAGTTTGTTAAAAACATTCGTTAGCATTCACAACTCATTTTTTGCTGTTTTAGTTTTTATATATAGTCACTCAAGAAAATTAAAATAAAAAAAGGTTAATTAATATATTATTTTATGTCCCAAGAAAAAAGTTAGGGTTTAGTTGAACTGGTATGTATATCTTGTAATCCCGGATAATCAAGCCGGGCATCATCTAACTAATTCCATAACCATCTCATACCTACCAAAGTTTTTAAAAACTAATCGCATCCCCAAATGCCTGTCCTGAATATTTTGGGCTTCCGATTTACATACGTGTTGGGTTTGGGATCGTTTCAATCAATCAATCAATCAAGCACTGTATATCCTACCGCATAACACGCAATCGATAGGGTCAGGGAAGGGTTTGGGATCGTTTGTCATTGTAAAAATGAAAAATTATATTATGAACTCCAAGTTGAAATATCCTCCACTACTATAGCCTATATATAGGTATTTAATTGTTTTGGAATATTAATTTGATGGTATGCCTACGTAGGGTGGTGGTAGAAATTAGAAGATTAAAAAAGGAATAAGACGGGGCAACCACCAAACTAAAAACATCACCCTCCATTAACAGAATCATATAGTGAAGTGGACGCAAAGATACAACCTCTTTTTATTCAACTTTCTCTCTCTATTATATCTTCCATAACTCCATTTCACCTTTCAGTGCGTACATGCACGTGATTTAAGATTAATTAGGGGTTTCTGAAAAAGATCAATTAATGGAGGTAGAGGAAGGATTGGTGGTGAGAGGAAGGGTTGAAATCGACATGCGAAGGCCTTTCAAATCAGTTAAAGAGGCTGTCATGTTGTTTGGAGAGAAAGTGTTGGCGGACGAGGTCTATGCCGGCCAGAAGCTCAAACAGGTTTACTTCTACATTCATTGAAACTCATGAATACAAACTAGGTATTAGGTTACTTTGTGTTTGTTGACAATTATATGCGTTACATGCATGTTTTGTGCATATGCTTGACTTCTACGTGCATTTGCATGGCCATACCTCATGGTACCTTATGGGTTGCATATCTAGTTTGTTGTATAACAATTGACTCATATATATTATCTTGATAGACAACGGTCATTAATGAAGGAGAAAACAACCATGAATACCGAACAAAAGTTGGAGCAATAGCCGCAGAGCTTGAAGAGACAAAACAAACCCTAGAGAAAGCAAAAGAGGAAGAAACATGCATGGCTTACTACCTCGCCTCGCTCAAACAAGAACTTGAAGAAACCAAGTCCGAGCTAAAACAACTCAAGTTAAAACGAGAGCCATATTATCAAAAGCAGTTGTTTCCGGTTGATAAGGAGATAGAAGAGATCAAATGCATTGAAAATCCTATGATAGTTGAAGTAAACCATCCGGAGAAGGAAGAAAGTGATGAGGATTACCCGGTGTTTGAAAAGAAGAGATCGGTAAAGTTTGCTAGCCCTCCTTCTTTAACCAAAGTGATGGTAGAAGCCAAAATGCAAGAAACAAGCCCTTCTTCACTCAAGAAGAAAGCCTTGAGAAAAACCATTATTCCTTCACTCGGGGGGATTTTTTCAAGAAAGAAGGGTGGCCAATCTGCAAGAACACCCAAAACTATAAAATGAAAGAAATAATTTGTCCTTATAATTGATTCAAAGACGGTGTGTTATGATTCTGATCTTCGTATGCCCGATTTTATATGGAAGGTACCAATAGCTAACGTTGGCGAAGTCTTTTATTTTTTTTTGATTCTATTATTATAATTTTTTTATAAATATACGTTGTTTTAGAATATTTGGTACTAGGTTATTGACCCGTGGGCACCACGGATGAAAAAATATAAATTGTTCAATAAACAAATAATTTCAAACAACATATATTTGAATTTGTTATTTGGCCGCAACATGATATTTAATTGCACTTCATATAATTTAATGATATCAAAGCAAACCAAAACATAAAATTTTAATGAAAACTCTAAATCTATGACAAAAAAAAATCAACAAAATATCAAAAGAAACAAAAAACAAACTCAAACATAAACCTAAAACAATTATTGTCTTGAAAGCATCCTTTTATTATCATCATTTAAAAGGCATCACTTCTCAAACTTTCGGATAACAAGAATAACCCCTTCATCACCATCAAACTTCCATTTCATTTTTCACTATTGCTTTTTGTAGCCGACATACTTGTTTCAGAATCATCATCATATGTATCAACTAACTTTCGTTTGAGCTTTGCGTCTTTAACAGAAGCGGATTCACAACAATGGAACATCTACAACAACATCTTGTGAAATGAAAATAGGAGTGACCTAGTCATCGGTAGGAATTGAAGAATCCTATAAATAAGATAATAAATATCATATTATTAATAAATACATAAATGAATATCATACACATTAAAAGTTGTGTACTAAAGAAGAACAAATTATAATTTAATGTTTGTAACAGTAAATACCTTCAAAGCAAGTGAGTTTAAGAATCTACATACCATAAAATAAGCAAGGTAGCTGACACCAAGTGTTAATACAATTTCCATCATAGTATCATAAAAGAAGTTCCATGCGAAAAGTAAGATTATAGTCCAAAAGCCACGCCCATTCCTACATTGGACGAAGAAAAAAGTATAACCAAACCAAGTGACATATTAGAAAATTGAAGGTAAAACACTCACGCTCTAACAGATACAATAGCAAAGAACTTTGCTATTGCAATTGCCACCCTGGATATACACAATGAAAATTATAATTACATAACTATGATGATTAAGAAATGTTTATATGTAACATAAATGCATGATACAAAAATTATAAATTTTATTATATCCATGAAGCAATTAAACTTCCAAAACTTAACTTTCGTTAAATTGGTTGAGTTTTTTTTAGTTCATAGTTGTTCGACTGCATGTGCTATAGGGATGTCAGTGAAACCCGAACCCGATTGAAAACCACGAAACCCGATGAGAAAACACGAAACCCGACGGGTAGTTACCCCATAAATACCCGACGAGTTTGGGATGGGCTTTACTAATCGTGTATGGGTTTGAGAATACCTAAACCCGTCCCAAACCCGATCTATGTAAGGCCCCGTTTCCGGTAGCCCTACTTTCGTGTTGGATTTACTCATAAACGCAGTTCTAAATATCAGAGTTAATTAAAACATTCGCGGAATATAAAAGCTTTCATAAAACATTTCATAACAAAACACATCTTGTCTTAAAACAACATCTTGTCTTTCAAAATAAACAAAACATTAGACTTAAACGTCTTGAGTCTTCCGATGCCAGCCTCTTATTCAGTGCCACGTGTCTCCTCAAGCGAGCTGCCTCATCCTACTCACCTGCGTGCATACTAAAAGTCAGCTACGCTGAGTGAGTTCTAGTTAATCATACATTATACAATACACATAAACTTATATTCTTTCATTCATACTTTCATACTTTCATACTTTCTTACTTTCATACTTTCTTTTGTACTAACTTACTTTCGTATCTTACGTTATAAAGAGCATTACGCCCTACATTCCTCGAGTATTATTAGGGCTTGGTACCCTCCTTCTTCGAGTATTATTAGGGCTCGGTACCCTTTTTCCTCGAGTATTATTAGGGCTCGGTACCCTCTTTCTTCGAATATTAGTAGGGTTCGGTTCCCTAGTTTTCGAATATTAGTAGGGTTCGGTTCCCTCTTCGTTACCATACAACCATACATCATACCTCGAGTATTATTAGGGCTCGGTACCCTTTTCGTAACCATACAACCATACAACCATTAGGTTTTTAATTTATTTTCTCATTTGCTAACTCCAACGAACTTATCATTAAGCGAACTTAACATTAAGCGAACTTAAGCATAGGCGAAGTTAGTGATCGGTGAAGTTAACCCTAGGCGAACATATGCCAGGCGAAGTTATCATGGGCGAACTTATCACCAGGCGAAGTTATCAGTTAGGCGAACTTGGCCTTAGGCGAAGTTATCAGCTAGGCGAACTTGGCCTTAGGCGAAGTTATCAACTAGGCGAACTTGTCACCAGGCAAAGTTATCAGTTAGGCGAACTTGCTTGCAAGCGAACTTACTTGTAGGCGAAGTTCGCTTGTAGGCGAAGTTGTCAGCAGCCGCCGCTGTTCATCTTTAATCCCCAAAATCCTTATCGTTTTACCGAGAAATCCATGGGTATGGTATTTGACTAACCCGCGATCATTCCTATGGTCGTTTTTGGATAAGGTTTGACCCGAAAACACGTAAAGTTTGGACCTTTAGGCTTAAAACCTTCAATAAGGTTTTCTTTAACGGGCCGCTCATAATCGCAGATTCGTTAGGTTCATTTTAACATCAAGTTTGCCACTTTAATACTAGTTTAGGCCCGATCTACTATGGGTTTAAGTCTCAAGACTAACCGTTCATGAAAACGTAAACTTTAACATGGAGAACATACCTTTAACGCGTTTGAAGGTTACGGTATAGCTTGGTTACGAAAGTTATGCCTCGAATCTATCTTGTATCACGAGAATATATCCAGAATCGATGCTTGTGTGGCTCGGATCTCACCTTCACTCTCGGCCGAAGGTTTATAGTGTAGGGGTGTGTGTGTGTTTTTGAGTGTGTAGAGATTAAGATGGAATGAAATGAGGTTTAGGGTTTTATGGTGGTTTAGGAGGATATTTATACCTCTTGAAGCCCGTGGACCTAAAGCCCATTACCACTTAATCCACCTTAATTAATCTAAGTCCATGATCCGTTCTTTACTCGATATTAAATAAATTAATAACGCGAAATCACTAAACGTAACTTTCTTTATTTAACATTATAATATTTTAGGATGTTACAATCCATTTCCATGAGCTAGCCCAACTTTTGTTGTCTTAGGCTGGTAGTCATGTGTCTTCTGATATACAGTATGTTTAAGAAACATATATGGGAAGGAAAACAATCATAAATGACATTTGTTTATATCACAAAATCTTCATCAGTGAGCTTCAATCTCAATAACCATTTAAGTTAAGTATATGTGTTGTAAAAAAAAGTAGAATCTATAATAGCTATTACCAATATATCAAATGGCTATCAAGTTGTACCAATCTTGAATCTTCCTCAAGTAATGTTACTGCAAAATCCTATATTTATACATGTGATACGACAAACACCCAATGTGTTAAGTACTTAAATATAACATGAGATCTCTAAACCAAAATCTATTATCCCACCCCTAAGAAAGTTGGAGATAGTTTCTTGAAAAAGAAACATCTTGAAATAGTTGCAAGAGATAGATTTTATCCCAGTCTTGGATGGCTGCAAGTAACAATAACATTCAGGTAGTGTATGATGATAACATACTTTATAGTCCTCTTATGTAAATGTTTTCGAAATAATAAGAAAAGTTTTATAAACATAAAGTTGACAAAGTATTATGATGGTTCAAATTTTATGTCAAAATAAATACAAATGGTTACATACCTCTTGTGCACACTTGTCTTCACTGGTGCTTTTGGCAGTTTAATTAAAATTCTATAAGCTCCGAAATTGGACTCAAGCAAGTCAAGGCTGTCAACAAAATTTATATTTAAGCGTGTTTCATGTGGCGTATCATCGACACACTACCATAAGTACTGTATGCCAAATTAGTTTCTGGTGCATCTTCTAGCAAAGTTTTGGTGATATTTTCAATTCTGTAATAAGTTGCATGGTGCTAAGATTCTTTGGGTCTCATCTATCTCCATGACATCCTTACGTGGAGCAACATATTTTCTTTCATATTTGCTGAAAAAACAGAATCATTGTAAAAAAAATAAAAGCAAAAAACGGGCTTATTATCTTATTGTTTTTACTTATGAAATCTAACATAACTTGCATATTATAGGAAACAAGCATGTTTATATAATCTTCCGCAAAATAAGAATTCTCGAATTTATTGAGACAACCACCATGATCTTGATAATAAAAAAGAAATGTGTAGTTTAGTCCAAGCAATAAAATAATATCTAACGAAATAAACTTGCAAAGAACTTAATTTATGTATTATAAAACAGATAACAATGAATCAAAAGTGTTATACACAATGTTCATTTTCAATTCTATAATTTATCCAAATTTGATTTGTATATTTTTTTGTTTATATAACTATTCAAGTATAAAATTTTTCACTAATAATGTGTATTTACATGTTTATGTTAATTGTATATTCATCCTCAAATTTGTTCCTTCAAAATACAATACAAACATGAATAAAACTCATGATTATACAAAATCCAATTACATAGCATAATTTATTTGTGTTGTCAGTTTCAATTAATATAATTGTATGTAATTAAATCCAAAGATCGATATTTCAAAAATGTTGATGATTATGAAAACTTAAAAAAATTCCAATCAATCTTGTAAATAATGGTGACCATAAAGAACAGAATTCAACGTCATAAACCCGTATGCTACAAGGCTGGAAATATAAAAAGTGAAATCGAATTAACATGAATGGTGGTTACTATTGCTGCTATGGTTTATCATTCACTCGTATTTTCACTCCTTTGAGTCTTCCGTTTTCATGGAAGCCAAATTTCTAAACATAAATACATCTTATATATGACTGTAAGTAATGCATCTTCTATGTGAAATGGGATAAATTGATGACCGGTAAACTTCATTAATATAGTAATGAAATAAGTTATATCTATGAGCATAATGCCATCATAGTGTAAAAACCTAAACATTATAAATACCTTCATGTGTTGGCATCAAATTTTATATGAACATAAATGTTTAATGTTGGCATACAAAACCGCAAAAATGGAAATCAAAATTAAGTCAACGACATTTAGCTTTCCAAACTTCATATTCAAAATTCATAAATAGGTTTGACTTGTTTGTAACCGCAAAAATGGAAACAAAATTAAGTTAACAACATTTAGCCTTCCAAAATTTATATTCAAAATTCATAAATATATTTGACTTGTTTGTTAAGAATGTAACAGACTTTTAAAACAATTAGTCTTATTACAAGATATATGGAAATTTTAACATAATTATGGTATCATATTAAATGTTAGGCTCACTAATTAAAATTAAACGTGCAAATATTAAATGACTCATTAACTTGTTTCTTTAACTATGTAAATCAAGATGACAAAGTGTCCAACGGAAGAATAATATGAAAATAAATAAGAATAAGAATTAGAAGTGTAGTGATTAAACTTTTATAGATCAGCAATCAAATTCATAACATATAGTGATTACTAAAAGAAGCCAAATTTTAATTTCAAACAAAATAAATTAAAATGAAACTTATAAAACTGAATAAACTGAAAAACAAAACTTTAATTTATGACTAATTAATTTTTGGTTAACCGGATTAAAATTTATATTAAAAGAATCTTTATAAAAACCTAAATACATTAATTAATAATAATAATAATAATAATAATTTATTGGTTACCTTAATTAAAACGTGGTAATTAAAAAATTTATAATAAAGACATATTAAATTGGTCAAATATATTAAAGATTTTATAATGTACGTGAGCACCAGATTATTAACTGTATAACCTATTTTTGTGAACTTCATATAAGTGGTCAACAATTCGAATTTCAAAATGGTTTACATAAATAATTTTTATTATTCACTTAAGGGATTTAGTTAAAATTGACGTTAAATTCATAATAACTTGAAACATTTAGAAGAAACTAATATTTTTTTATTTAAGGCATGGATATTGAACATTTATGAAATGGGTTTATAATTATGGATGATAATCAAAAAATTAAAAAGAGTTAAAAAAATTAGTCAAATTAAAATGAGAATTATGTTTAAATATGTAAATTTTATTTAAACCTTTTCAATATAAATGGTCAAATTGAGTTAAATCGTTAATTTATTCAAGTTCAGTTTTTTAACATATGGTGAAGTAAAACTCAAACATATTTTTGTAAATTTCATATAAATGGTGAGAATTGAATTTGGATATTAAGTGATATATATATATATGTATATATGACATTTGAATGGGGAAAATCGGTTTTAAATGTCATATTAAATGTGTATAAATCTAAAAATGTAAAGTAAGATAACATTGAAAAGTATAATAATGTTTTAATTGCGTTGACATTGGTGATTTAATTGGACTTTGACTAACAACAATATAAGATTAATTATCTTACCATAGATAATTTAATGTCTTATAGAATAATCAACTAAATTTCAATTCTGGATTATATAATAATCATTTGAATTACATAAATTGTGAAAAATAAATAAATACATGAATACCTACAGAAATATACATCAATATTAAACAAAAATAAAAGACAGCTTATCAAACAATCCTCAATATATTAAATTAACTATATGAAGTTGGGGACAATAACCTGAAATGATAAAATTAAATATTAATATTAATATCACATAATAAATAAATTACAAATTATTAAAGATTTGAATCATGTGAAAAAAATGTAAAATTGATGTTATAATTTACAACCGGAAAATTTGAATCGCGTTACCCAAAAAACGAAATAGTGAATCTCCATTAAATCTTCGATTTTGATATATAAACTAAAGAGATTATAAGAAAAAAAATCACATAATTATTAATATAAAAACAAACAAAAACGGGAAAAAAATAATTATTATTGATATAAAACCTTACCGGAATAATATGATAAGAGTATAAAATAGAGTATGATTTACAATCTAAAGAGAAAATAAAAAAATCATATAACAATTAAAATAAATATAAAACATTACCGGAAAACAATAGAACCTTACCGGAAAAACATATAACAAAATCGGCCATTACCGGAATATAAGAGACGGTGGAGGAATAGGCCGAAAGAGAGAGGAAACAGAGAGAGAGAGAGAGAGAGAGAGAGAGAGAGAGAGATTAAAATGGTTAGAGTTTTGAGTCTTGAGATTTATATAATGTAAGTGAGATGATTTAATTAGCAAGTTTTTGAATTCTTATAATAATTAGAGTAATTAATTTAGAATAACTAATATCATAATTACATTAATAGGTTAATTATGATTTTTGACTAGGTTTAAAAAATATTTAATAATTATTAATCAATGAGTATTTTAATTTATTTTATTCTATTTTTTTATTCAAATGAATTATTAATAATCATTTATTATCTAGGCTTGGGAATGCATGGCTTCTTTACATAGGCTTGAATTATGTTGCCCTGTCACATTATTATTAAGATTAGTACAAAGTTGTATGAATAATATAGTAAATTAAAGAATGTGTTAACACTACCATTTCGTCTTGCACGATCAATTCGATTGACCAGTCTTGCCAAGGCTTTGAATTGTCCTTGAGCCGCCAAAGTTTCAAAATACGCACCTTTAGGATACACTCACTGTTAATAACGCCAAATTGGTTCAACATGGTGATATTTGTTGGCTCCATCTTGCTAGAAAAATTTAACAAAAACACAAAAAACTTAAAATTAAATAACAATAACACTTTTAAGTCTCAAAAAAGAAATATGAAAATGGAAGATATATAAACAACAAAAACTAAAAACCTTGGCACAAAGCTGCTCGTTTTTACTAAATAGACTTTGATGGTGTAAGAATTAGCCTATCAAATGTACATAATTATACGAAATGAATTAGGGTAGAGTAAATTAGAGAATGAAGGTATAAATGTAATTGATTAGAAACATAAACTTAGAAAATTTCAAAAATTTTCAAAAAAATTATAGTAAGAAGGAATAGAATTGATATCGTAATTAATGGATTTTCAAATAAAATGCAATGTTACATAATTAGATTCGAAATACAAATAATATATTTTCAAATTTTTGAATTTTATGTAATGGGAGTTCTACATTATGCAATGTTACATAATGTAAAAATGTAAGTTACTAATTATATAGTATGTATTGTAATTCATATAAGGTGTGAAAATAAAAAGTTACTAATTTTGTTATATATATGTAACTCAATTGTTAATTAGTAAATCGTAATTCTAAGTCAATGTTGACAATAATAAGTGAATGGGTGAACGGGTCAACAATGGATTTGTAACTCAATTGTTATTGTTAAACAACAATAAGTCAATGAATTTGTATTTTAATTCTTAAAAGTAAATGACTGTAATTAAATCATAAGGTCAATGGGTCAATGGGTCAACTAATGTATTTATAGTAAAACTTAATGATTCTTAATTAAATAAAATTTACATTCAAATTTAGACCTGATGTGCGAAAATATATATATATATATATATAAAACGCAAGTCGCAAATAAGCTTTAAAAACCAAACAATCTATCCTAGTTCACACAAACGGCAAGTGTACCGGTCGCGTATAGCACAGATGAGGAAAGTCCGAATATCGAACTCGAAGACACGTGAAAACATTTATAATCACTAAACTCTAACCAAGACTCACCAAAATATTTAATTGATTTTTTTAGATTTAATTTAACTACTTAACTTAACTAAATGAAAACTTTTGACAAAACTTCAGAAACTTTGACTGCAGTGATAAAAACGTCTACAAAGGTAAGAATCATATTTAAGGAGATGACAAGACAATGGATTGAAAACTCTCACGACACAGGTTCTAAAGGATGACACAACTAAGGTTCGCTCAAGAAGGTCAGATCACTTCTCGGTCTCACTAACAAACTCTAACTTATATTAGTTGATTTTAAGAACAAACCGGGAAAACAAATTATTAACGTGTTCTAATGCCGACTCACCTCTCGGTCTCACCGACACACTAGCCTAATGGAAACGAATACTACGCAACCAAGGATAGAGGAACAATTCAACTTAACTTAAACTAGACCAACTAATCGCTCAAACACCCAAACCCGACAAGAACAAAACCCGCTCTCGCGCGATCTTAATTCTAACAAGTAAAAGTAATGAGACGAGTTTACTTCTTATCACCTCTCGGTCTCTAAGAAGGTGTTTCACAACTGATTTTATCTAATTAATTTACCCACTTATCCCCACGGTTGTACTTCCCGCAAATAAATCCTAAACACAAAGTAAAGAGCCTTAAACATGCAACAACTAATCAAAACCGATTCAATTAATTAAAGCACGAGGTTATTAGGTATAATCAAACAAAACACAGCCACTAAACACAATCTAATTTACTTTTAAATCAAACTTTACATTAACAATTTAAGCCATGATCATTAACAATCCATATTACTAGTCAAAACCTAACAATATTCATCAAACCTAGGTAGAACAAACAAGATTAGCTACTCATTAAGTTTGGACAGCCATTAACATTCAAGTAAATCATCATAAACATAAAAATAAACATAATCAAACTCATTCAAAATCCAAGAATAACTAAATCAAAGTCAAACAACAAATTACTTGCAAAACAATCCAAAGAAAAAGATCAATTCAACTAGTGAGGGTTCTTGAACAAGAAACAAAGTTTATGAATGAATAGTTATGATTTATGGCTGAGATTATGAGTTTAGATGATGCCTAGTAGCTGCACAAAACTCTCCTTGGTGTTCTTCTTCCTCTCCAGCCATCACAACCACCAAAACCTAGCCGCCAAACTCTTTTTCTTTCTCTCTTTGCTGCTGCCGATCGCAAGTTGTGGGCATAATTGGGGCTGCTGAATTTCGGGATTTAGGGCTGGTATATGGCAGAAAATTAAGTTAATTAACTTAATATAATATCATGTAAGGCTTCTAACTTGTGGGCTTGGGTCGGGCCTTGAGTTGTAGTTTTGAAACTTGACTAAAAAGGCCCCTAGAATCTTCCAACTTAACTCTTTTTTCACCATCATTCATAAACCTACAATTAACATTAAACTTTGTAAATTATTGCACTTAACCCCCAATACTTTCATAAAATAAACAATTAAGCATAAAAACCATGATAAAATCATAAGGAAAGTAAGTGTGTTTTACAACACATCAATCATCCTCACACTTAAGACTTTTTCGTCCCTGAAAAAGATTTGACTGCAGTTGGATCAGAATCGGAAAATCAAAGTCAAATCAAACATATAGGTTAGATTTTAAAAGCTCAGAAAAATGCAAAAACCGCTATCATCGATATTGTTGTCCACCTAAACCCATGCCTTAATCTTCACCTGGACAAATAAGATCCGACAATAATATTACTTAGTGGTTTACACAATTAAGACCCGCTTATTTTCAGCTTTTACCGGACCAGACCACCCCAACTTGACTTAAACCTCAAAGTTAGCAGATTTAAAACTTTGTTGCTCAATATTTATGAATAGTTAAGACGATCAAGGGTATTGTTTATCCACCTAAGCTTAAGCATCAAAGTCTACCAAGCAGTCATTAGATACGATTAAGGTTCAATTTATTAATAGCTAATGTTCCCCACAACATGACATACCCCCGTTATCAAGCAATACCCCAAATCCATCACCATAGGTGAGTATGCAAAATTTCATCTGTAGGGCTTACATGTAGCGTGTCCCTTGTGGTCCGTTTCTTAATGGTAATGAGACGCGAGCAAGGGGACCCCACATGGCTAACAACGTGGATGATCAAGTCTGTAGTGTATTTGTACTTTTGTACTTTTGTGATCATGTTTATAGACTTATAAGGGTTTGATATTTGGCTTTATTTTAAATATCCACAACCGCACTTAGGAATTGTGAATACCTAAATGAATAGATTGCATACAGACACATGGTCTCCGGACCCGAAGCATCCCATCAATACAGGATTTAAGGTTATAAAACCATACGCCAATGAGGTGTAAAACACTAAACTAGCAGTTTAAGATTTATATCACAGGCTACACGGCATACTCTAACGTTAAACCTACCCAAGCATCATATGATAACGTATTCAAATTTTTAAAAACTCACGATATTTCCACTTTCTCATACCAAAATTTGAGGCTTGAGTATGGCCCGACCTTTCATTGCTTATTTTCCATGGACAAAACGCTTTACCCACAAAAGATTTCCGTTTAACCATTTTATCAAATTTACCCTATCATTTTCAAGGCTGAGCCTACCGACACATCCCAAGTTAAGTGCGTTTTCTTTTATTTATCTCATATTATTAGTAGTATGAAAAACCGATTTCCGATAAATATCATCATCTCCCACTTTAATGCAAAAGAAACTAAAAACAAGGGACATTTTTTTAACTTAAACAACGTACGAAAACGAAAAACAAGTGAAAACTTTTTATTTTATAATTTTTTTTCTACAACTAAGTAAAATAAATTCTCATCCCCACACTTAGAACGAAATCGTCCTCGATGAGAACAAGGAAAAGAAATAAAATAAAAATAAAACGTAAAGCATAAAATTAAAACTTGAAAGAACAGAAATTAAAATAGAGAACGAGTTACTCCCCTGGTTTAGATACAGATTCTTCATCAGCTGTGTATGACTCGAACGAACGACCGTATAGCATTTCATTCGCTGCCGCAACCTCGGGTGAACCAGTTCCAAAACGCCATCAGAGCTACCATGCGCGTAATAATACCTGTAAAAACTCAAACTCGCTCGCATGTAGCGGTGTACAAAACATAAAACAAAAACATAAAAAATAAACATATTTTTGTGTTTTTGATTTTTTTTAAATATAAATAAAAATAAAACAAATAAAAACAGATAATAAAGAGAATCATAATACAAACTCTACAACTCGGCTGTCTCCCGAGTGATGCATCCATCACGCCTATTCCTCAGTGAATGAGTCAAGGTAGAACACCTCAATTGTCTGATCAGTTATCGGCTCTCCTATGTAGTGCTTCAATCTATGGCCGTTCACCATAAACTTCCCACTTCGATCTTGTATCTCAATCGTGCCATACGGGAAAACCTCAGTGACCGTGAACGGTCCCGACCATCGGGATTTCAACTTTCCCAGGAATAACCTCAACCGTGAGTTATACAGTAAAACCTTATCCCCACACTTAAACTGCTTATTACCCTTCAATTTCCTGTCATGCAGTTCCTTCGTATGCTCCTTATACCGAAATGATTGTGCGTATGCGTGATCCCGGAGCTCCTATGCTGCGGGTAAATCAAGATTAACCCTTTGAAGGGCCCATGAAGGGCGGTGTTCCAATTCAACAGGAAGATGACAGGCTTTCCCATAACTCATCCGAAATGGTGTGGAACCAGTCGGAGTCTTGTAGGCTGTACGGAAGGCCCACAGAGCGTCATCTAATTTTTCGGACCAATCCCGACGATTTGAACCAACCGTTTTCTCGAGAATACGTTTGATTCCCCGATTACTCACTTCTACTTGCCCACTAGTCTGTGGGTGGTAGGCGGTCGCAAGCCGATGGGTGACCCCATAACGCTTCAACGCCTTATCCATCTGCGAGTTGCAAAAGTGAGTACCTCGATCACTGATCAAGGCTTTCGGGACTCCAAAACGAGCAAATAGACATTTTAGAAAACGGACTACCACTCGGGCATCATTGGTGGGTAGAGCTTTGGCCTCAACTCACTTACACACGTAATCGACGGCCACGAGTATGTATTTGTTTCCATGCGAAGATGGAAACGGTCCCATGAAATCAATACCCCAAATATCAAAAACCTCACAAACTTGAATGGCATTCTGGGGCATTTCGTTTCGCGAAGAAATGTTGCCGACACGCTGGCAACGATCACAACTCTTAACGAACAGATGAGCATCCTTAATGATAGATGGCCAGTAAAAACCAGAATCAAAGACTTTCTTTGCCGTAGAACTCACACCGTGGTGACCTCCAGTCGGTCCCACATGACAATGGCTCAAAATTTTCCATCCTTCCTTGACATCTACACACCTTCTAATAAGCTGATCAGCACCAATGCGGAAAAAATATGGATCGTCCTAAAGGTAAAATTTGATGTCAGCAAAGAATTTCTTCTTTTGCTGGTAAGGCATCTTTGGGAGGTACCCGTCAGCAAGATAGTTCGCGAAATCAATAAACCATGGAAAACCTTCCTCTTGTGCAGTAACAAACATCAGACTCTCCGTCGGAAAACGATCATCGATCCTAACTCCCGAATCTCCTAAATCAACTCCCTCTAGACGTGAAAGATGATCAGCCGCCACATTCTCGGCCCCCTTTTTATCACGGATCTCTATATCGAACTCTTGAAGCAACAGGATCCATCGGATAAGACGAGGCTTAGCATTCTGCTTGCTGAAAAGATATCTAATAGCGGCATGATCCGTATAAACAATCGTTTTGGACAAAACTAGATAGGACCTAAATTTGTCGAAAGCGAACACCACAGCTAAAAGCTCTTTTTCGGTGGTGGTATAGCTTTCCTGTGTGCCATTTAAGGTCCGGCTCGCGTAGTAGATCGGATGGAAGTGTTTATCCTTCCGTTGTCCAAGAACTGCTCCGACTGCGAAGTCGCTCGCGTCAGACATCAACTCGAATGGTAACGACCAGTCGGGAGCAACCATGATTAGGGCGTTAACGAGTTTGTCTTTTAGAAGATCAAACGCCTTGATACACTGCTCAGAAAAAACACATGGAGCATCCTTCTCCAAAAGTTTGGTAATGGGTCTCGCGATTTTAAAAAAATCTTTGATGAACCGACGGTAGAACCCGGCATGACCTAGAAAGCTACGAATTGATCTCACAGAAGTAGGCGGGGGAAGAGGCCTCGACCTTTGCCCGGTCAACCTCTATCCCCGCACTTGAGATCCGATAACCTAGAACAATGCCCTCGTGAACCATGAAATAACACTTCTCCCAGTTAAGGACTAGGTTGATGTCAACGCAGCGGGACATCATCCTCTCGAGATTTGATAAACAATGATCGAAGGAACTCCCAAATACGGAAAAATCATCCATGAACACCTCCATGGAGTCCTCGATCATATCATGTAAAATGGCCACCATACTGCTCTGGAATGTGGCCGGAGCGTTACAAAGTCCGAACGGCATATGTTTGTAAGCAAACGTTCCGTAAGGACATGTGAAAGTGGTTTTCTCCTGGTCGTCGGGAGCTATCAGAACCTGGAAGTACCCGGAGAAACCATCTAGGAAGCAGTAGTACTGCTGACCTGCTAAACGCTCTAACATCTGATCAATGAATGGGAGAGGAAAGTGGTCTTTCCTGGTGGCATCAATCAGTCGGCGATAGTCGATGCAGACTCGCCATCCCGTCACAGTCCTCGTGGGAATAAGCTCGTTCCTCTCGTTGGTGACGACAGTTATGCCACCCTTTTTAGGAACCACTTGGACTGGACTCACCCAAGCACTATCAGAAATGGGGAAAATGATCCCCGCATCAAGGATTTTAATGATCTCCTTCTTTACGACCTCTTGCATTTTCGGATTAAGCCGCCGTTGCGGCTGGACAACAGTTTTGAAATTTTCCTCCATGAGGATTTTATGAGTGCAAAACGAAGGGTTGATACTCTTGATGTCGATAATCTTCCATGCAATAGCCTCCTTGTGCTCTCGTAGCACCCTCAACAACTTCTCCTTCTCGACCTCGGTCAAAGCAGATGCAATGATAACCGGAAGCTTCCTCTCTTCATCTAAAAATGCATACTCAAGGTGGGAAGGTAAATCCTTAAGCTCTAAGAAAGAAGGAGGACTCTCGACCGAAGGTCGGTCCATCGGATCGTCTCGTACAATCTCAGCAGACACGCCAGATTCAGGGGTATGCGACTCGGTGTCGTCATTTAAGGACTGATTGGTTACGGCCACCATTTCAATCTCCGGAATCTCCCTATCGAGGTGTCGTCATTTAAGGACTGATTGGTTACGGCAACCATTTCAATCTCCGGAATCTCCCTATCGAGAATCTGGGTGTCGGAGGCAGATCCTCCACAAATTTCGCTGAGAAACTCCCCAACATGCTCCATGATGGTATCAATGAAGTATAAGGAGTCATCAGCAGACTTGGGGTGTTTCAGAGACTGTCGAACGTCAAAGGTGACGTTCTCATCCCCAACTCTTAAGATTAATTTACCCTCGCAGACATCGATCAATGCCTGTGCAGTGGCAAGGAATGGTCAGCCCAATACGAGTGGGACACTATCGTCGTTCATGTCCAGGATGACAAAGTCCACCGGGAAGATGAACTTGTGGACACGAACAAGCATGTTCTCGACCACCCCTCGGGGGTATTTCACAGAACGATCAGCAAGCTGGATACTCATACGGGTAGGCCTCGGTTCGCCTAGACCCAACTTGCGATACACGGAATACGGCATGAGATTAATACTGGCACCAAGATCTGCCAGCGCATGGACGACCGTATTATCACTCAAGATGCAGGGAATTGTGAAACTCCCAGGATCGGACATCTTTTTTGGTAACTTTCTCTGCAAGACTGCAGAGCAACCAGCACTCAGAGGAATGGAAGAGACTTCGGCTAACTTCTCTTTGTTCGAAAGAATATCCTTAAGAAACTTTGCGTATTTGGGCATTTTCGTAAGTGCCTCAAGGAAAGGAATATTAAGATGAAGTTGCTTCAGAAGATCAAGAAATTTGGAGTTCTGCTCCTCGTCTCTATCCCTACGGACTCTCCCGGGATATGGGAGTCTAGGTTTGTAGACTCTCGGTGGTGTGCTGGGAATGGTTGGTTCTCGGCCTGTGCTGAACTTCCAGGGCTGTGCCTCTGATGCACCTTGGCCGGTGGAAACTCCAAATGAATCTCCTCGTCTACCTTCTCCTCTACATCTACCGCAGGCTCGTTAACGACTCTTCTCGTCGCCTCTTGAATCACAGGCTCGCTACGTGCCCCTGCACCGCTCCTTGTCGTCACAGCCTTCGCGAACGCCTTCGGATTTTGTTCAGTGTTACTTGGAAGTGTACCTGGCGACCTCTCAAATAGACGACTTGCTATCTCTCCTATCTGACGCTCAAGATTTTGAATTGACGCTCCTTGATTTCTCATGAATGACTCGTGCTCCCGGAATTTCTCTTGAGTTTCTTTGTGACGGGAGTCCTCTCGAGTCATGAGTTGCGACAGCATCTGTGTCTGCTGTGCCATCATCTCCTCTAACGTGGGCTTCTTCTCCCCACTACTCGTTCCCTCACCGGAATCCTGGAATAGGCTCTGACGTTGCTGGAAGTCGGACTGATTTCCGTTACTCCAATTGGAATTTTGGTTACCTCTCCACCCTGAATTATAAGAATTGAAAGAATGTTGATTTCGGTTTGGATTATTAACGAAGTCGACTGCCTCCTCCTGGAAACCTACGGGGCACTGAACAATATCATGTCCCCCTCTACAGATCTCGCATAACTTACTTTTCACCTACAAGTCCTTCACGATCTTTGCTAACGCTTCAACTTGTGCCGCAAGTGCGGTGCTCGTGTCGACCGAATGCATGCCGCGTGATAGGGAATCGACGGTTTTGGTACTCTTAACTGGTGGTCGCCGGTATCCACTCATGGCTAAACCGTTAAACAAGGCAATGCACTCATCCGTATCCTTCGTTGTCAGTAGGTTACCTCCTGCAGCTGTGTCGAGCATACTCTGAGTTGCGTACGTCACTCCGTTGTAGAACTTCTCAACAACCGCCCAGTCTTGTAGGCCGTGGTTTGGACATAACGCAAGTAGATTTTTGAACATTTCCCATACCTCGTAGAAGCTCTCAGTGTCCTCCATCTGGAAAGAATGAATTTGGTTACGCAAACGAGCGGCCTTAGCCGGAGGATCGTATTTTTCAAGAAATTGGGTCTGCATGGCAGCCCAAGTAGCAATGGATCCCTGTGGGAGGGACTCAAGCCACAGACTCGCATTATCAACGAGTGAGAACGGAAAGATTCGGAGTTTGATGGCGTCTTCGAATACGCCGGCAAGATGAAACGTGTCGCAGATTCGTGTGATGCGAGTGATATGAGCATGTGGGTTCTCATGGAGTAACCCGTTAAATTGAGCAGAATGAGCAATCGTGTTCAGAACATTAGATGGAATCTGCCAAGTCGTTTGAACTCCAATAGCTGGTGGAGCAATGCTGGATCTCGCGCCAGCATCGACCGGACGAGCCCGGTCTGCAACTGTCCTCCTCGGTGGTGGATTCGCGTCGCCCATAATCCTATCCCTAATGACGGGTTCATAAAAAGCATGAGAAGAGAACGTATTACCGACGGATGTAGATGAACTGGAAGACGGTTTTGTACGACGTCTCTCAAAAAGCTCTCTCTCTGGTTCGGGAAATCCTTCAATTTCTGGTGGTCCTAGATATCGAGTACGTCGCATACAACTATTAAAATAAATAAAAGAAACTATAATTAGCTAAACTATTTTAAACTAACAAACAAAACAAATAAGAAAGACAAGTAGTAAACAAGGCAAGTCCTAACTCGAGTCGTTCTTAATACGCCTCAAACCGTGTCCCCGGCAACGGCGCCAAAACACTTGATGTGCGAATATATATATATATATATATATATATATATATAAAACACAAGTCGCAACTAAGCTTTAAAAACCAAACAATCTATCCTAGTTCACACAAACGGCAAGTGTACCGGTCGCGTATAGCAAAGATGAGGAAAGTCCGGATATCGAACTCGAAGACACGTGAAAACATTTATAATCACTAAACTCTAACCAAGACTCACCAATATATTTAATTGATTTTTTTTAGATTTAATTTAACTGCTTAACTTAACTAAATGAAAACTTTTGACAAAACTTCAGAAACTTTGACTGCAGTGATAAAAACGTCTACAAAGGTAAGAATCATATTTAAGGAGATGACAAGACAATGGATTGAAAACTCTCACGACACAGGTTCTAAAGGATGACACAACTAAGGTTCGCTCAAGAAGGTCAGATCACCTCTCGGTCTCACTAACAAACTCTAACTTATATTAGTTGATTTTAAGAACAAACCGGGAAAACAAATTATTAACGTGTTCTAATGCCGACTCACCTCTCGGTCTCACCGACACACTAGCCTAATGGAAACGAATACTACGCAACCAAGGATAGAGGAACAATTCAACTTAACTTAAACTAGACCAACTAATCGCTCAAACACCCAAACCCGACAAGAACAAAACCCGCTCTCGCGCGATCTTAATTCTAACAAGTAAAAGTAATGAGACGAGTTTACTTCTTATCACCTCTCGGTCTCTAAGAAGGTGTTTCACAACTGATTTTATCTAATTAATTTACCCACTTATCCCCACGGTTGTACTTCCCGCAAATAAATCCTAAACACAAAGTAAAGAGCCTTAAACATGCAACAACTAATCAAAACCGATTCAATTAATTAAAGCACGAGGTTATTAGGTATAATCAAACAAAACACAGCCACTAAACACAATCTAATTTACTATTAAATCAAACTTTACATTAACAATTTAAGCCATGATCATTAATGTTGGTGCATGATGTCAGTAGTTTAGTATCTAGTGTCTGTAATCGTGTTAGTTTGATTTGTATTGATGTTTTAATTAACTTGTCTCACAAGTTCGCCTAATATAAGCGAACTTGTGGACAAGCGAAGTTATCAACAACTTCCCCTAGTCTGTTAGGCGAAGTTGTCGATAACTATATATGTTTGGCTACGGCTTGTTTTGTACAGTGTGGTTTTAGTACGTGTAATTGTGATTTGGCTATCACGTGTTAAAGGAGTTGCAATACAACGTGTCTATTGAGTATTGTAACGTGTCTTTGTACTTGGGGTTTAACGTATATCGCGTCTAACACTCGTATTGTCTTACGTAGGGATTCCGCACCTACGTAATACGAGATATTTCCGTGTAGATCCGGCTGGGAACCTACAATTGGTATCAGAGCTTTTGCTCGTGATTGTGTGGTTCGGGATTATCACACGAGTGTAGAAATCGTTCTGTTGGACTATTCGCGGGACGAGTTTACGTTGAAATACCGAGTTTTTGTGTCCTAACCATCTCCCACTATCAAATACAACCCATTACATCTCCACATACCTCGCAATACGTCAAATTAAAACCTGCAAAAACCTTTTGTTCATCAGGCGAAGTTGCCGCCGCTGTTTGTAGGGCTTAGGCGAAGATATAAGTTTAAGCGAAGTTATCTTTAACTTCTCCTGTCTCACAAGTTCGCTTGAATTAAGCGAAGTTGTCATTAAGCGAAGTTAACATCAGGCGAAGTTAAGAAGTAAGTGAAGTTAAGGTTTTAGCGAAGTTGAGTATAAGCGAAGTTAAGCTTAAGTGAAGTTAAGCATAACTTCGCCTACTGGGTACTGTTCAGAATAATAAAATATTATTTTTGGGTTTCTTTGTGTTTTCGAGTCGTATTTTCTTCAAAGATGACTTCTATAAACATTACGGAACTGGTGAAAATGGAGGTGGAAGCAGGTTCAGCTACTAAGGATCCGAAAATGCTTAAGGGTACCGATTTTGTTGCTTGGAAAGATCGGTTTGAGCAGTATGTCAAATATCAAGATGCTAAGATTGTGGGTGTGCATTCAAGATGGATACATTCCACCAACGGCCTTGTTTGAGGGTCGTGATCAGATTAAGAAGTACAATAAGATGGAGGAGGAAGAAAAGAAGATGTAAGAGGCAGAGAGTAAAGCTCATGCAGCAATCACCATGGCTCTTCCACAAGAAATTCTATACACCTTCAAGAAATACAAAACTGCTAGAAAGCTTTGGGAAGCACTTGAAAATCGATATGAGGGTAATGTGGGAATACGTGCCTCCAAAACAAAGCTACTAAAACCCAATTCTCTGTGTTCAAGTATCTAAAAAATGAATCACTTGACGATATCATCACCAGATATTATCATTTGATGACCGAACAAAGCAATTACTCCATTGTATACAAAGAGGAGGAGATAGTAGAGAACCTTCTTGATGCTCTTTCACCGAAATGGGAAATGTATACGGTTTTAATGAGAGAGGATAAAGAATTTGCTGATATTGATCTTGAAACAGCTGTCAATAAGTTACAAAATTTTGAGCTCAACATGGTTCGAAAGGAGACACCGACTGATCAGGTTCAGGATCCGGGAATGTATGGTGCGAAGGTCTCTCCAAGTTCAAGTTCAAAATCAGAATCGCCTGCCTACTACTCAAAGGGAGAATCAAACTCCAACTCAACTCGAGATGGTCATGTGATTCTCAATATGGATGGCGACGTATGATTCGTAGCTGGAGGTAGTAGTTCTTCAAAACCTCAATCAACAACTGGTAATGTATCCTCAAATGTTCCGACCTACAATTACTCACAGATGCCCATGAGCGTTAAATCAGCTGAACAGCAGTTTGCTCTCTATGCATCTTTCATTGCATCTTATGAGAATTACATAAAGGGTAAAATAGTCGACCCTGCAACCTTAGATGAAGACTATGATCAGATCGATGCTGATGATCTGGAAGAGATGGATCTGCAGTGGCAGATGGCGATGATAGTAAGAAGAGTTAAAAGGTTCATGAAGAAAACGGGTAGACAGTTCATTGGCGAAAGACCAGGGTTTGATAAGTCAAAGGTTCGATACTATAACTGTCAACAGAATGGTCACTTTGCTAAGGAATGCACAAATGAAAGAGTCGAACGTGGTCAGAACAGGCCTACACAACAGAATGGGGGAGTTAGTGAGAATAGGGCGATGGTATCCAGACAGAATGGGGGATATAACTGGAATCTACAGGTTGAGGAAGTCTTTGAACAGGCTAATTTGGTGAACATCGAAACTGCAGGAAGTGAGAAAGAGACAGGAGAAATTCAAGCTTACATGGCAGAAGTGAACGATCAGCTTTCTGAGGTAAGTCCTGAACTCCCATGTATGCAATGTGAAAATCTGTCTGAACAATTGAAAACCGTAACTGATCAGTTTATTAGTTTGGACGCTCAATTTAAAACATTAAAAGAAGATCATCATTACACTAAAACTAGAGAAAACAGTTACAAGGTAAAAATAAAACCTAGTGAAAAAGATATCAGGAGTCTTAAAGACAGTCTAGCTGAGAAAATACAAGTAATTGATCTTAGTTATGAATTCTTAGAAGAGAAAACCAAACTAATTACTGAGAGGGATAAACAGATAGCTGATTACCAGGTAAAAGTGGTTGAACTGAACAGAAAAATTGAACAGTTTAGAAATTCCTTTGCAATGCTTGATCACATCGTAAGTGTTCAACGTTCCCCAGCTAAAAAGGGGGGAATTGGATATTCTGAAGTTCCACCACCATATAGCCATAACTATACGTATGATCCTAGCAATCAGAAATCTGATGCTGAAATTAGTCAGACAGTTCCTGTCAAAGTTTCGATTAAAGAACCTGAAGTTAGTAAAAGCGAAACATGTAAACCTGTTTCGAATGTTAAGATTTCTGCTCCTAGTTCTGTCTCATCAAATTCGGACAAGTCATCTGAATCAAGTGAGACAAAAGAAGAGGTAGTGTTACTAAAACGTGGGGAGGAATATAAGCCAACTGAAAAGAACTCTCCCCTAAACCCGTTTGTCCCACCATACGTTAGACAAACGAATAGTAATGCAACCTCAACATCTGAAACAACTGTTGAGACGAAGGTTGAACACAGGAGTTGTTTCAGATGCAATCAAATCGGACACCTAATTGCTAATTGCCCTCTTAATCAGAGATTCAGCGGTATGAGGCCTCCGAAAACTGAGAATAAAACTAATAGTAATTACTATAATGGTAAGAATGCTAACTCTCCAAAATTCAGACATTGGACTAATCCAAGATTTCAAAGAAATCGATCTCAGTTTTTCCCAGTAAACAACCGAACCAACACTTATAATTCAGTTAATCCACTAAGGTTTGGATGGCCTCATAGTCAATTCTCAATAAGGTATCCTTATAGAACTTACAGAAATTATTCTCAAACTGACTTTGAACAGCCAAAGTACGGGATGCCGTTTAACAGATTTAATCGACCCAAGACCAATAGGTCTTGGGTCCCCAGATTTTAATCCTTTGCTTTAATCGTGCAGGAACAGTTGAACAGGACTGTAAACAATCTATGGGTTGTGGATAGTGGCTGTTCCTGGCACATGACTGGTAACAAGAATTTGTTACATGAATGGAAACCTGTTCAAGGAGGAAGAGTTAGTTTCGCTGGAGAGAGCGGTGGTAGAATCACCGGTATTGGAACCGTAACAAATGGAAAAATGAAATTGGAGAAGGTGAATTTTGTTGAGAAGTTGAAGCATAATTTGTTGAGCGTATCTCAGATTTGTGACAAAGAGTACACAGTGCACTTTACCAAAAATGAAGCAATTGTTCTGTATCCTGGTTTCAAGATACCAGAGGCATGGGTGGTGATGAAAGCTCCAAGAGAAAAGAACACATACGTCATGGATATGAGGTCAACTGAGATGACAGCAGAAGAATCATGTCTTCTGTCAAAGGCAACTGAATCGGAGTCCGAATTATGGCATCGAAGAATGGGGCATATACATCTTCGAAAAATGAACTACATTGTCAAGAATGGGCTGGTGCTTGGTGTCCCCTTGAAGAATTTTAACTTTGAAGACCAATGTTTATCGTGCAAGAAGGGAAAGCAACACAAGAAACCTCATCCCACCAAGAAAGTTAATTCAATTGTCGGTACCCTAGACCTGCTTCACATGGATCTCTTCGGTCCCGTGAATGTAAAAAGTCTAGGTGGAACATCGTACTGCTTGGTAATAACTGATGATTACTCTCGATATTCTTGGGTATATTTTCTGAAGACAAAAGATGAGACGGTACAGTTGGTAATGAACTTGATTACCAAGGTTGAGAATATTATGGGGAGAAAGGTTAAGTACATCAGGAGTGATAATGGGACAGAGTTCAAAAACTACCAGATGGAGATATTCTGCTTACAGAAAGAGATAGACCACCAGTACAGCGCCCCGTATACTCCGCAACAAAATGGGGTGGCTGAGAGGAAGAACAGGACGCTAATTGAAGAAGCCAGAACCATGCTGGCTGATGCTAAACTTCCCGTGGTGTTCTGGGCTGAAGCAGTTGCCACAGCCTGTTATATCCTTAATCGTGTTTTAACTGTTAAAAGGCTAAATAAAACTTGTTATGAACTTATGCATGGTCGAAAGCCAAACTTGAATGGTCTCGAACCATTCGAGTCCCCATGTACGATATTAAAGACAAACTCTAAATTTGGTGAGAAAGCCGACAAAGGTATTTTAGTCGGATATGTTGTTGGGACGCCCAACAGAAGAGTCTATAATTTATCGAACAGCAAGGTTGAAGTGGTATGTAACACCGACATCACGAGTTACAAACCACCAATGCCCAGCACGGGACCCGCTGAAGTTTTTGACTATGATAAACTGTTCAAATCCTTTAATATGCCTTACTTGGATTTTGCTGAAGTTGATGAGAAAATTGCTTCACAGATTTTGTATGATGAGGAGGAAAACATTGTGCAACGTCCACGATACGACGAAAGTCAACCTTCCACGTCAAGTGCCGTTAATGCTCCTGCCGCCTCTACTGAAGAAGAATTTTACAACCCTTTTCACTCTCAACAACAATCACCTATTGATGAACTCTCTTCGAACCTGGAAGACAATCTGCAAGTCAGTTCGGTTCCGACTACTGGAGTTCACAAAAATCACCCATTAGAGAACGTGATAGGTGATCTATCTGACGGTGTACAAACAAGACGAAGCTTGAATGAGCACACCTGTGTTTACGCAAGCATTAAAGAAACAGGTATCATTAACGAGTGCTTGTACACCTGCTTCATCAGCCAGATTGAACCAAAGAACTATCAAATGGCTCTAAAAGACAGCTCGTGGGTCGAAGCCATGTAAGAAGAGTTAGCCCAGTTCGAGAAGATGGAGGTATGGAAATTGGTTGCAAAACCGAAGAATGTGCATGCGATTTGCACCAAATGGGTTTTCAAATGTAAGAGAGATGAGAAAGGAATAATCATCAGGAACAAGGCGAGGCTGGTCGTAAAAGGGTTTAATCAGCAAGAAGGGATCGACTACAATGAAGTGTTTGCTCCTGTGGCAAGATTGGAAGCGATTCGTTTGTTTTTGCCATTTGCTGCACACAATGAGTTGAAGGTGTTCCAGTTAGATGTGAAAAGTGTGTTTCTTAACGGTAAAGTCGATGAGGTTGTGTACGTTGAGCAGCCTCCAGGTTTTCCTGACCCAGACTTTCCTGATCACGTGTACAAGTTAAGTAAAGCGCTATATGGACTACATCAGGCCCCTCGTGCCTGGTACGCAACCTTGTCTGATTACTTACTTGAGGATGGGTTCGAAAGAGGAAAGATCGACAGCACGCTGTTTGTCAAGAAAAATGGGGGAGACTTTCTCCTAGTTCAAGCCTACGTGAACGACATCATCTTTGCTGCTTCAAAAGTCGCCATGTGTCAGGAATTTGAGGAAGTCATAAAAAGGAGGTTTGAAATGAGTGCAATGGGTGAATTAACTTTCTTTTTAGGATTGCAGGTTGATCAGAAGAAGGAGGGGATGTTCATCCATCAAACTAAATATGTCCAAGACGTTCTCAAACGCTTCAAGATGGAGGACAACACTCCATTTGATACTCCGGTTTGCGTCAACCACAAGCTGGGTGCTGATTCAGACAGTGACGCAGATGTGGACCCCGCCCAATATCGAGCAATCATAGGTTCTTTAATGTATTTAACTGCATCTAGACCTGACATTATGTTTGCAGTTTGTCTCTGTGCTCGATTCAGGCAAGCCCAAAGGAATCTCACATGAAGGGAGTAAAGAGGATATTACGGTATCTCAAAGGCAAGCCTAAGCTGGGATTGTGGTACACGAAAGGGGGAGACTTGGATTTGGTCGCTTACACGGATTCTGACTATGGAGGATGCAATCAGAACCGGAAATCGACAACCGGTGGATGACAGTTTCTGGGAGGAAGATTGGTGTCATGGCAGTGCAAGAAGCAGACCTCTGTAGCCATTTCTACCTGTGAAGCAGAGTACATGGCAGCATCAAACTGCTGCTCCCAGGTTCTTTGGATACAACAGCAATTGCTCGATTACGGTCTGAATTTCACTTAAACTCCTATTTGCATTGATAACACTGCAGCGATCTTAGTAACTAACAATCCCGTAAAGCACAGCAAAACTAAACACATTGACATTCGTCATCATTTTATACGGGATTGTGTTGAGAAGAAATTAATAGTGCTCGAAAAGGTTGATTCGTTAGATAATTTCGCTGATCTTTTTACTAAAGCGTTTGACAGAACTCGTTTTCAAAACCTTGTTGAGTTTAATGAGATGATCAATCCCGAGTAACCGTATTTTTCGTTTTTCCTTGAAAAAAAAAACGTCACTATCGCTTAGAATTATGTCGGTCGCTTTAGTTTGAAGGACATATCTTCGGATGTGTTTGGTCCTCACTTCTACCAGTAGATTATGAGGATAGCCATTAACCAGATGACTGAAAGCGACTGGGGCGGTTTATGATGTGTTTTTTATTATTTTGCTGAAAAGTAGTCGTTCATACTTAGTTAAAAGGACGCATATTCGTATGTGGTCGGTCCAGCTGATCCATTGGATCTTCAGGATAGCCGTTTACCTGATAACTTTGACTTGATCGGGGCGATAGAATTTGAATTTTTTTTCAAGTCTACAACTTCGTAAGAAGTTTCTATACAATGTTTCTAAGAAAATTGATCCAACCTTGGAAAGTGATACTCAAACTATTTCTGTGTGCTTAACTAGTGAAGTTATTAGGCCTAAAAGACTCTAGAACAGTTATTGTATGTTATGGTAGCTTTTTATGGTGCATAAAAGTTGAAGTGATACTAACTAAATCTTCTCGATTTAAAGGGACAACTCATTAAGAGTTGTGTATGCCTCCATATATATCTTTCCGAATGATAGGCAGAAAAGTGATTACCCAGTCATACACGAGCCCGTGAGTGTTCTGATTCCCGAGAAGATAGTATGTCAAGAAACTGCAGTGATCCAGATTCGGGACTTGCAGTAGTCTACTGTTTGAAGCTATGTAAATCGTTATTAAAAAAAAATTATTAAGCCTTCTGAAGTCTATTATGTAATACTTATCAATCAAGAGGCAAGAACGAGAACAGGACGAACACTATAAAAGATCAAGATGTATTTGCAGTTTAATCAGACACTACGGGTCGAGGTTAACTCGGGGTGACTTGGGGAAAGCCTAATACGCTTTGAGAATAGATAGGAGACATCACTTCTCTGATGTGTTGTACGTTTATATTTTGAGCTTAATTGAACCGAATCCGTATCACAGAAGCGATGAAAACCATACTAAGTTGTTTACCTGCTTACAACCTGTTCTTTATGTCACAATACAGCTGAACATGGATCTATGTGACAGATATTAAATTAGTATGATTCCTGTTCGGATCTTTTCTAAAACATGCTGGTTCCCGACAAGACTGAAATTTGATCCCGTTTACTTTATTTCTAAAATTATCATTTCTTATGTCGTTTTATGGCTTAAAACTTGGTTACTTGGTCTTTGATCATAACATTTAAATCTTTACAGGTAGTTTTAAAAGACTATTGCATAATGTTCAAATTTATAAGGGACTATTGTGTAAATTTTTAACACTAAGCGAAGTTGTTTAAAAGGCGAACTTGTTAACAGGCGAAGTTAAGGGGTAAGCGAAGTTAACCCTAACTTCACCTGTATAATTCTGCCCTATATAAGGGTCAACTTGGTCAAACTTTTTATTTTTTTCCATAACCGAGCGAAGTTATAACGGCGAAGTTATCATCTCATAACCCTCGGCGAAGTTATATATCGAATCAATTCGTGTTGTTAATCTCTGTTTCAACCCTTGTTAAAGGTGTGTAGAGTCGGGATAACGTATAATTCGTGTCGATCATGTTAATCAGATGCCGTTTTGTCCGATTTGAGACCGCGTTCATGCAAACCTTAAACACCCGCTTTTCAAACTCGTTTTAACGTGGTCGTAACCAACTTGATCGTCTAGATATCCATAAAAACATGTCTTTAGAGTTCACAATCATCAAATTCTCCAAATTACATCTCGTCTGGCCTTCTGAACTGTCGCCGTTTCAGTTCAGGCGAAGTTATAGTTTAGGCGAAGTTGTGAACAACTTCGCCTTAGGCTTAACTTCGCCTGCTCCTTTATTTTTTAAATAATCAGAGGCGAAGTTGTTCAGGGGAGAAGTTAGAGTTAGGCGAAGTTATCCTCAACTTTGCCTAATATTTAACTTCGCCTGATGATTTATTTTATTTAAAGTTCTGATGTGTTATTAGACGAAGTTATTGTATAGGCGAAGTTGTGCTCAACTTCGCCCTATGTCTAACTTTGCCTGTACACTAAAGTTTATCTTAACTTCGCTCCTGGTAATAGGCGAAGTTATGATCTGCTTTGATGATTTTCTAACTTAGACCGTTTGTGATGCAGATATGGCAGCTGTAGCAGGAGCCGGTGGTGCTGGTGGTGACGAAGGTGGTGATAACAACCGCCAATTCTTTCCGGGGCACAATATGTACATAACACTGGACCCGGATGCTAGCGGTGTTGATGATTATCGCGAGATCATCAACTTTCTGATTCGCTCGCGTATCTTCCATGCAATTTCTACAACTCTGCCCATCTCTCTGCCGAACATAGAAGACTTCTGGCAGACGGTAGAATACGATTGTAGAGTCGAGCCCCCGGTAATGTGCGCCACCGTTAACAATCAGGTGGTGCAGTTCTCATCGGAACAGATAAGGGTCGCTTTGCAGTTTGGGAACGAAACGAGAGATGACCCTACAGACTTTGTTGCTCCATTCAGAGACGGTGCATTTTTAAGAATGGGCTATTCTGGTCCATTGGGTGACACTCAGAGACGTAAAGGATTCTTGTTGGATCAATGGCGTTTTCTCATGCACGTGATGATCGTGTGCATGTCGGGTAGAAAGGCTAGTACGGACGGGATGGGTGCGACGATGCAGTCGGCAATGACAGCACTGACATACAACAAGTGTTACAGCTTCAGTCAGATGGTGTTTTATGAGATAGACCGGCAGAGACGAGCGGTGGCTTGTGAAAGATTCTTGATGTATCCAAGATTTTTACAAATGATCTTGAATCATGTAGCTCCTACGCTACCTCAGCGTCGTCCGATTCGTTATGTGGAGAGTGTCAGCAAGAGAATTTTTGCACAGTGCAGAGCGTCGAGTGCTAGAAGTAAACCAGAGCTTCGTCCATGACTTACTCCTCTATTTGGGTATTTGATAAACCCGGTGTATGTTGCTCCTCGGGGAGACGAGTTTCGGGATCCGGCACCGCAACAGGCTGTTGTCACTCAACCACCACTTGTGGTACAGCAAGCATTGCCTGCTGCTCCTGTTGTGGCGCCGAAGGATCAAGTAGACCTTGAAGCTGCTTTTGGTGGCCAAGGATGTTTCGATATGGAACGTGTTGACCCTGAGGCAGAGGTTCAGATCTCAGTTGCAGAGGTATCTAGTGTTGAAGTGTCTTTGGTAGCTACGTCAGTAGCTGATTCTGAAAGAACCGATTCTGACTCCTCAGCTGATGATGTTGCTGAAGCAAGACAAATTCTGGTTGCCCAAGAAAGAATTCACGGAAAGAGAAAGCAAGATACTGATGACAGTGAATCTGATTATGAGGAGGAGTTAGGTCGGTTGGTTCGTCGATCGAAACGGGTATGAACGGGTGAAGGATCGGGAGCTGGTGAAAGCTCGAGGGTGGTACGCTTCTCTCCGCCCGATTTATCTGGTATGACCATGGTTCCTACATCGCTGACGGTAACAAGACCGATCACCTCAGGTGTCCCCGTGTTGACAACATCATCTTCTTTTGGCATTCCACCTACCACATTTCAGCTTTCAGCACCAGAAATTGTTTCCTTGCCACCTCCTACACTTACTCCATCGGAGGTGGTTGCTAGATTCGTTGAGTCGACGCTGGTTGCCACTGCAGGATTATCTGTTACAATACCACCTGCGGTAACTTTTCAACCTGTGTCTGATGTCCCGGCTACTTTGGGAATCCCTTCACCGTATGCTCAAGACACCTCTCATATGAGTTTTGATTTTGATGCAACCTTATCTGACTCGGACAGCATAGCAGCTCTTGAAAGGGTCGTGGCGAAACAGTCGAGAATAAATCTGATCCAGACTCACGCTATTCAGCGCCTTGTTGCAAAGAATCAGATTCAGTCGTCCCTCCTGATTGAGCACGGTAAACTTTTTGATGCCTTGAAACAGTTCTTGGCATCTCAGGGGGAGACGAGCTGCAAAGGCGGCGAGTTGAGGACGAAGAATAGGAATGATCGAGACGATGATCCCAATGCATCGAAAGGTGCAGGTGGTGAGTTGCCAAGAACTGAACAAGCTCTTGGGAATTCCACATCTCAGGGGGAGTCTACTGGTGCAACTGGTGAATCGGGGGGTGATGACGTGGTGGTAGTGGATGATGAGGAGATGGTGGATGTTGGTATTGAAGGTGACGACGATGTGTTACCGATTGAAGAGATTGAGAAGATAGGGGCTGAGATTGTGATTGACAGTGAGATTGAAGAGGGAGAGATTGTGGAAGAAAATGTTGAGCACGAAATTCCCGAAGTTGATAAGTCAGATATGGGTCAAGATATGGGAAGCGATGAGACTGAATGTGAAGAGTAGCCGAGATGGAAAGAAGGCTACGCTCAATGGTTCGTAAAGACAAAGAAACCGGCGGTTTCTACTATGTTCAAGAAGAGTTACAACATCAAAGGATATGCTGAATCGAAGAAGGGGATTATATGCTGGTTATACGATGAGCAGTTGAGGCTGTTTGTGATTAAACGTTTTGACGGAGTTCAATACTTCAAGAGATTGTTGAGATCGTTGAATACCTTGCCGGAGTGTGAGGTGAAGGACGTAGCCAAGTTGGGATTGATAAACAGGAGTGATGATAATATGGCTAGGATTATTGGGAAGATCGTTTGGAAAGAAAGTATAAAAGATAAAAGGTTCGAGTTATTAAAGCCGCAGAAAGGAAAGCTCGTTGAAGATAAAGACAGAGGTATGAGAGCTGATGGAAAACCTCGGATGATAATGAAGTATAAGCAGATCCGGTGTTTAAAAGAAGTGCCGATGAAACAGATGCCCAAGGATGTCCTAAAGAATCTGAAATGGTGGTATGTCGATAGTGAAACAGCTGAAGCGGTGATGGAGGATGAAGATGAACAAGAGTTGCTGAGAGTGTATGATCCAATGCACTTGGTGAATTTGTCTCAAGCTGACTTGCAGGTGCTGAACGAGAAAAAGATATTCTATATTCCAGCATGGAAAGAAGAAGGCAAGAAATATCAGAGAGTAGTTTCCGTTTGTGTCAGAGAAGGAGTTCATGCTTGAAGACGGGTGACTCGAGTTTTGGGATTACAAGACACGTGATTGAAGTTAGAGATATGAAGCTACTACCAAGGGGGAGTCTGTTGGTGCATGATGTCAGTAGTTCAGTATCTAGTGTCTGTAATCGTGTTAGTTTGATTTGTATTGATGTTTTAATTAACTTGTCTCACATGTTCGCCTAATATAAGCGAACTTGTGGACAAGCGAAGTTATCAACAACTTCGCCTAGTCTGTTAGGAGAAGTTGTCGATAACTATATATGTTTGGCTACGGCTTGTTTTGTACAGTGTGGTTTTAGTACGTGTAATTGTGATTTGGCTATCACGTGTTAAAGGAGTTGCAATACAACATGTCTATTGAGTATTGTAACGTGTCTTTGTACTTGGGGTTTAACGTATATCGCGTCTAACACTCGTATCGTCTTACGTAGGGATTCCGCACCTACGTAATACGAGATATTTCCGTGTAGATCCGGCTGGGAACCTACAATTAACAATCCATATTACTAGTCAAAACCTAACAATATTCATCAAACCTAGGTAGAACAAACAAGATTAGCTACTCATTAAGTTCGGACAGCCATTAACATTCAAGTAAATCATCATAAACATCAACATAAACATAAACATAATCAAACCCATTCAAAATCCAAGAATAACTAAATCAAAGTCAAACAATCAATTACTTGCAAAACAATCCAAAGAAAAAGATCAATTCAACTAGTGGGGGTTCTTGAACAAGAAACAAAGTTTATGAATGAATACTTATGATTTATGGCTGAGATTATGAGTTTAGATGATGCCTAGCAGCTGCACAAGACTCTCCTTGGTGTTCTTCTTCCTCTCCAGCCATCACAACCACCAAACCCTAGCCGCCAAACTCTTTTTCTTTCTCTCTTTGCTGCTGCCGATCGCAAGTTGTGGGCAGAATTGGGGCTGCTGAATTTCAGGATTTAGGGCTGGTATATGGCAGAAAATTAAGTTAATTAACTTAATATAATATCATGTAAGGCTTCTAACTTGTGGGCTTGGGTCGGGCCTTGAGTTGTAGTTTTGAAACTTGACCAAAAGGCCTAGAATCTTCCAACTTAACTCTTTTTTCACCATCTTTCATAAACCTACAATTAACATTTAAACTTTGTAAATTATTGTACTTAACCCCCAATACTTTCATAAAATAAACAATTAAGCATAAAAACCATGATAAAATCATAAGGAAAGTAAGTGTGTTTTACAACACATCATAAAAACCGTGATTGAAGTTAGAGATATTGTATGTTTCGTGTTAGGGGCGGACCTTCATATCTATATCTATATCTATACTCTCTAATAAAAAACTACAAGTTTTGCCACTTGTCACTCCTACATTAAACCTCATCCTTTTTAACAAAATTTATAATAGTAAAATATAATTACCATTTTTTGTAAAATTTATGCTTCAAAGTTTGTTAATTTAATATTTACTTCCAATTTTTTTAAACATTTGATATTTATAATTATTTTTTTTACTTTAAAATTGTTTTAAATACTATTGTACAACAACTGTATTAATAGTGTTTAACGGGTTTGTTGTTTCTTATTATTGATTATTTATTAAATATTGTATTTTCAAGAATTACTCGTGTAATACACGGGCCTCAAAATAGTAACATATATATGTTGTTACGGGTTCACTAGAATCCCCAAGCAAACCTAAAGTGAACCCCTAAATATATCATGAGATGAACCTCTACAGAAAATGTCAAACTACCTTAGTGGATATGGGCATGCTCCTTTCAACCAATGTGGTCACGAGCAGTGGCGGAGCCAAAAACCTTTTTCAATGGGTTCGGAATTTTCGATGCTTGATTTTTTTTTCCGGCGTCAAAGTTTTCGCGCCCGAATGGGTCGGGTTGGGTTGATCATTCGGTTAGATAGATAAAATGCAATATCACTATAATAACAAAAATATGTCGTTAACATTCAATATAATACAAAGTTATTAGATATAAAGATATTGCATATTATAATTTTCCCTTACGTGTTTTCATGTTTTGAAAAATATCTTCAATCACGACTTTGAAAAAAAATTCGTTCTAAATACAACAAATACAAGTATCATTTATATAATCGTCACCCCAAATGATGCAAATCCGACTTCACATGCTTCATTGAGGAAAAACACTTCTCAAACGATAGACCAACATGTTTTGGTTGTTGGCGATGGTTGAAACCTTGAGGCGAACGGGGAAGAAAAATGTTGATCAGTTGTTGAGTCGATGGCTGATGTTTTTATTTGTTTATAAACTAAACTTTTTATAATCAATGGGTTCGAATATACTTTTCTAAAACGATAATGGGTTCGCTCGCCGAAAAAGAATTGGTTCGTTCATTAAATCAACACTATAGGTTATATATAAAACCGAAAAAGGACCGGGTTCGGTCGAACCCGGTGGTGATAGTGTAGCTCAGCCAATGGTCACGAGGTCGATTACGTCCTTGCTTGTTTTTGCAACTTCTTTTTATTTCAAATATATTTAAAACCCCAATTAGGGTTTCACTCTCCTTGCTTGTTTTTGTAACTTCTTTTTATTTCAAATATATTTTAAAACCCAATTAGGGCTCCACTTAAATGCAACCAAAGAAACAAGTGTTTTTATAATTTCTTTCTATTTCAAATATATTTAAAAATTAAAACCCCAATTAGGGTTTCACTTAAATGCAACCAAAGAAACAAGTGTTTTTGTAACTTCTTTTTATTTCAAATATATTTAAAACCCCAATTAGGGTTTCACTTAAATGCAACCAAAGAAACAAGCATGAGACAGTGAGGCACCTCACACCATAGTCTATTGCCTGTGCCATCTAAAAGAGTTAGGACCATCTCCTTTATCGGCAACAGCGCCACTGGACCACACTTTCAGTCCATATCTGCCCACCTCCACCTCCATTTCAATATTGCTTTACAACAATATGAAGTTTAGATAATATTGTTAATGGTAACGAGGAATTTTTATTTGTGTCAAGACAGTAATAGAAACATTAATAATTTAAATTATGTAACCCGGATGAAAGCAGTATTATCTTATTAAGCTAACCAAAGAGGGTGCTTCTGCTCAAGGCGAAAGCCCGCGTCACGAGCTTCTTATACAATTTAGGCTGGTGTTTAAGGCAAAAATTTTAATATGTACTAACATAGTAGAATATGATTCTTACAGCTATGTTTTCATCTTGTCTTTTGTTTTTGGTTGGTTGCGAAAAGTGTAGTGGGAGTTGTATTTTTTCACCTCCACTATAGTTATTTCAAGAACAAAAAAAGGTAGGAAGGGTTTTTGTCGCCAAAAAACCTTAAAATTGAATAACAAGATCCAATTATAGTAGAGAGTTAAGTAAGCGGGCAACAAGCTGTATATTAATTGGGATGCGGTATCTAGGGATCAGAATCTTGTTGTTACATTGGCAGAAGCTCTAAAGTTTACCAAGCAATGGTTGTGCGGTGAGTGCATGTCTTACAAGCCCTCAGTTAGTCATGCCACCATGTGGCACAAGGTTATTAAGTTCAATGTTGATACGGGAGGGGCGAAAGACTTTCTTGTGGGGATCCCTAAGCCACAACTTGCAATGGATGTAGTTAATTTGCGCATGATAGTGTTGGATGCGATCCTCCTTGACCGTATTTTCACACTTTCGTTAAAGATAGTAAAAAGCATCCCTCATAGCTGTTGCGTGGCATTTGCCCAGGCTTTATCTATTCCATTGTGCAAGATGGTGTCTAGGCCAGAGTCCATTGAAGCATGAGTTTGACTTTTAATGTAACAACTCAGATATTTCAAATTTATATTTTATACTAGTTACCCGACCCGCTTCTACGTCGGGTAATTTTTATTCATAAAATATTGCTTCTAGCGAGTATTTATTGTTTTATTAACAATTGTTTATTATATTTATTATATATATATAAGTAACTTTTAAAGGCATACATTTTTTACCCTAAACAATAGTTTAACCTCATTTTGTACCCATCTTTATAATGCAGGGACCTGTTTGCAAATCTGCCAAATTATTATATTAGCACACCCAAACCCGTCAACCCATGTTCATGCTCGTTATCCGTGACCCGTTTAAGTCCTTGAAGCTTAATTCTCATTGTAATCTTGGAATAGATTTCTTGTTATTAATCCTCATACTCTATTCGGCCTCACCGACAATGTGATTTAGGAATGTAGGATCTCGTTGATACGAATTGATTAAAATAACGAACCACCTTAATCATAGTTGGTATTATACCTAAACCGTGCATATTATTTCAATCAAACTTGACTGCACCACCCTGATAGCATCGCCAACAATAACCCAATATTTAATTAAGTTTCAGTTATTTGCTCGTATCGTTCTTGGCCTATGTCTGCCGCCCGTAAAACCATCACATAAACCATTATCTAATCATCTTTCAAGGTAATTATATTGCGTATATGTTGCGTCTGACTACTAGCAAAATTAACCCCATAACCAATCGGACAAACATGCTAAGATTTGGCCGATTGATTTTTCTAGGGTTTATGTATGAACTGGATTAGTGTCTGTGAGTGTTTATTGATTTCGTTTTGTGTTATAACCATATAACACACCAACTCGTATAGCTTATGTGTGGTTGTGTTAGGTATTAAGCCGCTGGGTGGCGCGGGTTCGACCCCCAGCCCCGGTTATTTTTTTTTTGTAACAATTTTAATAAGGATTAGTTCACTATATTAAATCCCTAATTAATAATATAAAGATTATAAAACTTATAGTTAATTTATATTTTATTTATAAACTGACACATTAACTAGTTGTTTTCCGAATCATGGTTAAAACCATATATATATTTATGTACGTGTATATATGTGTGTGTGTGTGTGCGTGTGCACGTGTGAATAGATAATAGATATTTGAAATTTATTATGTTAAAGGTTTAAAAAGTTTTTGTTTATTTAAAATACGTAATTAAAACATATATATATATATAGGGATGTATCTTGCGAGAAGTGATATTGCAGCGAGAAGTGAATGTATAACCCCATTAATCCCTAATTTCACTCCCTTTCATATGATGTTACATACATATATGTAAGTTGGTTGTATTTATGTCTTAATTTCACATTCAAACCTACATACAAACATATAAATGTACCGAGCCACATTCAAACCTATGTACCTATGCACATACAAACATACATACACATATACAAACATACGTCCACATATACAAACATACGTACCTACACACATACATATGCACCTACATAACGCACCTACACATAAGAAATGGAGTGAAATTAGAGATTAATGGAGTTACACATTCACTTCTCGCACTTCTCGCTGTAAAAAAACTTCTGAAATAATCCAATACCTATATATATATATATATATATCTTATTATTATACATAATTATTTGGCTAACTCTTTTATAAAGGTTTTATTGTATATAAATTATTTATTATCAATTAGTTCTCATTACAATACTAATTTAAAAGAAATCTTTACTTATAATAAAAATATATATAAATACATTAAACGTATTTTTAGCTTAAAATAAACATAAAAAAAATCTCTGTATATAAACTATAAAGTTTTTATAAATATTTATTTAGGTATTTTTATGTATAATTAAATCATATTATTTACGATAAAGCTTTGATAATAAAATTAATAATAAATTGACAGAACCGAGCCCCGGTGCGGAAGTGTGTCGAACGGTGATAAACGAGCTCGGATGTTGGATCGAATCATAACATTTATTCACTCTTGAACGATAATAATGAACGGATGTGGTGAGTTTGTTTCGATTAACAATAATCAATAAAGTAGGATGAACAATTGTATGTAATCGAAACACAATAGATAGATGTAGTAGTATGATTTCATTAACTGAATGATTGTCATGAAGAAAACTCATACATACATTCATACATACAAAGGAACGGCCACCCGGGGAGAGCTCTTCCCCGGTGGCAAACTCTCCTAATACAATAATAAATCTCACAATGCACACATGACATAAACAAATGACCTAAGTCATCTATTTATACTAATCTTGTGTCTTGGTATTCACTCCACCGCCACTTGGATAAGACCAAAGGAATAAAATATAATATAATATTTCACCCGAAAAATGCTTCAATTACTCGTAATAATATCTTGTTGTCTTTATTTAATTTCTCATTATAAACGAGTAACGATTCGATGCGTCGGTCTAAAATATAATACCCAACAATCTCCCCCTTAGACCGATGCCATCAAATCACTTTCACTATCACCTCATAACCCGATGCCTTTAATAGAAATTCTCCCCCTCACAATAAGCGTCTCCCATTTTTCATTTCAAACCATCTTCTCTTTATATCATTCGGATATAGTTGTATAGGCATAAGATCGAGGATTCAAACTTCAATGATCAACTACGAGTTAATCCGAAACCACAAAAAGAAAAAAACTTAAAATTTTTCTTTAAAGTGAGTCTTTCACTTGATTCGACCAAAATTTGTAATGAAATTCAATTTTTCTCCCCCATTTTCGTTGCATTGTCATAAACGAACATGTCTTCAAATCAAGTGCAGGTGAACATCTTCATTTCAAACAATCTTGACCATGCCTATCAAGAATTGTTGATAAATATTCAAAATAAAAGAATAAAAAGATACCTTTTGTGGTTGAAAGTTGACATTTGACATGGTCAACTCTTGAAAAAATCCGGATAGTTCAACCATGTTTTTCTTGTAAGCACCTTGTTGAAGTTGTGAGATTTTTGCCCAATTTTTGCTCAAAAGTCTTCAAAAATGACCAAAATACCCCTCGTTGACCCGACACAGTCAACGGCTGAGTTGACCAGAAAGTCACTTCCAAACAGTCACTCATACTTGGGCAAACAATTTTCATTTAGAACACACTGTCAAAAAGTCAGCAGATAAGCAAATATACATCATTTTGTTCATCTTGGCCCGTTTGACTTATGATGGTCAACAGCTGTAAACTGCCCCAAAATTTTTTTTCCTTCCGGTAACTCAACCAATATCCAAACCTTCAACTTATCAAACTGATTCAACTCTTCATGCATAGCATCAACCCAACTTGGTTCCTGAAGGGCCATTTCAACCGTCTTTGGCTCAATCTGAGAGATGAGACAGGAAAATAAACAGTTGTTTATGTGTCCTGTCTGACTTCTGGTGGACAGACCTGTTTCAATAGGACCTATGACGTTCTCGATTGGATGATTTTTCTGAATCCTCGATGGAATTAATTGATCGGAAACATCACCGGTAGAGTGCAGGTTTGACAAATTTACATCAATATCAGCAAGAGGGTTCTTCCATCCAGAGGTCGTTGCACTATATGAGTACAAGGTGCTGGCGACATATTCATTTGGAATGGCATCGGGAAATAGTGTGCTCCCGAAAATCTGACGAATAAGACTCTCCCCCTCAACTGTTGCAGCATCTACAGAAGAATTTTGCGAGCATTCCGTTTCTGGAACTTTTTTCGGCTGAGTATCGGATGCGGATGTGTCGTCATTGATTGGTTCTGTGACATCATCATCCAGAAGTGGAGAGATGTGAGATACTGCATGTGGGTCATCTTTCTCAGCATCCACTGTAGCACTACCTGAAGGTTCTGTGTTGATGATCGGAAGCACATTGAACGGTTTGAAGAGTTCATTGTAGTCGAAACCAGTCCGGACCAACACGAGCATCAGTCTCGTTTTCTTCCAACCAACGAACATTATAGGACTCTAAGATTTGCTTAGTTGACTTATTGTAGACCCTGTAAGCGGTATGGCCCGCATAACCAACAAAGTAACAATCATCAGCTTTGTCCCCAAATTTCGGAGTAAACTCGAGATTCAGTAGGGTGCACGGACAACCAAATTCTCTGAAATGAGCAAGTATGCTTATGACCATAGACAATCTCATATGGAGTTTTCATTTGTGATTTGTTAATTATCACCCGATTCTGAACATAACAGGCCGTATTAATAGCTTCTGCCTAGAAAAACAATGGCAGCTTAGAATCACACAACATAGTCCTTGCCGCTTCGATAAGAGTTATGTTTCTCCTTTCAGCCACACCATTCTGTTGTGGTGTCCGTGCTGAACTGTATTGACGGAGCACCCCTCCCCCTTCTTGACAAAAATAATTCAATGATGCATTCTTAAACTCCGTACCGTTGTCACAACGTATTCCCTTCAGCTTCAAATTCAGTTGGTTCTCCATAAACACAATAAACTTCTTGATCAAATCTGCAGTTTCACTCTTATTTGACAAGAAAAACACCCTAAGTAAAACGTGAATAGTCATCAGTTTTAACAAGACAATAAGAGCTGCGAGAAAGACTCAAGACATGAACCGGTCCAAAAAGATCCATATGTAACAATTGAAAGACTGATGAAATGGTATTAATCAATTTTGGTTTATGAGTTTTTCGATGATGTTTACCCAAGTCACAAGCAACACATTTTTCAGTAGTCACAAAATCTTTAACAGGTAGACCAAGTACCAAATCATTTTTAGCAAGACGATTCAAATTTTTAGTATTAGCATGACCAAGATGACGATGCCACAGCATGACATTATGTTCTGACACTTTTGAAAACAAGCATGTTATTTCATTAGGAACATTTTTGTTCATGTCGATCACATAAGCATTATATTTTCTTTGTGATCGAACAAGAATCCAGTCTTCTGGTATAATTATACCAGGTTTCAAAATCAAGCACTCATTCTTAATAAAATGAGTTGAAAATTCTTTATCACAAATTCGTGACACGCTCAACAGACTGTGCTTCAATTATGGAACAAAATTAACATTTTCGAATTTTAGAACACCGTTACTTACAGTAGTACCCTTCTGAGTAATCTTCCATTTCTCTCCTCCCGCAAAGGATACATACCCACCATTAAATGTTTGAATGTCGTGTAGTTGGGAAATGTCTCATGTCATGTGCCTGGAACAACCACTATCAACATACCAAGGTCTGATGGTATTCCCCCATATATGTCTCTGCACAAAGAGCGGGATTAATTAGATTTTGGTACCCAGTCCATAGTTACACCAGGTGACCCTAACTTATCTAAAGTTGTCACGGGTTGCCATGACATGTCCTTTTGATCATCAAACGTTTGGTTTGCACTCTCTTTTACCGGAGATTTAGGCAACTATTTATGTCTTCCATTGTAAGATTTGGCTTTATATGTACGAATGGTTGGCTTCGTCTCCGGTGTATTTGGGTTAGAAGGACACGGTTTTGTCTTTTCTACCCATTTCCGTTTAGAATATGTGTTCATTTTTGAAACCGATGCACCTTTTCTAACCCCATTGCGAAACATGTTAGGCTTGGTCTGATGAGAACTAAACCTGCCAGATTTGTTTCGGTTCCAATCATCGTCAGAGAAATTAGCCTAATTATGCCTGAATCTTTGCCTGTACGAATTATGAGACACATAGGGCATATTTGATGTGGTCTAAAAAATATATATAATTATATAAATATTTCTTACACTTTTAAATACTTTTGAGCCATGTTTTTATTGAATATATTTCTATTTGGCTCATATTTAGATTTTAAGGGTTTCAAGATTCAACGAGCTATAATAGATTTTAAGGGTTTCAAGATTCAACGAGTTAACTAGTAAGATTCCTTGCCTAGGTAGTTGTTTCACCCTATTTGAGTTCTAAACCATTTGTTCGTGTCAATATAAGTTAAGTATTCTTTAGTTTATAGTTAATAATTAAAAAAAAACAAAAATCAATTAAATCAATTTATTTAAGTTATTAGTTAGAATCTAGTTTAGGTGTCGCTAGTGTCCTGTGGGTTCGACATCCGGACTTCGTTAGGCTTTACTATAGTTGATAGGTACACTTGCCTATCTAGTGGTCTAGCATTAGGATAGTCTAGATTTATAAATTTAAAACTAGAGTGTCTAAGTTAGGTTAGGTTTTAATAGACCGTTTCGCACATCAAGTTTTTGGCGCCGTTTTCGGGGATACTTAGGCGATCGCGAAATTAGCTTTGATTGAACTTAATTCATTAATTGGTCATTGTCTTGAGTTGTGGTGTGTCTTGTGAGTCCATGTCTTAGATTAAGCATGTCTAGTTGTGTTTAGGATAATTTAGTTTGTATTTTATTTTCTCGATTTTAGTTAATATGTTTAATAGATCGAGTCAGTTTAGGAGTATTTTATATCAAAGATGTTGGAAAGAGATGATGTTGGAAAGAGCCAAACAAGAGGAACGTGAAAGATTCTAAAAGATTAAAGAATTGGAAGCCAGGCTTGATAAGTTGATTGAAAGAGAAAGACTCCGTAAGATAGAGGAACTCGAAGCTAGGTTAGAAGAGATAAGTGCTAGAATTCAAAATGAGAGTTTTTCTTACAAGGAGCAGGAAGTTGTCTATGAAACAGATGATGAATTCTGGAATAATGATGATGAGGGTGTGATAGAAGAGATGGAGTTGGAGCTACCCGATCACACAGATCGGAGCGAAGATGTTATGGAGCTACTTGACCAGATGGAAGATGACGAAGAGGAGGAGCATGTACCATCTTGGGAAGATGAGTTTGGTGATGAATTGGTGGGTTTACCAGTCTTTGAAGAACATGAAGAATTTGACCTTGTTGGCGATCTTATCTATTTAGAAACACCGATCATGGGGAAGTCAACAATGGAGATCAAAACGTCACCAAGAGAAGAAAAAGAAGATGAAGTGGCAATGGAGGAGGATCAGAATATGGTGTTAGTTGAGTCGTTACATCCTATGAAGGTTAGCATGTATGTGGAGGAACTAGATAGTGGACCGCCACCTAAATCAACAAATGCACAGAAGAGGGCGCGAAAATGCTTGGATCAACACGTTTTGAGGGTTCATAAATTGTTCATTAAGGGTTGTAGGAGAACACTAAATGCAAGAATTACCGTTTTCCTCATTATATGTTACGTATTAGGTTTGGTCCGGGTAAATTTATGTATTGGTGGTCTGACACGTTTGAATGTTTTAAAATGCTTTTAAGTTTCACTATGTGTTATTTGATTAAAAATGTTGGACGGGTGGAACTAAACGGGTTAGACCGGGGTTGGATAAAAGAAAAGCCTGCCGATTGAGATTTCGGGAGGGAGTCTGGCTGAAGACTCTTCTGTAAACTTAGTGATTCCCGGGAGGCAACCCGGTAGAATGTTTTTGTTTTACTTTTATTTTTATTTCTTGCTTTCTTGTGCTGGCCGTTTCTTAGTTTGCTTTCAGGTTGCCTCAGGATTGCTTGTGAAAGTTTGATGATACATGGTTTGATTCAAGTGTGGGGAGGCTAATTGCTTATTGATTGCCGCTTTCGTTCGTAAGTGACAGCTTGGTTGAGAGCACTGGAGTATGAGGCTTTCGTTCGAATTGGAGGGCATGGGAACACGACTCGCAAGGCAATATCGTCATATTTACCAAGGGAGTCTGTTCCACTGTACTTATATTTAAATGTGCTTTAATTTTTGTTCTTTTCCTGTCTCATTGAGGACAATGTGACATTTAAGTGTGGGGATGGAAAACTGACGTTTTATATTAAAAAGGAAAATTAAAAAAAATATATAAAAAAAATAAAAAAAAATGTCCCGAAATTTTATTTAAAATTTTTGCAAATAATGGAAAATGATATAAAAATTTGAGATTGGTTTTTAAAACTGCTATTATATATGAGATTAAATAAAAGATAACGCACTAAACTTGGGATGTATCGGTAGGCCCAACTAGCTTTGATAGTCCTCTTTAGCAAATTTTATACATCTAATAATTTGAAAAATGGTAAAACCAAATTTCGATGCTTAGGGAGGATTATCATAATCTGAAAACTTTGAGATAGTAAGACTTAGATGCACTCAAATCATCACACCACCACATGTCCATCTTTTTACGAGCTTAGAAGATAGTTATATAATTTAGGGTGATATAAAAAAACAAAAAAAAAAAGGAAAGAAAAAATGAAAAAAAGTATGTTATGAAAGTTATGAGTATTCCAAAAATTGGTCCGAAAAGCAAATGACCATGAGAAAGATATGTAATGCAAAATACCAAAGAAGCATTCTCAAAAATAGAAAAAGAGGCCAAAGATGCACATACTAGACGGGACTTAGAGTTTACGTGTTACCAAGTGGATAGTGACTCTCAGGATACACTATTGGGGCTCGAAGGTTTTTAGTCAATAAATATTTTTATTAGGTATATATAGGACAAAGTCCAATAATATTTAGGGTATGCTCGTACGACCTCCTCATGACCATTCATCCATCAAATTTTACCGAGTGCGTCTACTTAGTACCATCAACAAGTCCTTGGCTTATGGTGATTTGTCAAACCAGTCTGCTTTGACTCTAATTTTTCTAGCTCTCTTTGTCTGAGATGGGGTAGGTGTAGCCGTGGTTTTTAAACTTAAAACGCTTAATGCAATTGGGGGCTTGATAGGCTGGTGGCTGGGTTTAAGTGGACAACAATATCGGCAATTGCGGTTTTTGCGTTTATCTATGCTTAAAAGATAACCTATATGTTTTAAAGATTAGTTTCGAATTATGATTCCATTGCAAAATGTTTTTTCAGTGACGAAAAAGGTTTAAGTATGGGTATATTTTATGTGGTCTAAAATATATATATTATTATATAAATATTTCTTACACTTTTAAATACTTTTGAGCCATGTTTTTATTGAATATATTTCTATTTGGCTTATATTTAGATTTTAAGGGTTTCAAGATTCAACGAGCTATAATAGAGTACTTTTACTAAACTTGAAACTGACAAGTGAATATTTATTGTCATTAACAATGTTATTAGTATTATTATTCTTATTTAATTATAGTTTTTTTATTTGAACTAAAAGTACGTTTAAGAATATTATTCAATTCCCATGGTTGTTGAAAAGAAGATTTATGTGATTTGCATCGAAAGTCATCTTTCAATTTTGCAGTGGACGTTGACATCAAATAAAGAAAGACGAGTGAGAATTTATTTAATTGGATCTCATTATTTGAAGTCTGTATTAGGAGCCCAGTCCAACAAATGAAAAGCGCATGAGAGAATCATGTCCAGTTATTCAACTTTCAACAGCTGTGTTCGAAAAAAAAATAGTCTTTTGTCTTGTAAAAAGCTGTGCCATCAACAGCATCAGAATGGGTTTTGTGTTAGAAGCCCAGTCCGTCATTTAGAGATGTTGAGGGAAAATCATATATATAAAGAAAAAGAAAGGGTTTTGACCCTACAGTGGGATTGAGAAGAGGGCAGACGCACGAAGTCAAGGGGGGGCTGCCCCTTTGGTCAGCTTCTATAGTCCGAAAACCAGCAAAGAAATATCAGAACAAGAGGCTCCGCACTAGAAATATAAAAGAATCATTGAAGCATATCAACTTATGTTATTATTCGATGAGCCATATTAATTGTTTTATCTTTGTTTCATCAATAATTTTGAGAGGCTAAATTGTTATACTGTCTGGGTTTGGATGAATACTGTTTAGACTAGTTTTATTTTTGGTTAAGGATTATTTATTGATTGGTTCATGTTTTGGTAAAGTTTTTATTTTATTTGGTTGTTATGCATATGCGTATTTGGTATTAATTTATTTTCAGTTATTATTCCATATGCGTCTTTGTGAATATCTTTCATGTATGGATGCATATTAGGTTGTCTACTATGTGTTTACAACTAGTTTATGGTTTATTGTTAACGTATTCCATGAGAGCGGTATTTGAGAGTTTAGAGGTACCTTATATTCTGTCACTTGAGAGATCGGGAGGTAATTAAGTGTCATCTGTTTTGGTCTTTGCAGGTTTGGGTAGTGATTGCACGGGAGTGAGTTACCCTAGACTTCCTTAGATTCTTACAGATCCGAATTATAACCGAATTTAATAAGAATACCCCTTTACGCCATAGGGTGTTTTGTGATTAGAGAGACCGGAAGGTGATTTAATCTTTGGATACCTTAGCATAGTTAGGCAAGGTGAGACCGGGAGGTGATCCAGACCATTAAACCATTGAGCTTTACATGATATTTAAGGTTCTTAGGTATTGTTGGTGAGTCCGGGAGGTGATCTAGCATACTTTAGTTATTCCTTAAGTTTCATATTTTTAGAATACAGTAGCAATCATAAATCCAATTCTGAGAGTTTACGAGTTAACTAGTAAGATTCCTTGCCTAGGTAGTTGTTTCACCCTATTTGAGTTCAAAACCGTTTGTTCGTGTCAATATAAGTTAAGTATTCTTTAGTTTATAGTTAATAATTAAAAAAACAAAAATCAATTAAATCTATTTATTTAAGTTATTAGTCAGAGTCTAGTTTAGGTGTCGCTAGTGTCCTGTGGGTTCGACATCCACACTTCGTTAGGCTTTACTACACTTGATAGGTACACTTGCCTGTCAAGTGGTCTAACATTAGGATAGTCTAGATTTATAAATTTAAAACTAGAGTGTCTAAGTTAGGTTAGGTTTTAATAGACCGTTTCGCACATCAATATTCCTCTGATAAAATCCATAATAGAGAACGTATGGACGATGTGGACAATTTCTGGAAATATGACCAGGAGTGCCACAATTAAAACAAGTTTGACGTTTTATGTAGAAATCATTTTGGGCAACTCCTCGTCTGGACTGGTTGTGTGGACCAGTTTGCTTAAAATTGTGAGGACCATTTTTCACATTATTGAACTTATCACCTTGTTTACCATTAGAGCATACCTCTTTAACAAACTTGGGTGGTAAGTATTATTTGGAATTTTTCAAATTTTTAATATTATTGGAAACCACATTATCAGAATTCAAAGTTTTAACAGAATCAAGCATACAAGAATCCTTGCTCTTTAAAACAACATAATTCAAAACAGGTAGTTTTAAAAAAACATCAGAAACAATGTCATTATTAAATTCAAAACAAGGGTCGTCATCCTCATCAGTCCATTCCTTCACAATTACTTTTTATGCACATGAAGTAAATACGTTAGAATCGTTCACTCCTGAAGTGGACGGACTTGCTTCACAAGATTAGCTCCATCACATTTGTCTTGTTTGTCGTACTTCATGTTCTTTACCTTTTCTTCATGTTATTTGGTAACAGAAGTACTAACATAATTGTGGTTGTAGGGTGGGGGAATTTGACTATATCCTATGCCCTCACCTTCGTTTTCTTTCCATCACAATTTATTTTCAATCATTGAGTTAACTACTTTACTGGAACCCTCGAATTTTTTAAAATCTAGTTTAGTTCTTTCAAATTTACTAGTTAGATTCAAAATTTCCAACTTGGAGGCTTCCAGTTTAGCAGTTAGTTCAGCGATTTCTTGTTTGGCGTCTAGGTAATGACAGCATTTTATCTAGAAAACCTTTTTCGTTTTTCTTAAGTTTGAAATTTTCAGATTTTATTCTTTCCATGTCTCTAATTAAGTTATCATTATGGAGCTTATATAACTCTATCGTATCAACACAATCTAGAGAACATGGTTGAAAACTTACCTCAGATGAATTTGGAGAAGTGAAAGCCATATATGCAAATTGAAGTTCCTTGATTTACTACTCAGCAACATTTTCTTCTCTAGTGTCTTCAACATTTGCGAAGTTTGCGGTCTGATTTCCAATGTTGAGAGCAGCCATCTGATCCTCCCAATAAAATTGTTGAGCAACCAATCCCCTTTCACCATTTCCCGAACGACCCCTAACCTCACCCTCAGCATTACCCACTGGAACCAGCGCCCTTTGTGTATTTCCTTCCTTCGCTGGGTTAGTGCATTCACGAGCAAAATGACCCAGCTCGTGACAGTTGTAGCATCTCATAGTGTCCTTGTTAAAACCCACCTTCTGATTATTAGGCATATTCCAATTGTTTCTACCCATCCTCTTAGTGAACTTCTTGGCCCGAAATACTGTCATGGCGATTTGCCAAGAGATGCCCATTTCTTCAACATCGTCAGGATGGATCTGATCGAGCTCAGCAGTAACTACAGGTTGGACCAAGTTTCCAACTATAAATGCATTATAACAGTTCATGAATCCCGCCATTAGTGCTATATTATCCTAAGTCTCTTTCGGAATGGAAGGAATATGACTGGGGTTGTGACCATAAGCAACACCAGAAGATGAAGATTTTCCATTATTAGTTGAAGATTGAGCAGACTTAGTGAAGAATACTGGAGCTGGTTGAGGTGGAATGGATGATGGTTGGACTTGAGTGGATTTGAACATTTGAAAGTTTCCTTGAGGTGGATGTTGCTGAGTGGCCTTGAACATTGAGAAACTGTCTTAAGAGATGAGGGCATTGTTGGAAGAAACATTGTATCCAGCTGCACTGTAGGAGTTTGCATGATTTATTGCACGTTGCTTGTCATCCATATCACATGCCTTTATAGTAGCCATCATCTCAGATATAGACATTATGTTGAGATCTTTAGTCTTTTTGATAACAACAACATTCATATCCCAACTCTTTGGCAAAGAGTTCACCAACTTGTTGTTTATCTCGGAGGTTGCTAGATAAATGCCTGTGGATCTCATTTCAGTCACCACGGCTATGAACCTTTGAAGTTGAGTCTCCAACGACTCTCCCAGAACATGGTTAAACATATTGAACTTTTGTCGCAGCAAGTCTTGGTGACTTCTTTTCATGTCTTCATTTCCTTCATACACCTCAATCAACGCCTCCCATAAAGATTGCAGTTCACTAAAACCAAGGGCAATCTCAGGTGAGAGTGTCATGGTTAAAGTTGAAAGTGCCTTTTCATCCTCCTCAACTTTAGCAAAATCATCATCATCATACAAATCAACGGGTTTCACAATAATTTCAGTTGAGTTAGCACGTTGATAAGTAATTCTTTGAGGCCCCCTGACAATACTTCTCCAAACTTTGGCATCCTTCATCTTAACGTATTTCTCAAAATGAAACTTCCATTCACTAAACCCCTCATGAGACAAGAGAATGGTGGTCCCCATTATAGAGTCCAACTTTTGATGGAGTGAAACGTTGGTTGAACCATTTCCATTAGTTAACTGATCCGTTTTTTAAGTTAGTCCACGAGTAATTTTAGTCCAAAAAGTTTTATAGTCCAAGCACAAGGCCCAAATCAAATTAATCAGGCCCAAACACTGTTTATAGTTCACTGGGCCGAGAACCAGATATTATTGACCGAGAGTTGATCGAGAACCAGATCAAGTCAACAGAGGACCAAATTGACCGAGAACACTTGTTGACCGAGAACAGCTGTTTACCGAGAACCTTTGACGTTCACCGAGAACGCTAAGATTTGGCCGAAAACTCTTATACTGAGCCGAGAACGATCAAAAGTTGGTCGAAAACACTTGTTTTAGGCAGAAATTCAATTTAAATCGTAACTAACTTCCGAGAAAATTGGGATTTGATTTGTTTCCAAACCAAAACCAATCTTTTACCAAAACACAGATCCTTCTCTTCTCCGATGAACAGTTCGCCGGAAAGGGTAACACAACCACCAAGAAATCAAGATCTTGAATCCTTGATATCACAATAACGAGTCTGAATAAGTCTAAGGCTATGATACCAATTGTAAAGTCCAAGACGAATCTTTCAATTATGATATCAACGGATCTAACTGTTGGTGCGGAAATCCAACAGTAGACGATTCAAGAACAAGAAATATGAACACGTAGAACACATGGAATTGCTTCAAAACACACGTTATATTGAAAGTCCGGTGCTTAAGCATAATACAAAAGTTTGTTCACTATGATGAAGTGAATGGCCAAACTGCTAGTGGATGAACAACCCAAAACCCTATACAACATGTTCTATATAGAGGTATTCAATATGCTAGCCCAGCAATAGCCCAAAAGCCCACCGAGATCCAAAAGGATCTCGGTTTACGTACACAACCCCATAAAAATAAAAACTAAGTACAAACCATCTAATATAGGCCCAACAAGAAGAAGAAATTAAAATTAGACAGAATTACGGAATTTGTCCTTTATCTTTATCCCAAATTTCACTCGTGGTCCTTGATCTTCAAAATTGTTGTCTTTTGTCTTTTACATTTCAGAATTCAACAACGTTTGTCTTTTGTTCCTAACCCAGTTAGTTTTTCTTGTTAAGTCATGTCATGTGTTTTGAAAATGAGAGCAAATTGGTAATTTTACCCACTTAATTCCATTTTTTTAATAAATAGACTGGCCTACTATTCATAACGAAACATATCCTGATTATGATCGAGAATCATCGCGATCAGTTTGGAAACTCGCATCCGTGTAACCCTTCATAAAGAGTTCCTCCTCACCAGAGCGATATATTAGAAACATATCCTTAGTCCTTCTAAGGTATTTCAATATACTCTTAACCGCAATCCAATGGCTACTTCCCGGATTTTGTTGGTATCTACTTGTCATGCTCAAAACGCATGGCACATCCGGTCTAGTGCATATCATAGCATACATGATGGATCCTATAGCCGAAGCGTATGGGATTCCTTTCATTTTCTCTTGCTCATCCTTTGAGCTTGGACATTGAGATGCACTCAATATCGTTCTTCTTTGAATAAGTACCAAACCTTTCTTAGAGTTCTCCATCTTGAACCTTTTCAAGATTTTATCAATGTATGCACTTTGGTTTAAACCTATCAACCGCCTTGATCTATCCCTATAGATCTTTATTCCCAAAATATAGGCGGCTTCACCAAGATCTTTGATGGAAAAACAAATCCCAAGCCAGGCTTTTACACCTTCCATGGTTCGAATGTCATTTCCAAACAAAGTATGTCATCAACATACAATACTAGGAAAGTAATGATGCTCCCACTAGCTTTCTTACACACACAAGCCTCGTCAGTGTTTTTGATGTATCCAAATTTCTTGACCTCTTTATCAAAACGGTGATTCCAAATTCTAGATGCTTGTTTCAATCCATAGATTGATTTCTTTAACTTGTATACTTTATTAGGATGTTGTGGATCAACGAAACCTTCGGGCTAAACCATATAGACATCTTCTTCAAGATGTCCATTTAGAAAAGCGGTTTTGACATCCATTTGCCAAATCTCAGAGTCATAATATGCGGCTATGGTGAATAATATCCTAATTGACTTTAGCATTGCCACGGGCGAAAAGGTCTCATCATAATCAACCCCTTGAGTTTGAGTAAAACCTTTTGCTACAAGTCTTTGTAGGTCCCCCCGGGGACGTCGCCGATCGATACGAGATCCGCACGAGGTCTAGGAGTGCGGAATCCTCCTAGACTCGTTAATGGTGTACAAGACGAATAACACAAACACGTACACGATCAAATACACAAACAAATACTAGAACGGGATAAACAAATCTGCAGATTCATATATAAAATAATCACGTTACATACCGTAACAAAAACAGAAAACACGACTGACCCGAGGTGAGCTCTACCTCGGGTCGTCTCACACGACTCTAGTCTCTTACTCTCTCTCAATAAACAAGCTGCTCAAACACACACTGATTTCTAGATACCTAAAACTAAACAAGACACAACTATATATAGACAAACATTCACGGGCCTGGGCTTCAGTAGGCGAAGTTGTGCCAACTTCGCATAAGGCGAAGTTGTGATAACTTCGCCTAAGGCAGAAGTTGTTACAACTTCGCCGTTGGCGAAGTTGTTCTAACTTCGCCTAAGGCGAAGTTGTGCTAACTTCGCCTGTGGCGTTCCGCTGGTCAGAATTGCATAGCGACGGTCACAAAATGCACCAACAGTCTCCCCTTTGACCGTTGCTCTCAATTCTAACAAAACACGAAAGATCATCTGTTACAAAACATGCACCAACAGACTCCCTCTTAACTGATGATCTTCTGTTTGCAGTCAACCAGCCGTGTCTGAAACTGTCCTGTAGCTTCACAAATCTACCAATCACCCAGCGTCTTCCATATCAGATCTCCCCTTCAGTGTAAGCTTCTCCGACTATAACGATTGAGGTCTTTGTAATGCATGCATCCCCGTGCCAATAGATCATCTCAACCAATCACGTGAGTCCATCTGACTTCACCAACACATGAAGTTGGGCTTCCTCCACAACTTCACCAACTCGTCGGCATACGATAAGGTTTAATCTTCAACTACTCAACATCAAGTGATCAATTTCATCACAAAACCACCCTGACAGAATCTAACACATGACCATTAAAAAATCTGAAGCATCTTCAATCACCAGGGATAACGATCAGGAACATAAACACTTTAATTCCCGGTTAAATCCAACTTGTTCCAGAATCTTCACTCTAATAAATAAGCATCACGTTTCAGGATCCAATTCTCGAACGCCTTGAAGATAACATAAATAATATGCTCTGACCGCAATCCAGTAATGACGAAAAACCTTCAGTTCAATTTGACTTTCTTCGGTTGGTCACCACGAACAACAACAATTTCATTGCCCACAAACACCCGAATATGTGTCAATATCCAGTTACAAACAATAACCCATTCACAACCTCAACTCCAAATCAGAGTTGACACGTATTTGTTCACACGTAAAACCAAAAGATAACAAGATCACTCGTTGACGGAACAACATCTTCGGTCTCACAATAATCGTGTACACCTGGCCATACAGACGGAAAATTCCAAAATACTTTTTTTTTTTTTTTTTTAATCTCGTTAACTTCGCCGAAAGTTAACATCGCCTGGCTATAACTTCGCCGGGCTATAACTTCGCCGGGCAATAACTTCGCCTGGCTATAACTTCGCCGAGAAGTCAACTTCGCCTAAAGTCAACTTCTCCTGTTCATAACTTCGCCGGACCTTATATCTTTGCTGAAACCCTACGAACAGTGACGGCAACTTCACCTGATGAACAATAACTTCGCCTGAAGAACTGTTCGGCCAGAAACGCACAGAAACGTGCCAGAAACACCAAAACGCAGATCTCGAACCATAGCATAAGAGCCTAATGCTCTGATACCACTTGTAGGTTCCTGGAAGGATCGTACACGGGATGTCGCTATCTTCGCAGGTGCGGAATCCCTGCATAGGTAGATACGAGTGTAGAATATGTATAAATCAAACACACGAGCAATGAACGAACACGTTATATTGATAACCGAACACGTGACTCGAGGTCACTATTACAGACTCTAAAACACGTGAAATGATCTCACCCTGAAACTCGCTCAAAACGGCTAACCCTAAGTCTCTCTCTAAACTGTTACGGTGAACAGTTTAAATAAGCACGACAACTTCGCCTCAGGCGAAGTTGTCTATAACTTCGCTTGTTCAACAAGTTCGCCTGAGCGAACTTGTTGACAACTTCGCACATACAAAAACATAAACATAATCATAAACATAATTACATTACAGACTCGATTACAAATGCTAGACTATGAACTACTGACACACATGTACCAACAGTCTTAGTTTATAAGTATCCAAGTTTCCATGCATATCGGTTTTTTTCTTGTAAACCCACTTACTTCCAACCTCTTTGGAGTTAAGAGGTGGTACAACCAAATCCTATACTTGGTTGTCATGCATGGATTGCATCTCAACGTTCATAGCTTCAAGCCATTTGTCACAATCGGATTATGATATTGCATCATCGTATATGGTAGGTTCATTCGAATTTACCACATAGCATCCATCCATGAAAAATCCATATCTTTCGGATGGATTACTAATTCTACCAGATTTTCGACCGTCTTGTGTGTCTTGATCAACCATTTGATCATTCTCAACAACCTCTTGTTGAGTCCTAGTATCAACCAAACGTGTATCATCTTGTGGATCTCGATCCTCCTCGAGTTCCACCGTTCTACTAGCTCCTTCCATAAGGAACTTAGTTTCCAAAAACTCGGCCTTTCGAGCAACGAACACTTTTTTCTTGGTTGGGTTGTAGAAATAATATCCCATATTAGTGGATCGGTTTTCAAGTTTTTTTGGGTGATGTGTTTAACATAAGCCTCACAACCCCATACCTTTAAATATGATAATGATGGAACCCTTCCATGCCATATTTAAAAAGGTGTCTTGTCCGCTTTCTTGGTTGGGGACATATTTAGAATACGGGCTGCCGAGAGCAATGTGAAACCCCAAAATGATAGAGGCAATGTGCTTCTAGCCATCATAGATCGAACCATATCCAATAGAGTTCGATTCCTCCTTTTAGACACACCATTATGTTGTGGTGTTCTGGGTGGAGTGAGTTGTGAGATGATCCCACATCTCCTAAGATGATCTAGAAAAGCATCACTAAGGTATTCACCTCCTCTATCCGAATGAAGTACTTTGATGGTTTTATTGAGTTGATTTTCTACTTCATTTAGGAAGACTTTGAACATTTCAAAAGCTTCATCTTTGTGTCTTAACAAGTACACATACCCATAACGACTATGATCATCGATAAAGGTAATGAAGTATCTTTCCTTGGCATTGCCTTAAAAGGACCACATACATCCGAATGTATGATACCTAATAAGTCTTTTGCCCTTTCATTAGTTCCACTAAAGGGTTCTTTGGTCATCTTTCCTTGTAAACAAGATTCACACTTATCAAATGAATCATCTTTTGATTCCAAAAGACCATTCTTTTGAAGTGTGTGTATGTGATCCTTGTTTATGTGACCAAGGCGACAATGCCAAAGATAAGTCTTACTCAAATCCATTTTGAGTTTTTTGGTGCTTGAATGGTACAATGTGTTATCAAAGGATGTGTTATCATGAACTAATTCATAAATGCCATTAGACGGCATTGCTTTAAAATAAAAGACATCATTCATGAAAACACAAATGCCTTTGTCAACAAACTTCAAATCACAACCATATTGTCTTAAAAGAGAAACGGAGATAATGTTTATAGTCAAACTAGGAGCATACAAAATATTTTTCAAAACAACTTTCAAACCATTTGGAAGCTTCAAAATGTAGTCTCCTTGGGCTTTGACATCAACTTTTGCTCCGTTGCCCATGAAGAGACTTGTATCTCCTTTCTTGAAATACTTATTTCTTTTAAACTCTTGCAGCAAATTGCAAATATGAGTTCCACATCTGCTATCCAATACCCATGTGTTAGAAGAAATAACAATAAGATCAATATGGATCATGAAAGTTATACCCGAGGTTTGCCTCGCATTCCTCTTGTCTTTCAACTCTTTGAGATAGGTTGGACAATCCCTCTTCCAATGTCCTATCTCACCACAACCAAAGCACGGGTCGTCTAAGCTAACCTTTAGCTTCTTTTCTTTTGGTTTAGGTGGTTCCGATTTAGCTTTTCCTTTGAACTTACCCTTGACGTGTCACTCACCTTTAGCAACCTTTGCTTTAGGTTCCGGGTGATGCCTCTTCACCGATTTTGTTTCTTCCATATGACATGCATGAAGCGCTTGAACCCTTTCAAAGCGTTCCACCCTAACTTGAGTAGCATTTCCTTAAGTTGGGTGATCATGTCATATTCCCCATAATTTTCAAAATCCTTTTGAATCTCGTGAATCATAGTTCCCAACATGAGACAAGAAACTTGCACCGAATCCTTGGTGTATTTCAACCAATCGTTATAGGCATCTAAATCGTCAATGTTTGGTTCGTCGGGAATAGGATCCTCTAATATATAGGATTTATTTTCTTGCTTGAGAACCATTCTCAAGTTTCGATACAAATCCTTAAAGTTGTTGCAGTTAAGACAATCCTTTTCAATTATAGCTCTTAGTGATAGGTTATGCACGGGTGGGATAATTATGTCAGGTGGATTGTAGATTGCGGCCATCTACATAATTTAACAAAGCTCAATTTTAGTATTTTCAATATCATTTAATAATTTTAATCGTTAATACCCTTTATGTCTCCAAGACAATTAATGATTAAAATCTAGAACCCAACGTTACATTCACATAGTAGTTAGGTGACCTTTATCCTACTATTGAATTAACAAGGGAGTCAACGTTTGACGATTGCAACCCTTTGCAACTTCTAGTTTTATAGGATCGGTTAAACATCATATGTTTAGTTGGCATGTTTAATCCCATCAACACCTTTGTACGCCATGCTTCGGTGACCCTATTCACATGGTTTCCAAATCAAGTCGTCCTACTTACACACACATGTGAATTTGCTCATACAAGTGGTTAGGTGACCTTTATCCCACAAATATGGCAAACCCACCTAAAACTCACAAGTTTTCTCCAATGTGGTTAGGTGACCTTTATCCCACATCGAGTTCCCACGTGATTCGAGTGTTGTACAAAAGGATGGTGTTAAACTTGTTTTAAAAAGGGATTTTAGTTTTCTAAATTCTAGATTGGAGAACTATTTATGTACCTTGCATTTGTATGCATTCAAATGTATGGTACTTTGTTTGAAAACCAATTTTCAAAATTCTTTTTAATAATACCCATTTTATTGTGAAATCATTAATCTTTAATAAAACCAATTTTATTATCTAATGATTTCTCAGAAACCAATTTTATGCAAGTTGTTGATATTAACTTTGTTAATTACCTTATCCAAATAAGATAAAACAAAATATAAATCAACCATGCAGGCATAAATAAACAACCACAAGTTCATAACCATAGACACCTAATCTTGGCCACACTTTTTTACCGAAACAAGTGTACCAAAAGTCTCTCCTAAGGAACCAAATGAACAAAGGCATGTTTCGGTGAACTCCCACTTGATCCCGCATCCAAATGCCTCAAGTGTCCACTTTGTGTTGTGACCTCTCCACTTTATTTTGGCTTCCTTTTGGGCTCAAACTTCAGCTCCTTGCTTCTAGGGGCCTCCAAGTTTGGGCTTTGGTCATTGGGCTAGAATCTCATCTTGGACTATGAGGTCCATTAAGGCCTAAAACCAAAAACCCTAACATATGTGCATCTTATTTTACAAAATATATCCTAATACATTTTTCTCTAGTAAAAGAAAATACAACTAATCTACTTATTATTACAAACCAATATGAATAAATAAAATAGATTACAAACTCAAATAAAAGAATATTACAACCATATTGAATAATCAAATGATCCACAACACAAACATTCATCCAAACACAAGGCCATTGATAGGTTATGAGCATCCATTGAACATCCAAATATGCAAGTATTACAAGTCTAAATGGTTCCCCTTTTTGACCTCAAATTTTCGGCCAAGGATAAGAAAACCGAAAGTTTCGAGTTTTGTCTAAATAAAACACCCAATCATCCAAATGACTTAATTCTTTAAGATTATCACATGTATGTAAAGTATAATCTTGAAAAAACAAGGGGCAACCAAAAACCCAAAAAATTTCGGCCATATGGTGAACCACACCATAAAACTCGAAAAATTTTTAGATCTATTGAAGCATGTATCCGTATAAGCGGCTCTTGATGCCATTGTTGGGTTTTAACAAGATTATCAAATTCATATAAACCCATATATATGAAAAACATAGCTGATTAAATAGTTTTGAATCTTGTTGTTTAAATGAATATAAAACGATTTTATAAGAAAAAATCCAAGCCCCAGATCCATATACGAAATTACATGCTTACCAAAATCAACAACCATAGGGTGTTTATGTAATAAAACCTTTCAAGATGCAAGAAGGAAGAAGAATATGATGGTTGAATAGCTAGTCTTCAAGAGAGAAGTGCCTCAAGCTTGTATACCCCCAAGCCACCAACAAACACCTTTTCTTGCTAGGATTTGATAACACTTGCACAAGAAAACTCTTCCTTGTGTTCTTCTTCTTATTTGGCCGAAATCCAAGAGAAAGAGAGAGAGGAAAGAGTTTTTAATATTGCACGTAATCTTAGTGGTTTTGTTTATGTTGTGTTCCAAGAAATATAAAGAGAGATAATTTTTAAACAAGTGGGTGGGAAGTTTCCCCCCATAAATGGCTAGCCCTACCAGCCCATTTATTTTCTCTTTCTTTTCCGGTAACACACTAATACTCCATGTACTAGTCACATAAATAATACTCCATGTACTAGTTGCAGGTCTATTGAAACTTTGTGACATATAACACTTTTGACATGCCAACATCATGCAATATATCATAATCATTATCATATATGTATTATTTAACCAGTTTAAATAATATCATAAGATAATATCTTTAAATAGATTATCCATATAATTTATTGATTCCTCAAGTGCAAATATTTAGAAACCCATTTTCTAAATATCATAAGTGTTAATATATATTTGTTTATCATATCTACAACAAATATCATGGTGTTTGTCTGGCTTGTTATTGGGTATGATCCGACTAGGATCATAACGTACTAGCCACATCAATTATAATATGTGTCTTGGGCAAACCGATTCCAACAAAGGATGCCGGCTAAATAACCATAGATATAGGCTAAGTTTAGCCGCCTTTGACACGTGTCGAATTTTTATAGGCTAAAGATGGGTCTCGTTTACTTTTCGTAAAATTTTGTGTCCATAAAGTGGCGGCTAAGGCTTAGCCGCCTTAGCCGGGTTCGCTGACGTGTCACTTGTTTATTGGTCAAAAAATCAATGATTGAAGATATGTAGGTTAAAATAGGCATGTCTAGAAGCTAGTTCTACCCAAGTAGTTGAATATTAAAACACTACTAGAAGCTAGTCTGGTTTGAATTATTGTTCGCCCATTAATTTTAAAAGCAGTTCCACCCAACTTCTATTTTCTAACCATGCAAATGCAACTATTTTTAGATGCTCTAGTGGTCATGTTTATAGTTTATCTGTAACATCCTGAAATTTTGAGCAATAATATTTTTAAAGTATTTCTTATGATAAACGAGTTTACTTGACTTGACAAAGGAATCATAAAATATTAAGAGGGAATTAAGTAGGCTAATTAAGAAGGGATGAAACGTGGACCAAAGAGGAAAGATGGGCTTAGGTTCCATGGGCTTAAGGGAAATACCCCCTTAAACCCTAAACCTTTCCATTTCCATCCATCTTATCCATTTTTACACCTTAAAACACACTTAAGCCAACCCTTCCCTCCCTAGCCGCCGGCCACCCTCCGATTACGCAACCGAGCATCGTAGCTTAGGATCCTCAATCATACAAGCAAGATAACAAGTCCAAAATCGTATACCAAGCAAACCTTAACCTAGAAACATCAAAAAGGTATGTTTCGATCTTAAAGTTTACGCTTTTATTAACATTTAGCCTTGAAACTTAGAACGAGATTAGATCGGGCGTAAATAAAACGTAAAGTTGTGAACTTGATGTTAGAAACAAACTTAACAAACTCGCGGCTGCTTATGACACGTTTAAAATGAAACCTAAACTTATTATTAAACGTTTTGAGCTTAAAGGTTCAAACTTTATACGTTTTCGAGCCGAATCTTATTCAAAAACGGCCATGGGAATGTTCGCGAGATTGATTAGCATCATCTCTAAGGGTTACGGGTAGAACATGGATGTTAATGAAGTTAAAATCGAGCCCCGCCGCTGCTGTTAATAACTTCGCCTATCCATATGTTCGCCTGAGGATAAGTTCGCACGTATGCAAGTTCGCATGGGGTTAACTTCGTTACATGTAAGTTCGCCTATGGCTAACTTCGCTAGACACAAGTTCGTCTAAGGCTAACTTCGCTAGTTATAAGTTCGCAAATATGTGAACTTCGCCAGTTATAAGTTCGCCAAGCTGTGAACTTCGCCTAATGCTAAGTTCGCCAGTTAACTTCGCAAAATGATAAATTCGCTTAATATTAAGTTCACCAAAAGTTAAGTTCGCTGAGAAATACATTAAAATACTTGTGAAAAATGTGTTAAGACAGTTAATGTAAATAAAATTTCAGGGGCTCTGCCCCTTGGACCCTGCTAGTGGCTGCCGCCCCTAGAACCCCGCTGCCAGGGGCGCTGCCCCCGGACCCCCGTTCGTGGTGGGTTATATAAAAATAGAAATACGACATGAGTAGTAATAGTTAATTGATACATCTAATTGTTATACAGTTAGTCGTGCACAGCTCAAGAAGGGAATAATGATAAACGGTGAATGTAACCGCATTCAGGTGAGTTTCTAGCCCCATTTCTTTGTTATGTTTTCGGGGGGGTGTGCATACTCGATGTGATAGTTAATACACTTCCCTTAACTGGTAAGTGTATGCCTTATATGGTTTATATGTTATGTATGTATATCTTAAATGTGAGTTAAAGCTTGTCGGTACGTGAACGATCTTCGGATATTGCACGTGCTAACAAGGGAGGTACGTTTTGATAGATGAATGTGTATGATATATATACGTACAATATATGAATATGTATGAATGATTAAAGAAAGTATATATGTTATGGGTATGTAAAGACGGTATGTACGAAGATGAAGAAAGAGGGACCAGACCCTAATAATATCTGAGATAGAAGGGACCAGACTCTAATAATATCTTAGATAGAGAAGTAAAAAGGGACCAGACCCTAATAATATCTGAGATAGACAAGAAAGGGACCAGACCCTAAAATATCTGAGATAGGCAAAAGGAAAGGGGACCAGACCCTAATAATATTTGAGATAGAATGGACAGTAATTTATATAGTATGAAAGTAATAAAGTATGAATGTATGTATGAAATTATGTAATGAAAGTAAGTTAGTAAAGTAATTATTATGTATCTTCGGATGCATGATTGAAGGTAAGTGTATGTATTATACGATACGTGATTAACTAGAACTCACTCAGCGTAGCTGACTTTTAGTATGCACGCAGGTGAGTAGAATGAGGCAGCTCGCTTGAGGGGACACGTGGCATTGAATAAGAGGCTGGCATCGGAAGACTCAAGACGTTTAAGTTAATATTTTGTTTATTCTGAAAGACAAGATGTTGTTTTAAGACAAGTTATGGTTTGATTATGAAATGTTTAGTGAAAGTTTTTATATTCCGCGAATGTTTTAATTAACTCTGATATTTAGAACTGTGTTTATGAGTAAATCCAACACCAAAGTAGGGCTACCGGTAACAGGCCTTACATTATCCTAAGTATAAAAGATAAAAGAAAGATGGAAATTACCAAAATAGACATCTTTAACCAAATATTTTCCAAAACATACATGCCTATTTTAGCCTACATCTTTCCAATCATTGGTTTTTTGACCAATAAACAATTGACACGTCAGCGAAGCCGGCTAAGGCGGCTAAGCCTTAGCCGCCACTATATAGGCACATAATTTTATGAAAAGTAAACGAGACCCACCTTTAGCTAATAAAAATTTGACACTTGTCAAAGGCGGCTAAAATTAGCCTACATCTATGGTTATTTAGCCAGCATCTTTCACTTTTAGCCGGCTTTGGGAAACGTGTCTATTTACTTAGACGGCTCCAAATATTTCTTCTTACATGGCTCCAAATCGGCTTGTAGGCTAAGGCTTCACTTAGTCGTCTTCTTTTTTTTTCATTTAGCCGTCTAATTTTCGCCGCCAAAATTGAATATTTTACCAACCTTATCAATCTTTTTAAATATTTAGCCGGCTTCACTTAGCCGTCTTCTTAGCTAGTGTAAATTTAGCCCCCAAATTTAAATATTTTTACCTACTCAATTAATTATTTAGCCGGTTTCGTCTACCCGTCAATATTTTTTCTCCTAGCTGACATGTTTTAGCCATTAGAAATAAATACATTTACCTACCCAAATTGAATTCACCAACCATTTTTATAAAAATATAACCATCTTCACTCAATCTTATAAAACCATTTTCACCCTATCAAACATTTTTACTTTCTTATCACCCAAGATCCTATTTTTTTTTTTTAAATATGTTTGTTAACATCGTCGTTTACTCGGCTTGTAGGCTAAAGTTCACTTAGCCGTCTTTTTTTTTCTTTTAGCCTTCTAATTTAGCCGTAAAAATTGAATAGGTAAAAAATATTTAATTTTGGAGGCTAAATTTACACCGGCTAAATGAAGCCGGCTAAATTTTAGCCGGCAAGTTTGGTAAAATATTCAATTTTTGCGGCTAAAATTAGACGGCTAAATTAAAAAAAAAATACGGCTAAGTGAAGCCTTAGCCAACAAGCCGAGTTGGAGCCGGCTAAGAAGAAATATTCGGAGTCGGCTAAGTAAATAGACACGTTCCCGAAGACAGCTAAGAGTCAAAGATGCCGGCTAAATAACCATAGACGTGGGCTAAGTTTAGCCACATTTGACAAGTGTCGAATTTTTATTGGCTACAGGTGGGGTCCCGTTTACTTTTCATAAAATTTTGTGCCCATAAAGTGGCGGCTAAGGCTTAGCCGGCTTCGCTGACGTGTCAATTGTTTATTGGTCAAAAAATCAATTATTAGAGGGATGTAGGCTAAAATAGGCATGTCTGTTTTGGAAAACATTTGGTCAAAGATATTTATTTTGGTAATTTTCGCTTATATATTTCTTTGATTTGCATTATCAAAATCAAATTCCTTTTCTAAAACAAAATTAAATTTAAGAATTTTGTAATTTCATATATAAAACACGGCAATCATTCAATAGATTTTAAAATAAAGTTTATAAATTCACTAATTTAATCTCTTTACCACTCGAAAAGGGCTCCTATTTTTATATTTTGTTTTAGACCTCTAAAATGGTTGAGTCGCCCCCCCCCCCCCCCCCACCCACCCACACACACCGAAAACCTATCCCCAATAATAGTGACATGAAAATTGTAGAACGGTAAATTGTTTATTGATTGTTTGATTTAAAGATTTATTAATGCAAAACACAGAAAATTATAACTAGAATGAACCCGATGACCAAAAGAATTAAACAGATATTCTCAGTCAATATACTCCAATACCACCAAAAGATCAATTCATGTACGTTTACAATGACCTACTCAGCTACTCAACAAGACTCTTTTTTGCTAATTAATAACTCTACTAGTCAAAATCACTTGAACATCATTCCCAGGTCCTAAAGTGATGAAGCTGGAAGGTGTATGTTTGTACTCCTCTGATATTTCGAACTTGACGTTGCAAACAAACATGGATAGGATTAGTTTGGCTGCCATTAATGTGAAGGTTTGGCCAATACAAGCACGTTGACCTGTAGCAAATGGCATGTAACTCTGATATATTATCTTCTGATGGATGCTCAAACCTGCTCGGATTAAATTTATCCGCATCTTCACCCCATGTATCTTTGTCATGATGTAAGGCGACGATCGGGATCCAGATTGATAACCCTTTGGGAATAATGAGTTTTTCTTCCAGCTTTATATCTTTTAACAGGGTTCTCGGGAGCACTGTTGCCGGGGGATACAACCTCAAGGTCTCTTGTAAAACCGAGTTCAACTACATCAAAAAAATATATAATTAGCCAGGTGATCAATTAACATAAAAATAGTTAAGTGTTAGAAATTATATATAATCGCGTTAAATTATATAATCGCTTTAAAAACAGCTTCGTCTTTGATAATTCAATTGATGCGGTAATTGTGAGAAAACCGCTTAGAAAAATCTCCCATTTCACAAAACTTTTCAAAGCCAGTGTGATTTAGGTAATTATTTAATGATTCAATATATTAGTCTAAATTACATACCACTCTCATCTTTTTAGTTTGGCTGATATTTTATCAGTATGATTCAATACTGATATTTCGAACTTGAAGTTGCAAACAAACATGGCTAGGATTAGTTTGGCTGCCATTAATGTGAAGGTTTAGCCAATACAAGCACGTTGACATGTAGCAAATGGCAAGTAACTCTGTGATATATTATCTTTTAGTGGATGCTCAAACCTGCTCGGATTAAATTCATCCGCGTCTTCACCCCATGTATCTTTGTCATGATGTAAGGCGACGATCGGGATCCAGATTGATAACCCTTTGGGAATAATGAGTTTTTCTTCCAGCTTTATATCTTTTAACAGGGTTCTCGGGAGCACCGCTGCAGGGGGATACAACCTCAAGGTCTCTTGTAAAACCGAGTTCAACTACATCAATAAATATAATTAGCGAGGTGATCAATTAACATAAAAAATTGTTAGTGTTAGAATTTATATATAATCGCGTTAAATTATATAATCGCTTTAAAAACTGCTCCGTCTTTGATAATTCAATTGATGCGTTACTTGAGAAAACCCACAAAACTTTCAAAGCCAATGTGATTTAGGTAATTAATTAATGATTCAATATATTAGTCTAAATTACACACCACTCTCATCTTTTTAGTATCATCGAACTCGAGTTTGCCGTTTGCTTTTGCATTACTGATTTATGTAGCCTCAGCTCGGACCCTATCTTGCCAAAGCGGGTTGGTGGCTAGTAGCATGATTGCCCAAGTGAACAATAAAGAAGTGGTCTCATAACCAACAATCAGAAAGGTCTTGCACTCATCTAGTACTACCTGCAATTCTATTCCTGTGGTCTTCTCCATGTTTTTAAGCAAGAGATCAAGAAAATCGCTTCCATACGAAACACCAGATGATTTCTTCATCTCCACACGGCTCTCTATTGTCTCAATAAGCAACTGCTCAACTTTCGTGCTTAACGTCTTGATCACTTTTGGTAGAAATCTAGAACATAAATTAATAAAATGTTTTATGACTTGGTATTTCTTAAAAAATGAAAGAATATATAAAATTACAAAGGTATAAGTGATCTCTTACAAGCCAGCTGGTAAAAACAACCGATAGTTAGCTCTGACACTTTCTGACTGTATTTGCCTTATCAAAGATATGATTTTACTTCCTTTTTCATAACTACTGCCTGCAGGAAAAACGAATCTAGTTATGACGTCTTCCAATATGTCTCCCATACATTGTTGAATGTCAAACTCGACTTGTTTCGTTCCCTTTATTATTGAATGCATAGATGCTATAAGGTGTCAGGCGCTGTCTACCACCTCACCAGCATAACAATCCTTTAAGTATATATATATATATATATATACATGCAACGAGTTAGATGATGAAAGGAACAGAAACATATATTTGTACCATGTTGGTTTAATCTTGACTGGTTAAAGTGGGTCATGGGTTTAGGTCTTTGTTTGCATGAAATAAGCTTCAGTTTCAAGAGTTATGTTCACACATGAGGTATAAGGTAATATGCATGGATGGAATCTGGAGACTAAAACATTTATTTATTGTTTTATGTTTTGTTTATTTAAATTGAGTCTAGTCATAATTGATAGAGTTTGACCCATTCATTTAAAAGTGTACGTTAGGGGAGTATGCAAGTGGGATAGTGGGCTGTACCGGTTCTTTAAGTTGACCAGAAGGTTGTTGCTATTTTCATATTTAGTTGGTTGAACTTGATGGCTATATATAGCCTTACTTTATTGAATGAGAGTGTGCCTTTTGTGTTTACTTCTCGTTAACGGCACAACCATTTAGGAGGCCTAAAGCTGAGGAAATTTTTGGAGGCATGTTGCATTGTCATTATTGGATTAACAACTTTGAAATTATTTAAGTATCTGACCAATTAACAAATTTTAATCTGTTAACTATAAAACATAATCCAAACCTATCTTTTTGTGTCAAACTGCAAAATATAGTAATTTACAGATAAAAAAAATCCAAGTTTTATTCGGTGATTTTGATACAAAATTGTTTTGGTACACAATTGTGTAAGTAAAATAATTTCGTTTATAATACATATGCAGAAAAGAATAATACATATGCAGAAAAGAAAATTAAATAAAGAATGCAAACAAAAAATATATTTCATGAGTTGAATAAAAAGATAATCATCACAAGAAAAGAAATATAATAAAATTGGACAAACTATTATTTTCTTAGTCCTAAAGGGGCCTTTTCACCACCTAGGCAGAATGTCATTAAACTAAACAAGAAAATACAATTCTCTAAACAGGGACTCGACCACAGGCGCTAGGAGCCGTAAGGTGGGACGGTTACCATCACACTACAACACAGAAATGTGAAATTGATTGAAGCAGGAATAATATTATATGTTTAATAATAATTTTTTTTATATTTAAAAACGAGGCCTCAAAATTTCAGGGGCCTAAAACCCAAGTTTTACCTAATTAGCTTTTTTGGCCGGCCTGTTACTTCCTGCAGCATTCTCTCACCCATTACTCATAAATCTTTTTTTGCAAGGTCATTACTCATAAATCTAATAATAATATCATCTTCTCAATTCATATTATATATTCACATACTACATACATATGCGTGTGTTTATGTGTGTTAACTTGGGGCATGAACCAACATTTGGTATCAGAGCACCTAGGTTAGGGCTCAACTAGAAGGGGAGACGATTTCATGTAAATCACCTGAAGAGAAGTAAAGATCGAAGACCGCTACGGGAAAGTGAATTCTGGTGGGAAATAGATCGATAAGGCCGAGACCGAGAAGACCGATAAGGCTGCAAAAGAAACCGACAACTAAACTCTAGACCGAGAAAGTTTAGACCGAAGAAGACAACCGGTGACCACAGTTTGACTGAGAAAGAAAGAAAGATCGAAGCTTTAACAGCAGAAGACCGAAAGAAAGAAAGAAAACATAAAAAAAAAGGAATGGCATTGGTACGGGTTAAGAAGGTGGTTCGATGACTTACCAGTATCCAGTTTTAACCGTGAGAAATTATCAGGTGTGGGCAATCAAAATTAAGGTGATAATGGATGCATATGGGTTATGGGAGACGATCGAACCGAGAACATTGGGTGCAGCACCAGATGCAACAAAGTCAAAACAAGCAATTGCCTTCTTATTTCAAACTATACGAGAGGAGATAGTAATGCAAATGGGGAATACCACCGATCCAAAACTGGTGTGGGGCGCATTGAAGACACGGTATTTGGGGGTGGATCTGGTGAGATTGGCTCTACTTGCAATGTTGAAAAGGGAGTTTGAGAGTTTACGCATGAAGAAAAATTATATTTTGAATTTAATAATTATATATGTTTACGAAGTTTTAAAATCTGGTTAAAACTAATTAACCCTAAAATACAATTGTACTTATTAGAAAACAGAAAATAAGATGGAAAAATCATATTTTGACTTGAATAATTATGTTTACGAAGTTTTAAAATGTGTTTAAAACTAATTAATACAGTTGTAGTCATAAAAAGAAATACTTTAAAGGAAATATGATCAAAAAATCATATTTTGATTTTAACAATTATGTTATCAGTTTTAAAATGTGTTAAAAATTTAATTACCCTAGTTAACAGTGGTAATGAAAAAAAAAGAAAAAGAAGATATAAAACGAAATATGATAGAAAAATCAAATTTTGACTTGAATTATGAACGTTTAGGAAGTTATAGAGAAGCTGTTTAAAACTAGTTTTTAGGGGTGAGCAAATTAACCGTCATAACCGCAAACCAAACCATAACCGTCCTAACCGAACCGATAACTGATATAACCAGTGGGTCAGTTTAATAAATTTTTGAAAACCGCCATATGTGGATCGGTTTTGGTTGATGTTAATTCCAAACCCGCCATAACCGAATCACCCCATTTACGAAACTAGTAATCGAGAAATAAGGGTTTGGAAATTATAATTAGTGCATGAATAGGATATTTTTACACTTATTGCCGTTACATATTAAAAATTCTCCACACCAACTAGGATTTAGACCAATAATATTGATGATATTGTGTACCACATTCATTCCAATGTTTCATAATTGTTCTTCTGAATTTCCATTCAAATATGATTAACCGTAACCGCCTTGACGGATCGGTTATGGTTATGATTATCTATTAACCGCTATATCAGTTATGGTTAATAGGTTTGGCTAAAAAACCTTCTCAAACCGTCCCACCCTACTAGTTTTAATGAAATGAAAAGAAGACACAAAGTAATGACCGGAACTAGTTGACCCTTTCTTAATTTGACCAGAACCGACCACGTACCGTGAGTTTTTGTGTGTAAAATGCCGGACTAATGATTTTACGTTGGCGTTGCCAGTCTTTGCTATCTGACATGAGAAGACCACGGCCAATCATAAATCTGGATACCAAGATTTGCGAGTTACGTAAGAGTGTTTTAATATGGTTGCACCATCCGTCACGCACAGCCGAAGCTCCAAATCGGCCCAAAAAATGAATGATTTTCCTGGAAAACCATAATATATACATATATATTAATTTGTGAACATAAAAATTAATTTCAGTCTTGATTTTTATAATCTTTCTTTCAATTTGGGGCAATTAAACGTGTCATAATTTGGGGCCAAATCAACAAAACCCATGAGACAGGTTTCAAGATTATTATTAATGGGTAAAGAAGATGAAGAAAGAAAGATGAATTTGATAAAAAGGATTGTGATGGTTGGAAAGATGGCTTGTGTGTTTGGTTTTTGTAAGGCGTGTAAATGTGAATTGAATGAAGTAGTCGTTCACATATTTAGGGGGTGGGTCGGTTAGTGGCCAGTGGGCTGTCATTTTCGGTTAATTAATAATCATGTAATTTGTGACACGAGGTTACCGGCAAATGATTTATTAATCATATTTTGTTATAAGATTCTAGTTGATTCTTCTGTATATACGAACGAGTTTAGGAAATTTAATGATTAATTTTGTATTTTATACACACATATATAAGTTGGTCGGGTTAAAATGAATATATATATATAAAAGTTGGTATTACATGATGCTATATTTAGAAAACTAATGATTATGAAATTTGTATGCTATTGTTATAAAAGATTATTAGTAACGGAACCTTTAATTTACTTTCATTCACGTGTTTTGATTTTATTTGACGTGCATAAACCTCCATCTCTTATGATATACATTGTTGTTGAGGAATTTCGGAATGGATAATCTGAATTATTTTAGAGTCGTTTGAACTTTCGGATTTAAAGTATTTAATGGTTCTTTAAATATATTAATTGTATAAAACTCAGATGAGATTATGAAAGTGACTTTTAAGATCAAAATGAGAGCGTTCGACCAAGTGAAGGAGATTTCTATATTAGAGTTTGGTAATTGCCTTTGGTGATTACTATTTTGAATTTTGAAGAGGTAGGTCCCAGCAGAGATCAGTTGGTCCCGTAAGACTCACCTTGAACAGGGACGTCTGCGCAAAGGCCATCTGCTCCCGCAGGACCCACCATGCTCATAGGATCTTACGCGCAGTACACAAGCTGAACACGCAGGGAAAGCCTCCCAATGGTGAAGTACCCCGCCTGTTCCCGCAGTTGCGGATACAAGCCATCAGGGAAGGCTACCCGCAGACAGCAGGGCTACACGCACAAGACACTAGCTACTTCAGTAGTCACATGAAGAAATGAGCAAGGCGGGAACAATCCCGCCTAAATGAGCCAGTCTGATTCTGAAAGATCTTTTGTACCATGCCTACCAAGGTATGGACAGGACAGACGATCTGACCAGAACAGCCCATGAGCCAATCACAGGGTGACAGCTCATCGACAACAGGGAGAGGAGGAGCACCCTCTAGTACTGTTTGTCACTATTAGCCGCTGCCTACTCACCAACCCTTACTGAGGAGCATGCGCGGCCTACAGTTGGTGGAATAGTGTTACTGTTGGCCGTAACCTATTCACCAACCAGCATGGCCTGCGTACAATCCACAGTAAGTGGGACGTGCATAAACTACAGTTGGTGGAATAGTGCAGCCGACTTTGTTACTGTTGGCCGTAACCTACCCACCAACCAGTATGGCCTGTGCATAGTCCACTGTTGGTTGAACAGGAATACTATTCAGCCGGTTGTACCTTCTTGGAAACCTACCTTCGGCTATAAATACTCCAATATCTTGGAATGGTAAGATCATCTGATATCCAGTTATCTAGCAATCTCTTAATATACACTTATATTCAGAGCAACCTAGTCTGATTCTCACGCCGGAGGGTGGTCACAAGGAGGAACTCCCCCCCTTCTCAGTGACGAGCTTACGGTGTTTGTTTTGCAGGTCTCCTGAAGAACAGCCTTCTCAGTTAGACCTCATCCGTGGGAAACATTACTTAACCCCCAGATTATCTATAATCTGTACCGGGTCACTTAGTGTTTCTTCATTGGCGCCATCCGTGTATAAAAGCTAGAACTACTTTAGTTTTTTCACAATTTCTGAAGAAATAGTTAACGTTACTCCGGTTCAAAGGCCAGTAACCGACCAAGAAACCCCGGTAACAACCCCAGCAACTGGGGGAAACACCGGCGGTTATACAATCCTTACGAACACTACCCCGACTACCCAAGCCGGGGCAAGTGGAGTAAATATTCCATTGGGGTTCTCCGATACCCAACTGGAAAAACGAACGAAGGTTCCTCGCCAAACACTAGATCAAGTGAAGGCATGGGCCGAAGCACGGCAAAGAGAATTCCAAGCCGAATTGGACGAACGCTTGCGTTCAGTTCAACAGGCTGACGAATTCGCCAGTACTCGCCAACACCTCAATATGAGCAGTGACTGCGAGTACTCAGACGACGAGTTGGAGTCCGACACCGACGCGAACCCTCGCCATAAGGCAAAAGGGAAGCGTAAGGAAACGGACGTCCAACCAAAAAGGAATTTTGGGGAAGCCTTTAAACCAATCGTGGAGAGAAACCCGCGTGACTTTTCCAAAACCTTTAGACCAACTGCTACAAATGCAGGGAAGTCAAAGTTCGCAAGGGACATTGCGGAAGCAATCGCCCCGAGAAGTGCCAAACAAATGTCCAACATTGGCACTTACGATGGTCTATCCGACCCAGACGACCATTTGAACAGGTTCATTGCGGGGGCTACCGTCAGCAACTGGACGGAACCCACGTGGTGCTACATGTTCCAGATGACTCTGGTCGGAACGGCCAGGGCATGGTTCGATCGTTTACCGATCCACCACATATATGACTGGGCGGACTTTCAGAACAAGTTCAGCCAGCATTTCAGCCAACAGAGGAAGTACACTGAAGAGCAGTGGACGATCCTTAACTGCGTGAGAGAGGAGGATGAATCTCTACTAGACTTCATCACTCGCTTCAACTCCAAAAAGCTTAGTCTCGGCAACATAAGTGAAGATCTGGTTCGCGCCGCCTTCATCCAAGGCGCCGAATACCCAGAACTTATCCGCACATTGACGGGTAAGGATGGCATGCCATCAACTTGGGATGCCATCATGACGGCGGCAAAGCGCTTTGCCGAGACGGAAAAGCAACTGGGAAGAGATCTTCCCCAGAGTACACACCTCTACACGCAGAGGACCAGAGAGAACAATGTCCGGATCGCCCGGCAAAACAAAAAGAGGAGGCTAGGTATTTGGCAGTCAAGGGTAAACTTTGACACCTCATCCAGCTCTCGCCCTCTTGTTGGCGGAAGGGACAACACACACCCTTCAAACCGAAAACACCGGTGGACGCCACTCACGAAGAGCGTCACGGAGATATTTGCCACGGAAAAATTACCATGGCCTAAAGCCCCATTGATCCGGCAGAAACCTAATGCGGATCAAAGCAAATCCTGTGATTTCCACGGGACAAAGGGTCATGGTACTGAAGAGTGCACATCCTTGAAGGATATTATTGAGACATTTGTCAAGGACGGAAGGCTTGCACATCTTGTGGCATCGATCAGGAAGGGAGGAAGGAATGACAACCGGTACAGAGGTAACGGACGAAAGCCCGTCGATATCAGCATCAACATGGTTCATGGCAAGGTCAGAGGAAGAAAAAGACGGGTGGCAGAACCATGCGCGTGGAAAGAAGCTGAGGTGCGCTTCCCGAGAGTGCCAGGAGGCCCCAGCAAAGAAGGCCCCATCGTCATCAGAAGCCAGCTGGGGCACTACATCACTTCACGCACTCTTGCTGACAACGGCGCTTCGTCGACAGTGATGTACAGACAGTTCTTTGATAAGCTGGATGATGAAGACAAAGAACGCTTGGAAACGGTCTACGCTTCAATGGAAGGGTTTGACGGAAGTACAGAAACACCCCTGGGTATCCTATCTTTCCCCGTTACTCTTACTGATGGGAATCATTCACGCACAGAAGACGTGGATTTTGTCGTAATGAAAAAGCCACATCATACGTACGACATCCTATTCGGAAGAGACGGGATGGCAAGATTCAACGCCGTGGTATCTTCAGTCCATGGCATGATGGGATGGCCAACAGCTGAGGGTGTAGCAATGATCTCTGGCATTCCCCAGGTATGCATTGCATCTGTTTCATCTAAACCCAAACCGAAAAAGGCTAAACCAACCATCACTGAACCAGAAAAATGGGCCTTCAATGGCAAATACCCCGACCAGGCCGTTACCATCGGACCTACAATCGTTGATCCCACCCGCACCTTACTCAAACGCTTACTGCAGAAAAACGCTGACATCTTTGCGTGGGCACCAGCTGACATGACTGGTGTACCCCGAAGTAAGGCAGAGCATAAACTCAAATGCGATCCGGCTGTTACGCCGATCGTACAAAAGCGCAGAGTGATGGGGCCTGAGCAAACTAACGCGTGTAGAACCCAAGTCAAGGAACTCCTTGACGCAGGCATCGTACGCGTTAGTAGATATCAAACATGGGTTGCAAATCCCGTAATGGTACCGAAGAATGACAAACAATGTGCATAGATTTCAAAGATTTGAACAAAGCATGCCCCAAAGATTGTTATCCGTTACCAGAAATTGATCTCAAAGTGGATTCGTTGGCACCATTCCGCCTTAAATGCTTCTTGGATGCGTATAAGGGGTACCACCAAATCCACATGGCCATTGATGACCAGGACAAAACCGCATTTCGGACGCCCGATGGTACATTTTGTTATAAAATGATGCCATTCGGACTTAAGAATGCAGGGTCCACGTACCAACGACTAATGGACAAAGAGTTTCATGCCCAAATCGGGAGAAACTTGGAAGTCTATATGGATGATTTGGTCATCAAAAGCCTCGAGCCTGAGGCGATGTTGAAAGACATTGAAGAAACTTTCAACACGCTCCGAAAGATAAACATGAAGCTCAACCCGAGCAAGTGTTCATTTGGGATGGAAGAAGGGAAGTTCTTGGGAGTCATTGTTACTAAAGATGGCTTTAGAGCGAAACCTGAAAAGGTTGAAGCCATTGTTAAAATGGAATCACCTACCACCATCAAACAGGCTCAGACACTGAATGGACGACTAGTCGCACTTAATCGCTTCTTGGCAAACCATGCAGATAAGTCGTTTCCTTTCGTGTCAACATTGAGAAACTGCTTGAAGAAAACGCACTTCCGCTGGACACCAGAAGCGGAAGCAGCTTTTCAGGAGATTCGGTCACGCCTGATCGAACTCCCAACACTTACAGCACCACAAGCGGGAGAGGAGTTAATCCTATACCTTTCCGCAACAGATAGAGCAACCGGGGCAGTCCTGCTAGTAGAACGAAAGGGCGTCCAGATGCCAATCTATTATGTTAGCCGTGTACTAACAGACGTAGAAACCCGGTACTCTACCCTCGAAAAATTAGTCTTAGCACTTATACATGCTTCACGCAGGTTAAGACGATATTTCCAGGGCCACCCAATCACCATTCTCACCAACTTCAAACTCTCAAACGTTCTAGGCAAACCCGAATTATCGGGACGTCTAGCCAAATGGGCAATTGAATTGGGAGAATATGCAATTAAGTACAAGCCAAGACCAGCCATAAAAGGCCAGGTCCTGGCCGATTTTATTGCAGAAGTCCCCGCTTCGCGGGAGAAAGAGTGCCAGGAGGAGGCTCAACCCTCCCCAGCACAGGACGTCAATGATGTCTGGCGACTCTATACTGATGGAGCAGCCAGTAACGAGGGTTCAGGCGCAGGGTTAAAATTAACCAACCCAGCGGGCCAAGAATATACTTACGCTATTCGGCTGGACTTTCCAAGTACGAATAACGAAGCCGAATATGAAGCATTCTTGGCCGGTTTGAGAATTGCGCGTAAGATGGGAGTGAAAAACTTGGAAGCCCATGTGGATTCCATGCTGGTGGCCAACCAAATAAATGGAACATACACGGCTGTGAACGACACCATGGCCCTGTACCTCGCCCAGGCAAAAACCCTTATGCGTGATTTTAGTAATTGTAAAGTCATACATGTCAAGCGCAGCGAAAACAAATCTGCGGATGCGTTAAGCAAGCTTGCATCACTAGCTTTCACCCACCTGGGAAAGGACATCCGCATTGAACTCCTCGAAGCGCCATCAGTCCCGCACAAGGAAATTTGTGTCATCCAAACCAGTACAGAAACGTGGATGACACCAATAATAAATTACCTTGCAGCTGGAATACTACCAGAGTCAAAAACACAGGCAAGAAAACTACACTGTAAAGCACTGAATTATCAACTCGTCAATGACATCCTTTACAGACATAACTTTCTTGGCCCACTCTTGAGATGCGTGGACAACCAAGATGCCAACTACCTCCTAAGGGAAGTACACGAAGGCATCTGTGGGGTACACGCAGGTCCCCGCGCTGTTGTAGCCAAGCTAAACAACGCGGGATACTTTTGGCCGGGGATGCATACGGATGCACTGGCATACATCAGAAAATGCAGGTCTTGCCAGCTTTACGCACCTAACACGCATCGCCCGAAAAACGAACTGGTTCCAGTCACTTCTTCATGGCCATTTCAGAAGTGGGCCATCGATGTGACAGGCCCATTTCCTACAGCAGCAGGAAATGTTCAGTTCCTAGTGGTAGCCATCGACTACTTCACCAAGTGGATAGAAGCAAAACCTTTAGCCCAAACAACCGCAAAGCATATCAAAAAATTTATTTGGGAATTTATAATTTGTCGTTTTGGACTTCCACAGAATTTGGTGAGCGATAACGGCACCAACTTTGCTGACAAAAAGCTACAACAATGGCTAAAAGAACTTCAAATCACCCACACCTTTACCTCAGTGGCACACCCGCAAGGAAATGGTGAGGTGGAAAGAGCAAATAAAAGCATCGTTGAAGGCATAAAGAAAAGACTCTTGAAACACAGATCCGGCTGGGTGGACGAGCTTCCGCACGTCCTTTGGGCAAACAGAACGTTGAAGAAGGCCAGTACGGGAGAAACCCCGTTCAGCCTCACTTATGGCACTGAAGCCATGGTCCCGGTCGAAATTGGTCTACCCTCACCAAGGGTCTTGAGTCAGCCAGAAGACAATGATGCGGAAAGACGGTTGGATCTTATGCTAACCGAGGAACGCAGAGACTTAGCCGCAGTGCGTGAAGAGAACTACAAACGACAAATGCAAAAGTACTACAACACGCGGGTAAAACTCTGCAACTTCAAGGAAGGAGACTACATACTGCGTAACAACGAGGCTTCGAACCAAGAACGCCCAGGAAAGTTGGCCCCGATCTGGGAAGGGCCATACGTTATCAAACAGGTTCTGGGAAAGGGCGCATACCGGCTCGAAAGGCTCGATGGCACTCCCATCCCAAGAACATGGAATGGAGCTCAATTACGCAAATGTTATATGTAGATCAATTCCAAAACTTGTAAAGAAAAGGCCAAGAGCCACTTCTAATGGAAATGATTCTCCTTTCATAATGTGTTTACCTTTATCCTTATGAACTCCCCACTGGTGCCGGTATTTACCGCATAAATGAGGAGAAGTAAGTCATTGCGTGTGGAAGGCGGCAAAACCCGCATAAACACAACGTTAAAAATAGGGGAAACCTACACGCAGGTATGATGTAAGTAAAGTTTAGCCATCTTTGTAAGTGCAAGTGACGGTCTTATCCGCACAATCACAAATAAGGAAGCAAAACTTCAAACTATCATCTACCACGTTCAAAGGTTATCCTAAAAAAAAAAAAAAAAAATATATATATATATATATATATATATATATATAATACTTAGAAATAAGGATAAGGAAAACCTACACGCAGGTCAGGTATGGGTAAAGTTTAGCCATCCTACCAAGTGCAAGTGACGGTTCAACCCGCACAATCACGAAAGAGGAAGCAAAACTTTAACCCACTATCAACCACGTTCAAAGGTTAACTTATCCTAAATACTTAGAAATTTCGAGGAAAAATGAGGAAAACCTACACGCAGGTCAGATGACAGTTAAAATTTAGCCATCCTACCAAGTGCAAGTGACGGTTCTACCCGCACAATCACGAAGGAGGAAGCGAAACTTTAACCCATCATCAACCACGTTCAACAGGTTAACTTATTCTAAAACACTTGGAAAATTGCTAAAACTAAGTATGCAAGTTATGAGTTTATAAAGCAAGGAATCCAAAGAAGGAAATAACAATCTTATCCGCAAAAAGATTTATATTTCAATGATATATTACAAGAATGGCCGGGTTACTACCCGCCTGAAAGAGTAAATCTATACAAGTCTATCTTAGCAATGGAAAGGGATCTTCAGGATCAAGCTTCAGGGCCGCTTCCACTTGGACCCGCTCCGTCAGAAGAACGGGGTGGTTCGAGGAACGCTTTGAGAACAGCTAACCCATCATCAGCAACAGCTACTTCGTCCACCTTTTCCACCACTGGATGCGGGAAGGCGGCGTATTGGTTCAATGCTTGGTCATAAATGGCTTCGGTATCCACATCGAACAAAGGGAAGTTGGAAGGCGGGACGCCTTTCTCAACAAACCCTAGACCAAGCAGGAAGCCGGCCTTTTCCCCATCCTCATGAGAAGCGTTGAGGGCTGCGGTCATAGCATCATCGTAAGAGGTCTCTGAAAAGACCCGACGCACAACCTACAAAAAAAAAAAATATACAAGTGTTAGAACCTTTTCTTACAAAAGAAAAGCGTGAAGACAAAGTTAAACATACCTGAGGCAACGCTTCTCGAAGAAGCCATTGGAGGGCAGCTTGAGCTTCGTTATGGGCGCGTTCGGCTTCGCTCTTGTTAAGGTTGGCAAGTAAAACTTCCTTTGCGGCAGCCTCTTCGACGCCCTTAAGCTTCCGCTGGGTCTGGTCAAGCACCCCCCTCTGGTCCAGGATTTCCTGGAGTTTCCTGGCATCTTCCATTGCCAAGGCATCATGAGCGCGTTGGAGAGCCTCTAATTTGCCTTTCAGCTCCTCATTCTCCACACGCAGAGGCTCAGCAACGGCTTCAGCCTGGGCAGCCCTCTCGGTTGCGTTTCGCGCAGTCTCCCTGGCCAGCCGAAGCTGTTCATTCACAGCTTGGGCAGCCTTGGAGCGGGCCTCGAGTCGCGCCTGAACTTCAACCTCGAGGGCCTTGAAGGCCTTCTCCTTGTCGGCGGCAGCTGCCGCCAGCTGTTGGTTCTCCTCCCGAAGAGCACGCGCCTCAGATACGTCCTTGGCGCGAGCTGCTTTCAACTTGTCGTTTTCACGACAAAGCAGCTCGACGCGCGGCTGCATCCGGGCCTGGAGAACCCGAAGCTCATTGGTTAGCCTACCCTCCTGGTAGCTAACCATGGCTTCCCCCAACGCACCCGGGGGAGCAGCGTGGCGAACCCAGTCCACGCACTCCACAGGTGTGCGAAGGGTTGTTCCTCGGCGTATGTTCCATCGCGGAACATACACTTCATTGGAATCCGTCACTGCAAAAGAAACAAAGGCAGTAAGGAAAAGATGATAAAAAACATAAGGGAAAAAGAAAGGAACCCTACGCACCTGTAGGGTCAATGACAGGCCGATAACCGCCAAACCCATCACCTGAACCTAAAGGAAATCCATCCAACAGGTCAGGCAGACGGGAAGGTGGCAAAGATCGGCGGGAAGCCCTGCGCGTACCTGATGGTCCGGCCATTGGTGCCGGTGGCGCGGGCATGGTGGCAGCCGCCGTGGTCGCCGTTGGGGTCGCCGCCGCGGTCGCCGCCTCATCAGCAGCAGCAGTAACCGCCGGCTCCGTGAAGGATGCTGTAAAAATCGCACTCACGGCCGGCGGTGACGTCATCTCGACCGGAACAGTTGGCCCAAATGAATGAGCAACTGGACCAACGGATGCAGACGCAGGCGCCTGGGTCGACGCCTCAGGAAGGCTGACCGAGCCTACCGTCATTGGCGGGGAAGTACCCCCCTGCGCTTCACCCCGGAATGCGTCAACATACACGCCTGCACAAAGAATGTTAAATTTAAGAAGTAATAAATCTGCAAAGACATTATGATTGTACTTACGGGTTTTCTTGACCCTGAACGTACGGACGGGCGGGGAGGAACCCGATGGAGCCGGCCTCTTGGTCCCGGTCACCGTCGTCTTCGTTGGTTCTCCGGCGGTAACGGTCGCAGCCTCCGGAACAGTGGTCTCCTCACCACCGGGCTTCCCCGCCACCTCTTCACTATCTGACTCCGAGTCAGATAGAACCACCGGACCAGCCGTGGAGGCCTTCTCCTTCCCTTTCCCGCCGGCAGCAGCTTTCTTCTTCCGCACCAATGGAGGAGCATCTGAGGATTCCTCAGAAGAAGACAGGTCAAGAATTCCAACAGCGGGTACAGCATTAAGGGGTTGAGGAAGGAATATCGCCTTACCTGGCCGCCGTTGGCTCAGGATCTCGTGGCCCAGCGGATAGACCTCCACAAACCGATCCGCTGTTAGCTCCAGGATGGGCAACTCGCCCTCGTCCAAAGCACGAGTACCCATCCGCGCGGGACCGTCGGCTTCCCGCGGAAACAGAAGCGACTCCAAATCATTTCCCTCTGAAAAAAAAAAGAAACAGTTAGAAGACAAACTTGTATCAAAAAAGAAAAACAAGACATACCATAGGGAATAGAGTTCAAACCGTATTCGAGGAGGATGGGAACCAGAGATGCATCTTTCCACACCCGGCTCATCCCTAACATGACCATCCCGGACTCCGCAAACCGGTAAACCGGAGATTGGATCCGGGATATCTTCGAAAACCATTCCGCCTCCTGGTAGTTGGGGGCGTGAAGGCTCGGTATCGCTTGGCCATTTTTAAACTTCATGGCAAGGGGGATGGCGCGGGCAGAAATGTAGAAGAATTCCTGCTTCCACGCGCGAAGACTGCGCTCGGTGTCGCATATCTTCAGACCCTTAATACGGGTCGTCAGGGTGTACCACCCTTGGATGCACCTCCAGGTATAGAAGGTCATCAGGCGGTCCACATGGGGATCGATGCCCAAAATCCGGCACACCCACTCAAAATGGCGAATCTTGGCGATCGCCATGGGGTGCAGCTCGGTCAAATGGACACCGTGCCTCTCAAGGACACGGTAAACAAATTTTGTCAATGGGAATCTAAGATTCCCATAGACAAAAAATGCAGCATAAACCCCGATCTTGCCACTGGGGGCATCGTACACGGTCTGGTGGGATTCAGGAAACTCAGGCTCGAGATGATCGAGCATGAACTTCCTGACAACATACCGGTACTGATCGCCGGGCAGAGCACACTGGCACTCACCAGCAGTACCCCTGTCGTCAGCTATAGCTTCAGCATCACGAGAGGACATTATTGCAGAAAGAAGAGTGATTTCGGGAAAATGCTTGCCTGAAAAAGGGGAGTATTTGCCGGAAATCACTAAGAAGAAGAAGAGTGAAAAGTGTGAATTGCAAATAACCCTCTCCCCCTTTATATAGTAATCGCAATTAATGCGGTGAATTTAATGCGGATGAGAGAGAAATCAAGGGTGCAATAAAACTATGACACGTGGCAAAAAGCAAGCTGGCAACAGCTGCTGAAAGGACGTGTGCCAGTAATTTCGCGGCCACGCGCCCGAAAAATCATGCCCACGCGCCTGAAAAAGCGACTGGAATAACCATGTTCTGTCACGTCACCATAACTTCCTGCACGTCCTGACACAGTCAGAAGAAACCGTCACACGACGTTTCAGATGTTTGGACTGTTCTTATCCTCACCAACCTTTCGAATTTCAAAATTCAAAATTCAAAAAGATTCAAAGGTAAGCGGGAAAATACCCCTTACCTTGGCAACCAAGTAACCATAAGACGGATGCGGGTACAGTGTTAAGGCAAAACCTTCCACATACCTACCACCCGCAGGGAATTGAAGCCAAGAATACCCCGGCAACAAAGTAACTATAAGACGGGTGCGGATACAGTGTTAAGGCAAAACCCTTCACGTATCTAGCACCCGCAGGGAATTGACGCCAGGAGTACCTTGAAAGTAAAGTAACCGTAAGACGAGCGCGGGTACAGTGTTAAGGCAAAACCCTTAACATACCTAGCGCCCGGCAGGGAATTGAAACCAGGAAGGATCTTCTGGGCAATGCTTGTGGAAACGGAAAAAAACATCCCCGCAGAGCGGGAACGTCGAGAAATACATTGTTTGAGGCTCCAGGATGGAATTGGTGGTTTAAACATAATTGATCACTATGTTCAAAACCACTAAAACCTCAAGGAGAATCCACACAAGTGAGACTCAACGCTCCTGACTTGCGAGAAAGTTACATACCTACCCGCATCATACCCAAAGATCAAGCAAAAAAATCGGGAATTTTTGCAAGTGACATTAGGAAACCCGCGGGAAGAATCCCCACGGAGAACCTTAAAACTAGAAACCCCTTTTCAAAACCCCTTTGCAAGTGACATTAGTCCAAAAGTTCACCTCACTTTATTAAACATTCATGAGAAGAACATTGGACTGGGGGGACTTGAAGAGGTAGGTCCCAGCAGAGATCAGTTGGTCCCGCAAGACTCACCTTGAACAGGGACGTCTGCGCAAAGGCCATCTGCTCCCGCAGGACCCACCATGCTCATAGGATCTTACGCGCAGTACACAAGCTGAACACGCAGGGAAAGCCTCCCAATGGTGAAGTACCCCGCCTGTTCCCGCAGTTGCGGATACAAGCCATCAGGGAAGGCTACCCGCAGACAGCAGGGCTACACGCACAAGACACTAGCTACTTCAGTAGTCACATGAAGAAATGAGCAAGGCGGGAACAATCCCGCCTAAATGAGCCAGTCTGATTCTGAAAGATCTTTTGTACCATGCCTACCAAGGTATGGACAGGACAGACGATCTGACCAGAACAGCCCATGAGCCAATCACAGGGTGACAGCTCATCGACAACAGGGCGAGGAGGAGCACCCTCTAGTACTGTTTGTCACTATTAGCCGCTGCCTACTCACCAACCCTTACTGAGGAGCATGCGCGGCCTACAGTTGGTGGAATAGTGTTACTGTTGGCCGTAACCTATTCACCAACCAGCATGGCCTGCGTACAATCCACAGTAAGTGGGACGTGCATAAACTACAGTTGGTGGAATAGTGCAGCCGACTTTGTTACTGTTGGCCGTAACCTACCCACCAACCAGTATGGCCTGTGCATAGTCCACTGTTGGTTGAACAGGAATACTATTCAGCCGGCTGTACCTTCTTGGAAACCTACCTTCGGCTATAAATACTCCAATATCTTGGAATGGTAAGATCATCTGATATCCAGTTATCTAGCAATCTCTTAATATACACTTATATTCAGAGCAACCTAGTCTGATTCTCACGCCGGAGGGTGGTCACAAGGAGGAACTCCCCCCTTCTCAGTGACGAGCTTACGGTGTTTGTTTTGCAGGTCTCCTGAAGAACAGCCTTCTCAGTTAGACCTCATCCGTGGGAAACATTACTTAACCCCCAGATTATCTATAATCTGTACCGGGTCACTTAGTGTTTCTTCAAATTTCAAATTCATTAAATTTAAACATTATTTTGACTTATGTTAGCTTGACCTCAGTCAATAGCGCTTCCCTTTGAACCTTGCCAGGGGATATCGCCCATTGGACCCTCTACCATGGGCGTTGCCCCATGGAACCCCGTTCGTTATGGGTTTCACCCCTAACATCATAATACACTAAAACAAGATTGCACCCCATACCTCCTGACTTTTTGAATGTATATTATGAAAATTGTTCGAAAAGTCAATCCACTTATACTAAAATATCCAACAATAATTAGGCTTTTCTCATGTTATCAACACAATTCGCTTTAAATCTTCATCAAATCTCAAGACATCTTTGAAATGATGTGACAATTGAATAAGGTATTTAATTTCATTTTACATGTAATACCGGAACTAAAAAAATATAAAAAAAATTCAAGGTGAACATGTGAGGTGGCGTCGGACGATAAAACCCGGACATTAGCAAAACCCGAGTCTTGTCACTCCCGATGTTGAGGCGGCGAGTATACACAATATCAGTCATTTTTTGTTATATTCGTTATAGTACCAAAACTAAAACATAAGAAAAAAACAAATAAAATGGTCCAATGGCTGAGCGCCATGTGGCTGGTCCCTGGCGTTGAGGAAGTGAGTCGAAGTGAATTCGATCGGTTTCGGTTACGTTCGTTACGATACCGTACTAAAAGAATATAAAAAATCAAGGTGAACAGGTGAGATGGCGTCAGTCGGTAACGTTGGCAAAACCCGGGTCCTCACTCCCGACGTTGAGGCGGCGAGTATATACAATATCGGTCATTTTCATTATATTCGTTAAGATACCAAAACTAAAATATAAGGAAAAAAACAAATAGCATGGTACAATGCAGAGTGCCATGTGACCCAATCAAACTACTGCGGCACCAAGTTTGTGTTTTACTATATATAAATAATATATATATATATATAATATTTGTTTTCTAGCAATATTTGATATTTAATACATTAAACATATAAAGTTATATACCTAATGGGCTCATGGGCTAATAGCCTAATACTAATAAACCATGATCCTTTTCGTTAATTGTATTTTTTTCCAAAGTGTGTATATTATGAATTCTCTTTTCATTAGATATTTCAATATTACGAATTCTCTTAGTAAAAATTATTATTATTTTAAATACATTAAGTGAACTAAATAGAAAATATATGAATTTTGGTTATTATTAAGAGATAGTTTTGTTTCCAGTTGAACTTAAATTGAAAATTATAGATTTTTTTTTCAATATTACCTTTTACTTAAGTTAAATTTGAAGAAAAAATAATAATCACTAAACAGAATCTATGGTCATATTACATGTATGTTCTAATTAGACCACTTATTTTACAAAATAAAATCATAAGAAAAGAACACCCAATAACAATAGAGACATAAAAAGTAAAAAACGGTTCGAGCAACTATAATAAAACGCGTATAAGTTTTTTCATTATAGTAATATCAAAGTCGTACCTCAAATAAACGCAAATCACAAATAAACCTCTTAGTATAAACAAATTACTTTTTCCCTGGTGAATAATATGGATCATGATGATAAGCTTGTAAGAATATGTAGTCGGTAGAATAAAGACGAAAATGAAAAAGGCTATTTTTGGTGGTAACCCATGAAAGCATGACATTGTCCGTTTACTTACTTTTTTTAGATACATGACATTAAAAGTAACATTGAATGTTAAATAGATTGAATTTGTTGAAACAAAAATTTCTACTTATTTATTTATATTTCATGTTCCATGGATTAATATTTTAGTTTTTACAATGCAACACATGATTTATGTTGGTGGTTGAAGCACAAATCCTACATGATTCAACATGCTTTATATAGATGGGCTAATTAGTTGTGTATGTTGAGGGTTCAAACACACAAATTGTATATGACTCAAACACACAAATCCTACGTGAGAACAATTCATGACTATGTGAATACATTAATGCATGATATTGATATGTCTTTATTCATGTGTTTTTCATTAAACAAAGATCCAATTACTAAATTCAATAATGTTATAAATTTATAATATGTGGTAAGATATTTTGCATTTTCTCAACTTAAACCGGTCACAATTTGTGAAGTTGTAATTAGTTTAATTAGGAATTAAACGTTTAATTAGGGCGAAAATATATAACTTTTTTCGCATATGTGAGTTAAGTTTATTAATTTCGGATTAGGTTAATTAATTGTAATTGTTGAATAAAATTATTTAAGTGGCACACGTTTTACATGCAATGATTTGTAATTGGGAATGACGAGTTTGTGTGTGCGCGAAGGAGAGAAACCTGATTGATTCAGAAGTCCGTCGCCGGAGATATGGACGAAGTACGGCGGTCCGGTACGGAAGGTTTTTGTGTTTACGAAGATGGTATAGTGACATACCAAAGTCTTTTAAACACCTAAATATCATGTTTAAGTAAGAATTTGTCATTAAAAAAATAATAAATTATGACTAAACTAATTTTCATTTCTCTAAATAACTTAAGTATCATTTGTACTTGTTTGAATATCAGTGACTGAAACTAAACTAACCATAAATTGTTATTACAGGTTATTATTGACCACTATGTCATTTATTAACCTATTGACATTGTTTAGCTGTTATTGGCCCGTCTTAACTAATAACAGCCTTTGTTAACCACCACTAACCATCTTTAGCCAATAGACCATTGATTGATTATCACTGACTCTCATTGACAACTAACTGACCATCATTACGACCAATACTTGCATTACTACTCCAATTGGTTAATTATTATTAACCTTAAATGACCATCATTAACCAGTAATACCGACTATTATTAAGCCATATTGATTACGAAGGACTAAAATGATAATCGTTGACCAATAATCGCCATACTTATACCATATTCACTCTTAATTATATATTGGCCTTGTTAATCAGAATCTGAATGACCTTAGTTGACCCTAAATGTACAAATATTGATCATCGATAACCAATATTAACCGTCACTGACCACCAATAAGCTAGATTCATCATGTCTAATAATCATTTACCACATTAAATACCATTGAGTACTATTGGTCCCATTATATCCTCCCATATCAACATCAAGTCTAATTGACCATTCTAGGTTAATATTAAATCTAATTAACCAATAACCATAAGTGAGCATCATTTACCCTCATCATTTACCCTCATTGATCAATAACTGTCAACTGACGATGGTCATCATGGGCCAAGATTCACCATCCTTTAGCGGGTTTGTGTTCGGTATAATCGGGTTTTAGGTTGATCCCTCGAACCTGTTTAGGTTTTTGTTAAGTATGAAATATATATATTTGATTAAAATTAAGTTAAACCGGTCGTGTTCAAGTCAACCCGCGAATATGCGCCTCCAGAGTCGGGTTCGCGTGTCTTACGCTATTTTCGGGCTCAGTTAAGTTCGGGTTAATGCGGATTTTCGGGTTTGAATTAGGTGGAATCCGTCACCTCATAAACACGACTCGTTTAACAACCCCCAAATTCACTAATCATCCATGTCCAATAATTTCCCTACTCTACCAAGAATGACAACAATTTAATATGATATCCATAATATGATGAATCTTAGGGTGGCTTCAACTACAAGACATAGCCTAAGAATTACCTTTTAAAACACTTTTTTTATATTTGACAATGAAAAAAATCAACTCCAATTGAATTTATTAGTTTCGATATATTCGTATTAACATCGACTTTGTTTGGGTTTAAATTTGGGATATATATGTAGTTGTTGCTATTAAGAAGAGTATATATGTAAATAGCTATTTACTTAGTCATTAAGGGTATAAAAACTCATTTAATTACTTAATTTTAATGAAATTGGGAGATATGTAACTTATCCCCCCACCTCCAATTTATAGTCCCCACTAGAGGTGCACAAATCGGTTTTTTTTAAAAAACCGGTTCGGTTAATAACCGGACCGGTTTTTCTTGGCCTGGAAAAAAACCGGTTTTTAAATAACCGAACCGGTTTATTAACCGGTTTTTTTGGTGCAAAACTCGGACCGGTCTAACCGGTTAGGACCGGTTTAGAAACCGGTTAGAACCGGTTAATAACCGGTTTTTTTAATTAACCGGTTTTTTTTTAAATAACCGGTTAATAACCGGTTTTTTTCATAATAACTGGTTTTTTCCATAACCGGTTCAGTAACCGGTTTTTTCTCTAGAACTTGTAACCGATATACGAACCGGCGGTTACTAAACCGGTCAAACCGGTTTTTAAATAACCGGTTTTTGTAAAAACCGGTTTTCGGTTTAAACCGTTGAACCGGTTCACCAACCGGTTTTTTTGCCCATCTCTAGTCCCCACTACACATAGCCTTATGCAGACCCTATATCACGTGATTGAGAAGGAAAATCCAGAGAGAATATTATGCAACTCCATAAGCCCCCCCCCCCCCCCCATTTTCTTAAGAAACATCGTGCAAATGGTTATTTACATCTCTTTCTCAATACGGGGAGGTTCAATTCCTTGAGAGTGAACCCGTTGTTTGGCAAAATAACAATCTATTTCCACATGTTTGTTTGCTCATAAAGATCGGGTTATCAGGTATGTGTTGGGCCGCTTGTGTAAACTCAGCTAAATCAGTCAAATCCGTACAAATATTAAACTTGAATTCTTAACATTAATTTTTAGATTAAATTTTGTTACCTGTAAACGTGACGAATCTAACACAAACCCTCACATGCACGATACATTGCAACTATGTAATTTTAGATATTATCTGACGGATAGGGGCTTTGGTGATAAACTACCTGAACGACTTAAAATGTATTTAAACGAACCTATAAGTTTTGAATTCTATATTATACGACTACATATTATATTTAATTGTATAAAAGAACCGAACATCGATTACGAAATGATTCTTCGAGCGTTTAAGTTTATTATAAACCTATATATATATATAGTATATGCTGAAAACCTACTCTGGTTGCGAAAACCCCGGAAACTCAAATGTGTGGTTCATGTTGTGCCACGTTTGCATCTCTAGTATTTTAATCAATCACTGTAAAAAAGGTACTAATTGTTATAATATTAGCCTTGATTATAACAAGATTATTGAAGTAATATTGGAACTTGAATATAACAAAGAAACAAGAGAATAAAGAAAGTTGAAAATGTGAATTACTGGATGCAAATTAATCGTTACAATACATGGTATTTGTAATACCAAAATAACTATTTAGAAAGACTATTTGAGCAGACAAACTCATATTATTGGTTTGACAAAAGTGAAAAGGTGACATACAACTTGTAAAATCGTCGGTGGTTTCACAACACTCCCCCTTGGATGACACATTTTCAAAACTTCGGGGTCTTGAAGTACTGCCTCATTAAAAACCTTGCTAAAGAAAAACCCAATGGGAAAAAGCTTTAGCTAAGGAAAAAGAGTGCAGTATATAGCTCCCCCTCAAGTTGCAGTTTGTTACATCATCCGTACATGGCGCATGCCAATATCATGGACATGTTTTCTAAATGTTGTTGTGGGAAGTGCTTTTGTGAAAAGATCAGTTGAGTTGCTGCTGGATTGGGCATATCTCATCTCAACCTGATTGTCTTTAATAAGGTCCTGAGTATACTCAAAATATCTTGGTGGTATATGCTTTGTTCTGTCACTTTTGATATACCCTTCCTTCATTTGCGAGACACAAGCTGCATTATCTTCATAGATAGGAGTTGGAATTCGATCTTTCTCTAGTCCACAAGAAATCAATATGTGTCGTGACATAGATCTTAACCATACGCATTCTCTTGAAGCTTCATGCAATGCAATGACTTCAGCATGATTTGAAGATGTTGCAATGAGTGTTTGTTTCTGGGAACGCCATGAACTCGCAGTTCCTCCATTCTTAAATATGTATCCAGTTTGAGATTTTGCTTTATGGGGATCAGATAAATAACCTGCATCTGCATAACCAACTAACCCTTATTTTGAATCGTTAGGTTAAAATAAACCTAAGTCAGCAGTTCCTTTTAGATACCAAAAAATATGTTTAATGTCATTCCAATGTCTTTTAGTAGGGGATGAACTGAATCTTGCCAATAAATTAACTGCAAAATAAATGTCAGATCTTGTACAGTTAGTAAGATACATAAGTGCTCCAATTGCACTGAGGTCTGGTACTTCGGGACCAAAAATCTCTTCATTATTTTCGCAAGGACGAAATGGATCATTATCAACATTGAGTGATCTAACAACCATTGGTGTGCTTAAACGATTTGCTTTGTCCATATTGAAATGCTTTAAGAGTTTCTCAGTATAAGTTGACTGATGCGCAAGTATCCCATCATGCATATGCTTAATTTGTAAACCAAGACAATATTTGGTTTTTCCAAGGTCTTTAATTTCAAATTCTTTCTTTAAAAGAGCAATTGCTTCATTAATTTCTTTTTGTGTCCCAATTAAATTGAGATCATCAACATACACAGCTATGGTCACATATCCTGATGTTGTTTTCTTGATGAAGACGCACGGACAAATAAGATTATTTGTATATCCTTTGCTTATCAAATAATCACTCAAACGATTGTACCACATCCTTCCAGATTGTTTCAGTCCATACAAGGATCTTTGTAACTTGATGGAATACATTTCCTTAGGCTTTGAGCTTAATACTTCAGGGAGTTTAAGTTCTTCGGGAGTTTTCATATAGATGTCACTGTCTAATGATCCATACAAGTAAGCTGTGACAACATCCATAAGACGCATCTCTAAATTTTTAGAGATTGCTAAGCTGATTAAATATCTATGCGTAATAGCATCCATAACAGGAGAATACGTTTCTTCATAGTCAATTCCTGGCCTCTGAGAAAAACCTGAGCTATAAGTCTTGCTTTATATCTTGTAACTTTATTTTTCTCATTTCGTTTTCTCACAAAAACCCATTTATATCCTACAGGTTTTATTGACTTTGGTGTAATGACAATAGGTCCAAAAACCTTTTCGATTGTTTAGTGAGTTTAATTCAGCTTGCATGGCATCTTTCAATTTGTTCCAATCTTGTCGATTTTTACAATCATCTACAGATTTTGGTTCAGGGTCATCATTTTCTTCCATGATATCACTTGCCACAGAATAAGAGAATATATCATCAATATTTTTCATTTCATCTCGATCCCACATTGTATGTGATTGACCATAGTTGATTGAGGGAATGTTATATTATTTATTCTTTCTTGATGGAAGGTTTTGTCAATCATTCCTTCCTTATGGCCAGTATCCTTTTCAGAGCCCTTTCTTTTTCGAGGATTTTTATCCTTTGAACCGATTGGCCTTCCACGTTTTAAACGTCTTTAGGATTCATGAGGTGCATTATTATGGTTTTCCTTGCTTGGAATCTCAACTCGAGCTGGAGCATTAGCAGCTGGTATATGAAATTTAGTGACCCTGTTTATATTAGTAAATGCGTCAAGTAACTAATTGGCAATTTCTTGTAGATGTATTATTTTTTGAACCTCTCACTTTGTTTTGATCTTGGTTCTAGGTGTAACAATGATGGCACACACCATGATATATCTCTTTCTTGCTTTTTCATTTCTCCCCCTAATGCCGGGAACATTGTCTCGTAAAAATGGCAATCAGCAAAACGTGCTGTAAATACATCACCTGTTAAAGGTTCAAGGTATCTTATAATGGAAGACGCTTCATATCCAACATATATTCCCAACCTTCTTTGGGGACCCATTTTTATGCGTTGTGGTGGTGCAATAGGAATATACATAGCACACCCAAAAATTCTAAGGTGAGAGATATTTGGCTCATTTCCAGAAACAAGTTGTGTAAGAGAGTATTTATGACTTGCACTTGGTCTCACACGGATTAATGATCCAACATGCATAATTTCATGACCCCAAATAGAAACAAGGAGTTTTGTCCTCATTATTAATGGTCTAGCTATTAGCTGTAGGCATTTTATCAACAACTCGGCTAAGCCATTTTGTGTGTGTACATGAGCAACAGGGTGTTCTACAACAATCCCCACAGACATGCAATAATCATCAAAAGCATGTGATGTAAATTCTCCCGCATTATCAAGCCTTACTCTTTTAATGGTATAATCGGGAAAATGTGCACGTAATTTGATAATTTGAGCAAGAAATTTTGCAAAAGCAACATCATGAGTCGATAATAAAGAGATATTAGACCATCTGTTGGATGCGTCTATTAAGACCATGAAGCATCTAAATGGTTCACATGGTAGATGAATTGGTCCACATATGTCACCTTGATTTCTTTCAAGAAACATTGGTGTTTCTTTATCGACTTTTAATGGCGAAGGCCTTGTAATTAATTTGCCAAGAGAACAAGATGTACATTGAGATATTTTATCTATTTTGTGGATCTTTTGACCTTTCAGTGGATGCCCATGTGTATTTTCAATGATCCTTTTCATCATTGTGGATCCTGGATGGTCTAATCTGTCATGCCATAAGTTTATGATACCAGAATCGCAACAATTTTCTTAGACTGCCATATGTGCTTGAGGCACATTTATATATGTATAATGCAAACCAGAATGGAGCATTGGCAATTTTTCCAATATCTGATCTTTGCTTAAGATATGCAAATATTTTTCATTACTAACAGTCATTGACTGAGTATCATACCCATTATGATATATGTTTTTGAAACTCAACAAATTTCTTGTTGATTTTGGGGAAAATAAAGCATTTTCTATTTTGAGCTTTGTACCATTTGGTAATGCTAAATTAGCTTTTCCCACTCCTTCTATCAAGTTTGTAGGACCTGATATTGTATTGATGATCCCTTTTGTTGGTTTCAGTTTATAAAAATATTTTTTAGATCTAAGTATAATATGCATGGCTCCACTATCCGTTATACATATATCTTATTCATTTGTTTGATCTTGTGCTCCAGTGATTTTCATTTTAAATCTTGAAGAATATTAAGAAAAATAATAAGTGTATAACGAAGACATATGATATTTTAATAAGAACTTTATTTAATTGAAAAACAAGCAGTACATGAAAGGAACTACATAATTAAAGATAATGAGAAACACACTTAATTATTGCATACAATTATATTCGTCAAGCAACTTTGTTTCAGAGTTCCACCTCAAAGTCTTCAACGCTTAGCTTAGCATTGATATTATTAAAGTTATCAACATGGTTCACTTCTTTCTCTTTTCCTTTGAGGGAGGCTTGGTATAGTTCACACAGATGTGGAGCTGTGCGACAAGCCTTTGCCCAGTGGTTTGTACTTCCATATCTAAAACAGGAAGTGCCATTGTTTTCGGACCTACCAGCTTCATTCCATTTATTGTGTTGGTTGGAATTGTTATTTTGTGGAACATGGTAATTGTTGGCTCTCTGGCTAAGACCACGACCACGGCCACAACCATGACCATAAGAATTAGTGTTCCATTTCTATGAATGGTTACGATCATTAAAATGCCTTTTGTCAAAATGACCACGGCCACGTCCACGGCCTCGTCCACGACTTTGTTCCCATTTATGACCAGAATTTTTATGAGCAACATTTGCTTCTGGTATTGCTAATGAACCTGTGGGACGAGATTGATGATTTTTCATCAATAATTCATTATTTTTCTCCGCTACAAGGAGTAATGCATTTAGATCAGAGTATCTCCTAAAATTCTACAAACGATAATGTGTTTGCAAGTTTATATTTGATGCATGAAACGTGGAGAAAGTTTTCTCTAACTTTTCTTCCTCTGTTTTGGGATACCCACAAAATTCTAGCTTTGAGCAAATTCGGTATAAAGCAGAGGTGTAATCATTTACCCTCTTAAAATCTTGGAACCTAAGACTGTTCCATTCATCTCTAGAAGTAGGAAGTAAAACTTCCCTTAGATGACCAAATCTGTTTTTCAAATATTCTCATATCATATATGGGTTATCACAATTAAAATATTCATGCTGTAGTAATTCATCAATATGTTTATGGATAAAAACATCAACACTTGCATAATCCTGATCAGAGCAATCATTGTCTTTTTGGATTGTCTCTAACACATCCATTGATTTCAAATGTCTTTTGACATTTTTTGTCTAAGACATATAGTTTTCTCCAGAAATGTTGAGTGCAGGGAATTCAAGTTTTGAGATATTTGACATTTTGTTGCTAAACATAATAGAGAAATAATAAGATAAATATTAGAATCCATATATATCAATCAACAATGAGATACAATATATTGGTAGAGCTATAAACATATAAAAGAAAAAGAAAATGCCGAAATCTTCAGAAGGGAGATTAAAAATTAGAATGAGAAGTAGTATAAGCATTATAGTGACCAACAGCAAAACCAAGTGAATCATTTCGAAAGCTTTATCTTTGATAAATTTTATAATAAGAATGTTTGTTGTAAATGAAATGAAGTTGATAATTGGTTATTTATAGTGAAAAATTATAACCGTTTTACAACTGTTATATTACCTTTTTATAACGGCAATATTACCGTTTGTATGTGTGTGTGTGTGTGTGTATATAATATTAATTATTTTAAAGTAAGATAATAAATAAGATATTAATAAAGTTTATTTCATAAAATATATAATTAGTATGCATAATAGTAAGAATAGAATTGTTAGTGTAAATGAATTTAACATCTAAATGAAATATTAGTGTGCATATAAAAAGTTAGAATAGTTATCAAATTTTAATAATAATGTTTATACGCATTATTGCTATTAATTAGTATATGTATATGCATATATATATTTCCAATGTACATAATTAAAGAAGTGTTTATGATGCTTATGTAGATACCTTTGTGCCTATTACCTTTCTTGATTAGGATATAAGCGGCTCGTGTTGATAACGTGTTATAATATTAGCTCTAATTATAACAAGATTATTGAAGTAATATTGGAACTTGAATATAACAAAGAAACAAGAGAATAAAGAAAGGTGAGAATGTGAATTACTGGATGCAAATTAATCGTTACAATACATGGTATTTATAATACCAAATAACTATTTAGAAAGACTATTTGAGCAGACAAACTCATATTATTGGTTTGACAAAAGTGAAAAGGTGACATACAACTTGTAAAATCGTTGGTGGTTTCACAACACTAATGTCATTTTGCTATGCATACTTCTCTCTCTTTACTTTATGTTACCTTCAACACCATTTAAGTAGAGAGAGAGGGAGGGAGGGAGGGAGGGAGGAGATATTAGATCCACCATTTTCACCCATCTTCTCCACATTTCTAGATCTACCATTGTCACACCCATTTTTATGGCTATCGAATGTGAGCGGACCAGCGGCAGCGGTTTGTTTCCATGTTCGATCTGTTGTGGAGGTCGATGGTTTGACTGCAATATCGTCTTGAAGTAGTAGTGGGTGATTTTTTTTGTTGACGTGAAAAACAAAAGGATAATAATCATCACTTTAACTTTTAAGCTGACTTAGTTTTGAAAGATGAATGAGCATAAAAAGTTATGATTCATTTATTTTTTATAGAATTACAGAAATTGTCCTTTATTTTTACACTTAATTTCAATGGTTGTACTTTATGTTTTCAAATGCTACGTCGTTTGCCCTTTAACCCTAACCTAGTTAGTTTTTTTCATTAACTTTGGTCATGTACCTTGCACATGAGGGCAATTGGTCATTATACCCATCTAATTAAAAATATTTAATAAAAAACAAAAACTAATTAATTAAAAAACTTAATTAATATATATATATATATATATATATATATATATCTTCCACCAACAACCCACCTCACATCACAACCACCAACATGAAACCACCATCACCATCACCATCACCATCACCATCACCACCACCGTGAAATGACCTCCATAATCACCGAACGTTGAACCTGTTGAGATCGTTGCTGCCCTCCACCACCTCCCAACCACCCCTCTATTACCACCAACGAAGGTATATATGATGAATTTGAGGATGAAAGCTGCACACAAATTCAATTTCAAAACCATACATATTACAATCAATGACACTTAACAAAAAAATCAATCAAATCCACAATTAATTTGGGGATCTAACAATTAATCGAATCAATCAAGTTTACGTCTGGTTTACAGATTTTACAAAATACCGAGTGACGTCACCGGTAAATTCGCCAGAGCAGATGAAGACAGCGAAGAGGAAACATGAACACTGTTGAGATTAGGTTTACATGTTTTACAGTTATGTCATTTTTCCGGCGACATGAGTGAAGAGGTAGGTCCCAGCAGAGACCAGTTGGTCCCGCAAGACTCACCTTGAACAGGGACGTCTGCGCAAAGGCCATCTGCTCCCACAGGACCCACCATGCTCATAGAATCTTACGCGCAGTACACAAGCTGTACACGCAGGAAAAGCCTCCCAATGGTGAAGTACCCCGCCTGTTCCCGCAGTTGCGGATACAAGCCATCAGGGAAGGCTACCCGCAGACAGCAGGGCTACACGCACAAGACACTAGCTACTTCAGTAGTCACATGAAGGAATGAGCAAGGCGGGAACAATCCCGCCTAAATGAGCCAGTCTGATTCTGAAAGATCTTTTGTACTATACTTACCAAGGTATGGATAGGACAGACGATCTGACCAGAACAGCCCATGAGCCAATCACAGGGTGACAGCTCACCGACAACAGTGCGAGGAGGAACACCCTCTAGTACTGTTTGTCACTATTAGCCGCTGCCTACTCACCAACCCTTACTGTGGGGCATGCGCAGCCTACAGTTGGTGGAATAGTGTTACTGTTGGCCGTAACCTATTCACCAACCAGCATGGCCTGCGTACAATCCACAGTAAGTGGGACGTGCATAATCTACAGTTGGTGGAATAGTGCAGCCGACTTTGTTACTGTTGGCCGTAACCTACCCACCAACCAGTATGGCCTGTGCATAGTCTACTGGTGATTGAACAGGAATACTGTTCAGCCGGCTGTACCTTCTAGGAAACCTACCTTCGGCTATAAATACTCCAACATCTTGGAATGGTAAGATCATCTGCTATCCAGTTATCTAGCAATCTCTTAATATACACTTATATTCAGAGCAACCTAGTCTGATTCTCACGCCGGAGGGTGGTCACAAGGAGGAACCCCCCCCCCTTCTCAGTGACGAGCTTACGGTGTTTGTTTTGCAGGTCTCCTGAAGAACAGCCTTCTCAGCTAGATCTCATTCGTGGGAAACATTACTTAACCCCCAGATTATCTATAATCTGTACCGGGTCACTTAGTGTTTCTTCAATGAGTTTCAGATCTTACCACATTCACAAGACCTTAACCTCGTTCGTGTTTCTAGCGATACATGAGTATGAGATCTTGTTACCAGCAACGTGATTTAGATGGATGATGGTCACGATAATGGTTGTTCTAGGTGATTCTGATGTTGATTAATCAACTGATGAAAATGGAAGGATTCAAGGAGGTGAAAGTCTACGGATGTAAGAATTCGGGTCCCATTGAGTTCTTTAGTGTGTGCTTAATTATTAAAGCTTTTTTTTTAAATGAATAGATAAAATGATTAGTTTGCCTCATGTGTAAGACACATGACCAAATTTAATGTAAAAAACTAACTGAGTTAGGATCAAAGAACAAACCGTGTAACATTTTAAAACATAAATTACAAAATCTGTCAATTTTAAAGATAAATTACAAACACTGAAATTGAATGAAAACATTAAGAATAATTTTTGTAATTTGTATTTATTTATTTATTTTTTGTTTACAGATTCTAGGTTTTTAGCTACACAATATAAATATTAAAACAAAGAAACAAAAGAAGGAGAAGTAAATATCCAAGGTTAGGATTGCATCCATTATTTCTTCATTTTATTATTAATTTAATATTTCTTCATTTGATAAATCGGTTTTCTTGGTTTTAATATTTTGATTGAATATGAGTTTCTTTAGTTATGCATGAATTAATTATTTTGATTGAACATGGAGATAAAGGATGGGTTTTTTAAGTGTTTCTTCTTTTTTTTTTATTATGAAATAATTATTTATTTGGTATGAAAGTTTTTTTTATTATTGGTTTCTTATTTGGTTGATTAAAGACTACATTTTAAACTACTATTATTGTTATTTATTATTAGATTTTGTTTTATAATCCATGTTTAATATAAACAAATCACCCAAATCACATGCCATGAGATAAGAGTTATATACTGTGTTTTATAATTCATATCAAACATTTTTGTTTAAGGAGTTAAAGAATACCGATGTCACTCTCATTGTTTGACTAGTTCTCCTAAAAAAAGGGTAACAATACTGTTATACATATGTTTTTAAACAACTGTTTACATGTGTAAAACCATTAACATTAATATATGTTGTAGAACACATGTTTAAAGCCTTATACATATGTTTATTATGTGTGAAGATAATCTTGTTTTTTATACTTTAGTAACATTTGTTCAAACACAGACACACATCCTCCTCCGACCACCACATGCATGTCGTTGCCCGAGTTCGGTAAAGAGAAGAATGATGTAGAGAAGAAAATTCAAGAGGGAAACTGAGATATCAAGGAAAAACTCCTCATATATATATTGTTGAATTAACTCATCACACTACAATTAGCTCCTCATATTATTTATTCAAAAATTTAAAACTCTTTATCTTATGATGATTATATAAAGAAAGATAATAGTAAAAATGATGATTTTAATTTGATTGATTTCTTAAAAGTATAATACGTGTTTCCCACACTTTCTTTTTAGTTTTTGTATACTTGTTTATGTAGTAGTTTGTTGATATCCATGGAAGTTCATGTTCAAATTCACCGTTATCGTGATATTTAGTTGTTTTTTATTGAAAAAAATATATTTTTAGTAAAGTAAAAGGGTAACCAATTATGTCAATTTTCAAGTCTCACTTCTGATCACTATCTTGATATTTATTATTTTTTATTGAAAAGTAAAAAAAGATGACTAGTCAATGACCAGGAACATGATGGATGACCCGGATGTTCCGGGTTCGAATCCTGATTCCGCCCGGATTTTACCAGAGCATTAAAACATGTCGTGCCTTCGGGCGGGGTGAGCCGACTGGGTTTTACCGGGATCGCAAAGCCAAACTCGGATGCCAACGTAGATCCCGATCATGTCAACATAGTTGGCCTGAGTGGGGTGGCGGGGCGCGACGTGTTCACGTAGTGAGATAACTTAACTATGAAAGTCACCGATCAAAAAAAATGTCAACTTTCAAATCTTACTCATTTTCTCTCTCTCATATCCATCTTACTCATTATCTCTCTCATTTCAACTTTAAATCTTCATTTTAATTTTTGTAATTTGATTTTTTATAAAACGTCCATTTTTAATAGGAATAGTTGAAATCTTGCATTTTAAATTTTGTAATTTGATTTTTTATAAAACGTCCATTTTTAATAGGAACTAGTTTTATTAATAAAAATCTTAACTCTTTCCAATCCTAACCCACTTTAAGTCATCACCCAACCCAATTATACCGGCATCTCTCCTCTTATTTATACTATATAAAAAGAGAATATCAAAAACCTCTTAATTTTAAGAGGTCCAACCTATAATGCAACTTGTACAACTTTAATGCATAATTTTTAAATCTATTGGGACATTTTTGACTTTACAGAAATCACTAACCGTAACTTCTAACTGTCATTTTATATTTACAATATATACCCCTTATAACTTACGATATATACCCTTAAACTTTAATTAACTTTTGTAATATCCAGAAATGTTTACACATTTTACCATTCATCTTTATCAAAAAAATCTTACGAACTTACCTTTTTTTCTGCTTTCGTTCATATTTTTAAATATATAATGTTCTTAATAAAACTGAACCAAACATTATGACGTGCTTATTTTTGTCGACGTGTCGATATAAAAAATTTTCAAAACCGTTTTGCAGATTATAATGTAAAAAGTCAATGGAGCATAAAAGTACAACTTATATATGAAACTAAAAACCTATAAAATGTTTATAAACACCCCTCGTTTTATTTTACATTATTAACTATGAAATTACAAAACCATCTCTCCCAATTATACATTTCAAATTACACGCACATACTATTCAGTTGTGGAATCACAAAATTATCCACATATCAATAAATAGCAAAAAAAAATATTATTAATATCAATTTAACATTTCTCTTTAAAATATCAATACTAGCCTGTAAATACCATATGCAATAGCATCAACCATGAGTTCGTTACCGATGACAACATCATTTTCGTAGCCTGTCTTTGCACAATTACGCATCATTGAACTAAGCGACACTAATTAAAAAAACAATAAATCAACATTCAATGTAATTGTGCTATAATGGCATGTCTATCTTTTAAACAAAGAATAAAGAAATATTTTCAACATTCATTAAAATAATCAAATTTTTACAAATTTTTATTTAATGTAATAAATTGTTTTATATTGACATTCCTTTTTTTTTATAAAATAATAAAGGAATACTCTCAACATTCATGTGATTGTACGTTTTGGTTAACATATTTAGTATGTTAACTTTTAAAGATACTATATATAAGTTACACCAATTAAAAAAACAATAAATCAACTTTCAATCTAACAGATTGTTTTATAATGACATGTCTATCTTAAAAAAAATATTGGTTTTTAATACTCTCAACTTTCCCCTATTAGATGATAACACTCCTAACTTAAAATTTATTATCTACCACTCCCAACTTTCACCATGTTTGTTTTTGTCATTTTCTAGCTAACATAACACTAATGACGTTAGTGCTCATGCTGACGTGGTTTTTTTATTTTTTATTTTTTATTTTCTCCATCCTAATAACAAACAACAAACATATTTACAAAATTGGTGCCGTGATTTCTCTCCAAAATCGATGCAATTGAAGAATAAACTCTACACCTTACCTGACGAACACATTTTTCCGGCAGGGTATAAATTTGTCATCGGAGAGTTAACTGAGTTGTTACCTGTATCAATGAAGCTATGGTGGAATACGATTTCCGGTGATCTAGTTTCCGATCGGCGAGGTGAAATTGGGGATGCTAGTAGCATTAAGCTCGCTGGAATGAGATCTATTTAAACTTCTACCAAGATCTAGGTCGAATTCTTTGAAATTAGGCTTGTAATAGTCAAGAAAAAAAGCTTGATTTTGCACAAGCAATTCGTCGAACACTTTGTGTACATGCTCGGTTACTGAAAATTGAAGCAATTGGATAAACCAAGAGGTTGATTTGTGTCGTATGATATAGAATTTGAAGTAGTGTGTGTGAATCTAGTGTAAAAATGAAGAATTTGAGAAGATGAATTTACATATGAAAAAAGTGAAGAAGATGAAGATGGCGATCTTAAATGTCTATTGTACTGTTTATATTATTATTAAAAGAAGCCATGTCAGCATAAAAAAACAGGCAGGCCAACTAATAGAAAGCCACGTCAGCATGAACACTGTAATTCAAATATGTGTAATAGTTAGGGGCGAGCAACTTGACCGCCATAACCGTTAAACCGAACCATAACCAACATAATCGAACCGATTTTAACCGATAACTGACATAACCGGTGGGTCGGTTTAATGAATTTTTAAAAACCGTCAAATACGGGTCGGTTTAGGTTAAAGATAATTCCAAAACCGCTATAACCGAACCGACCCATTTATTTAACAAACTATATGTTTAATATGTTTGGGATTAACTTCAACCTAACATGTTGTTGGATTATATCATTTGATGTTTTTGGTTCAACGTTTGTTATCAAATTAAGTTGAATTTCATTGTTGGATTATATAATTTCATTATTTTTTGAATTTTTTGTATTAATATTATGGATTATATATACTTTACTAGGTTATTGACCTGTGGGCGCCACGGGTGGAAATATAGAAATCGTCTAATAAACATATATAATTTTAATCGGCAATATTGTCCGTTCTTGAAAGTAAGTTTATTGAACTTGTCTAAAATCGAAGGATATACAAAGTCCATTAAATCAAATACTGGATATAATGAATTGTTAATTAAAATATCATCGAGAATTTGTACATTCATTCGTCGTCATTTGGACCCCCCCCCCCCCCCAACATTCCCTTCACCTATATCTAATAGTTAATTCGCAAATTATTTTATCTCTTCAACATGTAAGGATTGACATCCAACTGTGAGCCTCGTGTTTTTTTTTATAGTTTAAGTACGTTTCACTTTGACAAGATGTAGGAAGAACTACTTGAAGTGTAATTTAAAATAAACACGAACAAAAGTCTATACAATTTAACTACTTATTTAACAAAAGTATCATAAATTTAGTATTTACAACTCCCTAAATACTTCCTTGTATACAAGGTTTATACTTTAATTTGTGGTATTTCGGTGTTGTCAAAGATTAATATAAAAAGGAATAAATTGGTTTTTTTAATAGCTAATAACTAAACACTTAAAAACATCAATTGGCTTATATGACTTGTTAGCGATTCATAGAGCCATAACTTGTATACACTCTAATCTTGACTTGAACTTGTTATGACTTGAACTCAAGATGCTAATAACCCATATTAGCTCAAAGATATTCTAAATCATGACAAGAACTTGCATAACAATACATTTTGGCATGCCTAACTACATATCCATATGGCTGCTAATAACAGTCCGGATGTGGCAACCATTTGATATAGTGACGCATTTTATTTTCCATTAGTATGTAACATCCTAAAATTTATAATGTTGAATAAAGGAAGTTATGTTTAGTGATTCCGCGTAATTAATTAATATCGGGTAAGGAGCAGATCATGGACTTGGAATAATTGAGATGGGTTAAATGAGAATGGGCCTTAGGTCCATGGGATTTAAGGGATATAAATACCCCCTAAACCCAAAAATATCTTTCATTCTATCACTTTTCTAACACACTCCAAAACACACACACCACACAACTTCGCCGCCGGCCGAGGGAAGAACCGAACAGATCCGGGAGAGAGAGAGAGAGAGAGAGAGAGCGTTGGTTGTGATTAAACAAGTAAACGAGATCCAAACGAGCTCAAAAAGGTGTGATTCTTGATCTTTGAAGTTTAAAGATCCGAGCTTTATAGCGTATACACGACCGGAAACGGTTGGGGAACGTAGGGGGTGATGTCGAACCATAGCAAGGGTGTTAAAATCGCTCGAAATGCTGGTCAGAAACTAAAACAGCGGCTGATCTGGGCAACTTCGCCTGCATCTGGGCAACTTCGCCTTCAAAGTGATAACTTCGCCTTCAAAGCGATAACTTCGCCTTCAAAGCGATAACTTCGCTTACGGCTAAGTTCGCCTAACTGGTAACTTCGCCTAAAGCCAAGTTCGCCTGATAACTTCGCCTAGAGCTAAGTTCGCCTGAGGTTTAACTTCGCCTAAAGCCAAGTTCGCCTGGTAACTTCGCCTAAAGCCAAGTTCGCCTGATAACTTCGCCTAAAGCTAAGTTCGCCTAAGGTTTAACTTCGCTTAAAGTCAAGTTCGTTTAGAAAATAAATTAAAAATCTAATGAAAAATGTGTTAAGACAGTTAATGGAAATAAAATTTTTCCAAGCTGACCTGGCAGCTCGACCCCAGCCAGGGGCTCTGCCCCTTGGACCCTGCTAGGGGCTGCCGCCCCTAGACCCCGCTGCCAGGGGCGCTGCCTCCGGACCCCCGTTCGTTGTGGGTCATATAAAGATAGAAATACATTATGAGAAGTGATAGTTAATTGATACGTATACTTGTTATACAGTCAGCCGTGCACAACTGAAGAAAGGGATTACGATTAACGGTGAACGTAACCGTGTTCAGGTGAGTTTCTAGCCCCATTTATGTGTTATGTTTTCGGGGCTGTGTGCATACTCAATATGTTTGTAAATACGCTTATCCTAAGAGATAAGTGTACGCCTTATGTGAATAATATGATATGTATGAATGATGGCTTGATGGTACGTGAACGATCTTCGGATATTGCACGTACCGTCAGGTTGTAACGCTATGTATAAGGTAAGTATGATATGTATGCTTATGTGTATGAACGTGATAAAGTTAATAAAAGAAGGAAATGACGGTTGCATGGTTGTATGGTTACGAAAAGGGTACCGAGCCCTAATAATACTCGAGGTATGATGTATGGTTGTATGGTAACGAAGAGGGAATCGAACCCTACTAATATTCGAGAACTAGGGAACCGAACCCTACTAATATTCGAGGAAAAAGGAAAACCGAGTCCTAATAATACTCGTGGAAAGAGGGAAACCGAGCCCTAATAATACTCGTGGAAAGAGGGTACCGAGCCCTAATAATACTCGAGGAAGGAGGGTACCGAGCCCTAATAATACTCGTGGAAGGAGGGTACCGAGCCCTAATAATACTCGAGGAAGGAGGGTACCGAGCCCTAATAATACTCAAGGAATGTAGGGCGTAATGCTCTTTATAACGTAAGATATGAAGGTAAGTTAATACAAAAGAAAGAATGAAAGTATGAAAGTATGAATGAAAGAATATAAGTTTATGTGTATTGTATAGTGTATGATTAACTAGAACTCACTCAGCGTAGCTGACTTTTAGTATGCACGCAGGTGAGTAGGATGAGGCAGCTCGCTTGAGGAGACACGTGGCATTGAACAAGAGCCTGGCATCTGAAGACTTATGATGTTTTAATTTTAATGCTTTAATGTTGAAAGACAAAGGATGTTTTGAGACAAGTTATGAATTATGTAATGTTTTATGAAAGTTTTATATTCCGCGTAAATGTTTTAATTAACTCTGATATTTAGAACTGTGTTTATGAGTAAATCCAACACGAAAATAGGGCTACCGGTAACGGGGCCTTACATAGTAAGATACTAATAATGTATTAATCTTGTAACACATACAAAAGGTGAACTAAATAATTTTTAGTGGTCGTAAATATTTAGTAGTTCTCATTGAGCCCAACAGTATGTATAAATCTTAAATTATTGGTTTTAGTTATTGATCTATATTAATAATCTTTATATCCACGAAGACAAGTGTCTCCAACATATGATATATTGATAATACAAAATTAAATTGCACAATGACCTTGGCTAGAGAATAGTTTAATATATTATAGAAACATAGCTTTATTTTTACAGTATTCTTTGTAAATGAGTTTAATAGACTTTCCATAAATCTTGTCCATAAGCAACCAATATATTTATTTTCCTCCTGTAAAGCATGCACTTGGCCATGAACATCTTCTCTATCTTATTTTTGCTAGAGATTAACCTTGATTTTTGTTAATAGTCATTGCAAAACATACTACAATTGGAAAAAAAAACTACATTCTCTTCAATTTGAACGAAAGTTTCTTATCTGAAGGTGATCGAATTATATAAGTGCGATAACCAGTATTAGTATCTGAAATCACTTTTACTTCAACAAAACGCCTACCCAAATTAATTACTTGCAATCTAGTTCCATTACACAAACCGTTCTTCTAATTCATATTCCTTAGTAACATTATTGACACACCGACTTTTAAAAACCAATCTATTAGTCAAAATAATTTTGGTCTTTTTGATTTTATTTAGTATAATGTGTTTATGAAAATTTTAGTTCAAACTAAAATATAAAATAATAATTGGTATGATCTTACTTAACCAAAAAAACTGATTTTTATATGGACCACATCTATATTTGTGAATTTTGTTGATAAGTATGGAAACAATATAAATTGAGTAAACCAAATATAAGTAAAAAATAACGGAGAAATATATGTGCGCCTCTAATTAACGTAAATTGTTTCGTATACACATATTTTAATTGGTTTTAAGAAAATAAATAGTATTGGATAACTGAAAATTATGTTTCATATCATTTCTGAAAAATAAAATAGAAAAAAATTGTCTAAACATACATTCAATTATATTAAAAATTTGTTTATCAAAAAGGTATAATGTAGTTCATAATAGATATATTAAAAATCATTTATATTTTTTTTGTGACAAGCGCTTAATTTTTAGTTAATAACATATTAATACTTATTTACTATATTTTAGTTAATAAAATTAATATTTTAATAAACTATAGTGTATTAACGATTTTAAAATAAAATGTTACCGTTTAAAATGCTAGTAAGTAGTTCTTTTGACGTTAAAGATGCACGTTTACAAAAAAATGCATTCTTAAAAAACATTTAAAGGGTAACTAAAAAATATTAAAATGACTAACCATTTGAATTACTTCTCTTATTGAAAGACGTTAATTGACTTTAAATTACATTTTATTTAATTTTGAAGACATCTATCATAGAATATAATATGTTTAGCATATGAAAAAGATAAATAACATAAATATAAAAACAGAATTTTATAGAGCATGATGTTTCAATTTTGTGGACTTAATGAAGGATTTTAATACACAAATCAGAAAAACTAAAAAACCGGGAAAAACCAAATACTATTAACTTTAGTGACAATGTAGGTTATTTATATTTGATGTTCATAAAGATATTAAAGGCATGGAAATTATAAATATTACAAAGGAAACAATAATAACACAACTTACACGACTGGATAGGAAGACATAGATAATCAGAAATTTATTTATGTAAAAGTACTTAACCCATCAAATATTTCTAGAATAGTAGCCCATGTTACACATGGGTTGAAAACATATAAACAACCAAAAAATTTCATAACAAACATATTAAACCAACACAAATATTTAACATAAGTTTGTAACCAAAATATTAAAAATTTAGATTGTGTATATAAAAAGTCAATACATACACAAACTTACCATACACCTAAATTAAAAAACCAAACGAAGACATGAACATGTTATAATCATATTAGCCCACCATCAACTTCTTCGACATTTCACAAAAAAAAAAGTCATTTTGCTTCAGAATCTAAAAAAAATAACCATAGCAGCCTGGTTAAATATACAACTAAAGTCTTAAGTTATTATGAGTTTCATTTCAACATTAATAAATAAATAAAGGTATATTTTATTATAAATTATTTTGTAAATAATCTTTTGTTTTATTTCGATTCAAAGACCTTTTAGTTAAATTTGTATTACGTTAAATCGAAGTAATAAAGTTTTATTCCACTAACTTCACTAATTAAGTATAATTAAAATAATATAGAGATAATTAAAATTAAACCAATTAATTTTAATTTTATTACATAGAATTCATTCCCTAATTAAAATTTTATTAAAGTGACTGCAATCTACAGTAAAGTTTATTTCAAACTCTTTAACATCATTACTTTATTTAAAATCAATTTCATTATATAATTATTTTTTCAATTGTATACATTAATCTTGGCATTTATGCGTAATTAAAAATTCTTCAAATATAAAAGATGAAAACTTTGTTTGAGATTGGAGACTATTAAAAACTACAAAAGAATTGTCAAATTCAATTATTAAAAAACAGAAATAAATAAATGTATAAATGATTGGAATGTATCATTAAAATTAAAGATAATGGTTATTTAGCATAAATAAACAATTATAATTAATTTCTCAGATTTTTTAAATATAAATTTGAAATAAGTAATAAACAACATATTAAATTGGTCAAATAAATTAATATGTATTTAATACAAAACATATAAACTTTCTAGTAGAATCAAAAGTAAATTATTTAAACTTCTAGTATACATTAAATTTGTCATTTATAATAATTAAAAATTTGTCAAATATAAATGATGGAAAGTTTGATGACATTGAATATTATTAAAAATTACAAAAGATTGTTGCAAAAAAATCAACTTCGGTTTTGTAAAATCAGAAATAAATAAATGTAAATATTATTATAAAAGTTTTTCTATTTTTGTTGGAAATCCAGTAACTAAACAATATACTATTAATTTTTTAAATTACCACGGAATTATTGTTAACACTTTAGCATCGTTACCTTATTTAACAATAAATTTCATTAGCTAATTATTTTTTCAATTTTTTACATTAATCTTGACATTTATGCCTAATTAAAAATTGGTCAACTATAAAAGATGGACATTTTTATTATTTATTTAGTTTATTTTTTTAATTTAGCCGGAATAATTTAGAAAAATCGGAAATTCTTGACATTTATGCCTAATTAAAAATTGTTCAAATATAAAAGATGAAAAATTTATTGAGATTGGACACTATTAAAACTACAAAAGAGTGGACAATATTTGGTTCTCAAAAACATAAATAAATAAATGTATAAATGATTGGAATGTATCATTAAAATTAAAGATGATGAATATTTAGCATAAATAAGTAATTATAGTGAATATCTAAGATTTTTTAAATACAAATTTGAACAAAGTAATAAATAACATATTAAATAGGTCAAATAAATTAATCTGTATTAATACAAAACTTATTACTTTCGAGTATAATCAAAAGTAAATTATTTAAATATTTAGTATGCATTAAATTTGTCATTTATGCTAATAAAAAATTGGTCAAATATAAAAGAAGGAAAATTTGTTGATATTGAATACTATTAAAACCTACAAAATATTGTTGCAAGAGTGGTCAATTTCGGTTTTTAAAAACATAAATAAAAAATGTAAATATTATCATAAAAACTTTTCATTTTTTCATAAGTTTACTAACTAAACAATATAATATTAATTTTTTTTAATTATCACAAAGTTATAGTCAAGACTTTAGCTTCCTTACTTTATTTAACAATAAATTTCATTAGATAATTCTTTGTTTAATTTTATACATTAATCTTAACATTTATGCCTAATTAAAAATTGGTCTAATATAAAAATGAAAACTTGTTATTTTCTATTTAGTTTATTAGTTTAGTTTTTAATTTGGCCGGAATAATTTAAACGAATTGGTAATTCTTGACTTTTATGCCTAATTAAAAAGTTGGTCAAATTTAAAAGATGTTAAGTTTATTGAGATTGAAGAATATTAAAACTAAAAAAAAAGTGGTCAAATTCGGTTCTTAAAAACATAAATAAATTAATGTATAAATAATTGGAATGTATTATTAAAACTAAAGATGATGAATATTTTAAAATAAATAGGAAATTATAGTAAATATCTAAGATTTTTTAAATATAAATTTGAAATACGTAATACACCACCTATTAATTTGGTCAAATAATATTGATGCGTTTTAATACAAAACTTATTAAATTTCAACTATAATTAAAACTAAATTATTTAAAATTTCCAGTATAAATTAAATTTGTCATTTATGTTAATTAATTTTTTTTAAATATAAAAGATGAAAAATTTGTTTAAATTGAATATTACTAAAAACTAAAAAGATTGTTGCAATAGAGGTAAATGTTGAATTTTAAAAACATAAATAAATAATTGTAAATATTATTATAAAAAAAGCGTTCCATTTTTTTAGAAGTTCAATAACTAATTATTAAGTCTTTCAAGATACGATTCAAAAATTTTAACATGTAAAAAATAAAGATTGTTATTCATATAAAAATAAATTAATTTACATGAATTGTCTAAGCTATATAAAATAAAAAATGATATAATACTAATAACTAAAATACATTCGTAATGATCAAAACAAACATAATCAACCCACTCTCCATCAAATAATTTTAGATTAATTAGAAAATAGTCAAATATTAAAATTGAAAACGTTAATGATATGAATAGTATCAATACATTAAAACTTTCCAAAAACAATAGTGAAAATCTGTTTATAAAATGACTATTAAATAGGTTATCAATATAAATAAAAAATAATGGGTATTAAATAAAAACATAAGCACATAAATGTGTATTATTTGAAAATACAAAGTTCGATAATATTGGAAAGTATAAAAATTTGTTAAATTTCGATGACATTGGTGATTTAATTGCCTATGATATTAAATTTAAATTAAAAATATGGAAACATATTAAATAGAATTTGACCAATAATGATAACCAGAGAAATATATTAAAATGATTTTGAAAATGATTCAAAATCATGAAAATTTATTAAATAGACTTTGACCAACAACAATATAAGATTAATTATATAAAAATTAATTAAATTACATGAATTGTGAAAATTACAAAAATACAAGAATAATAAAAATATATACATCTAATCTTGTACAAAAAGTAAGACATTTTTACAACAAATACTCCATCCATGACATTAGCATTTCTAGTTGGGAGCCATAAGCTAAAATGATAAAATTAAATAAATGTTAAATAATATATTATTCTAACTAAACGGAACTTTGGTTATTAACCGGAATAATCATAATTTAATACAATAACAATTAATGTAATATAATAGTAAAAATTACCAATTATGGAATATTTGAATTATGTGAACAAATGTAAAATTGTTGTTATAATGTATAGCCCGAATAATTACCAATAGCCGGAAAAATTGATATTGCAATGACTATAACCTGAATAATTAACAATAACAAAAATAATTTAATTCCAAATGGATGTAACGGAAATAATATAAATAATAAAACCAATAACTGAAATGGCAAAGAAATGAATGAACAATAATAATGAAAAATATGATAATCGGGAATTATAGTATTTTCCATAATACCTTACCGGAAACCCGTAATAGTTCAGCATTTCCATTAAATCTTTGATTTTGATATAGAACCTAAAAAGATTATAAGAAAATTATATAATAATTAAAATCAATACAAACAAAAAAGGGAAAAGAAAAAGAATTGTTAATGAAATAATGAATAATATGAGAATCGGACATTAAGTATCAAATAAAACCTTACCAGAAAATAATTAATCTCCCTTACCGGAATTGGTTCAACATGGTGATGTCTTTTGGCTCCATTTTCCTAGTGGTTAAAAAATAAAAATAAAAATAAACAAAAAGTTTATTTTTGAACAATAAGAATTTTAAGCCAAAAATACATGACAAAATGGGAGGATATAAAAACAACAAAAATTAAAAACCTTAAAAAGAAAGATAATCATTTTTTCTAAAGAAGTTTTGATAGTGTAAGAATGAGCGTATGGATGTTAAGTATTTAAACACGAATTTCGTATTGTAATTAGAAAGAATAAATTTAGGAAAGTCAGTTAACTTAAAATAAGGACGAAAATTAAGGAATTAGAATTAATGAATTTTTAAAATTTGAATGTAATGTTCATAAATTAGGGAATAAGGATGAAAAACCTTAATGTAATGTTCATAAAATAAATCTATTCTATATTTTAATATAGACTATACTTAAATAGGGAATTAAACTTACAAATGTAGATATATAAATTAAATTTATGTATTTACAATAAAATAAAATTATATATTTCAATGCCATCAAATATAATAGGTTATATCTAAAATATAAAATTATGACATATATTTATATACTGAATCCTTTGATTGAAAATTATAAAATTTTTGAAAATAATATAATTATAATCAACATTTAATAATTCAAAACTTCATATAAGGTGTGGAAAAATAAGTTACTAATATGGTTTTGATTTATTAACATTAAAAGATTTTAAATAGAACTGAACTGTAATTATCAATTAGAATAATATGAATTAGAATTTGAATATTTAAAAGTCAAATCAAAACCATATATTTAAATCAATATTACTTAATTTAGAAGTATTCAATGGGTCAACATCGGCATTTATAGTAAACACTTAAAGCACACATTAAGGATGCTTAATCAAATATTCAAATCATTATTTAAATAATATACAACCTTTAATTAAAAAAATACAATTTCCGTAAATAAATAATTCCTTAATCAAAAGGGTGGTTAATTTATAATTTACATAAATTGGAATCAACGTAGAATTTATACTCAAATGGGTCAAAATTGTATTTCTCAAATGCTAAATCTATATGAATATATAAAAAACATATATCAATTAAATCAATTAAATTTTATAATACATATATCAACAAAATTTAAATTTAAAATTAACCTAATTTATTTAAATGAATAACTGCTAAATTTAGAAAAGTAAATGGGTCAAAATCCATATTTATAGTAAGCCTTAAGGATGGTTAGTCAAATACTTAATCAAATAATAATTATTAATTAATCAGAATATACAAATTCCATAATTAAAAATGTATTTTTGTTAGGTTGTTAAAAGATTTTAAATTTTAATTTTCAGAACCGTATATATGAAGAAATTAAGATTTGTGGATGATTCTTATTATTTTATTCCTAAAAGGTTTGCTTAATAGTTATAAGTAAAATGTTATATTTGTGTGACCCAATCGGTCAATCTTGACTCAATTATTATAAACTTAAATCCGTAATATATGTATATTAAATAATATGAATGAAATATCAAAAAAATATCAAATGTATTATTAATAAAAATACATTAAAAATTATTTGTTAATGTCACATTTGGTTTTTTTTCGGGTAATAAACTAATTTCAGAGAGATGTTAAACTAATTTAGTAATGATAATTTTAAAAATATAATTAATTGCGTAGAAATTGCCATAAATAAATATAATTAGCCGAAGTCAAATTATTAGATTAAATATCAAACAAAATAATTGAAGACATTTATTGTATCTAATTTAATTATATTATTGATTTATTTTATTAAGATGAAAAATGGAGAAGCTATTGATATACATGGAAACTCTAATGAACAACCAATAGGAAGGGTGGATTTTGACATAAAGCCTATTGCTTTAATAGTATAGTTAGATTAGATTATGTCATGTCGTTTTTGTAATAATTGGTATCCAATTTTAAGGCCCAATTACATTGTTTTGGTTACGGTCAACCGATCCATAACCGACTCACTATAACTTACAAAACCGATTAACCAAAACCGCCATAATGGGTCGGTTATGGTTATGGTTATCCATTAACCAACATATCGGTTATGGTTATGGGTTTGACTCAAAACCGTCCCTTACCGACCCATACACACCCGTAGTAATAGTTATGAAAAATATATATCATATGGAAATAGTTTTATAAAATATTATACGAAGTATTGTTTGAAATAGTATGGTTTCAATCTCATCTTGAACCCAACAATTTATCAAGATGTTATCGTCACTGGGGATGAGTTTCGGTTTCACTGCTACTACTTGTTACAAACCCACATTCAATTCTTCCAGCGTACCCAAGCTCTCAGCCACCCGTACTTTCAACCATGCCTCAACCACATTCAGAAACCCTAAATCTGCAATCGCAGCCGCCGCTGTAACAATTTCATCGGAAACAACGCCCGAGGTTTCAATTCTTATATCTTCATTTCTCTCTAATTTTAATTTCGTATATATATATATATATATATGTTAATTTTTAGCAATTTTGAAATTAATCATAATGTGAATTATTGGGTTTGTATGTATAACTTGTAAAATAAAGTATTGTTTTATTTTATTTTAATTTTGCTATAATTATATGTTAGTTTTAAATTATTTATGACGTCATCTAGTTCTTGAATCCAGTCTGACCAGTGAACCGGATTGTTGGAACATTACCAAAATTAATTAAAACTAAAATCGCAATTCAAAAGAAAATTACGGGTTGATGTTCGATTGTGTGATACATGTAGAAGCTTGGAGTGGTGGTGAAGCCGATGGAGAAACCGAGGCTGGTGTTGAAGTTCACATGGATGGATAAAAACATCGGGTTAGCCCTGGACCAAGTGATTCCTGGTTTCGGAACCATCCCGGTTAGCCCGTATTACTTTTGGCCAAGAAAAGATGCCTGGGAAGAACTTAAGATAATGTTGGAGAGTAAACCATGGATTTCTCAAAAACAAGTGATTATTCTTCTTAATCAGGCTACTGATATCATTAACTTGTGGCAGCAGAGTGATCGGTCCTGAATCCTGATCTTGAGTGTGGAGGTTTTATTACTGTAACAATTGTTCTCTATAGTTTAATCTTTTTAAAACGACTTATTTTATCTTTGTTTGATTGTCTGAAGCCTCGTTAAATAATTTTATGTGAAACAAACCGAAACCCAACCGTTCTTGAAACTGGTTTGTAAGGTGGCTTGATATCAGTTTGAGAGATGCTTCTTTAAAACTGGTTTGTAATCTGTTAAAACCGAGCCGAGCCGAAATGGTTAAAAACTGGTTTTATAATCCTGTTCCACTGGGAAACTGGTTTCAAAACAGAACTGGTCTGGGGAAAAAGCAAGGTTTTGACTTCCATTGACCAGAACCGAAACAGTTTGAGCTTAAAAACTGCTTTGTGGACTAGCCAGTTTGGTTGTGTAAATTCAGTTGAGTTTTATTGAGAAAAGAAAAGATTGTTTTCAAATTGAAATCCGGTTTCAAAATCGAACCAGTTTGGGAAGGACAGGTTGTGACTTTTGTTGACCAAAGTTAATTCGGTTTGGGCTAAAAACCAACATGTGTATCCCTTAACCATTCAACTGTGAAAAATGCAACTTCGGAAGATTTGTTGGGAAAAGAAAATATCTATCAATAGTTGCACGCAGTAAACAAATGATAGGTTTGGAATCGATTTTTAAACGTATTAAAAAGATGTTATCTTGTGTCTACCTTGAAGTTTATGAAAGTTTTAAGTAAATTTGATTACAAATACTAAGCTGTAAATTTGTTAGTAAGAATTAATTGGTAGCGAAGGTGATGGTAAGTTTTTTTAGAACGACTAGCTTACGCACTCTTAATTCCTTTTAAGTATATGGAAGTTTTAAGTGATTTAATCACGTTTGATTTCAAACATACCGATTAGTAAATTATCATTTTTGGCAAACGGGTCAAAATCGACTATAACGGGTATAAAATGCTGATCTTAGTTAACAAGTCACAAACTGTTGGTTTTTCAAATGGGTCAAAACTGTCATTTTGTGTCAATTTTCAAAATCAGTTGATTCAAGAAATCAAATCTTGAAAAATTCATACCAGTAATTAATGGGACATTTATTTAACTTCATGTTGATAATTAATGGAAGTTTTATTGAACTTCATGTTGAAAAAATAATGATGATAATCCAATATTGCAAACCTTTAAAATAATACAAGAACTATCATCTGCAGTGAAGTGTTAACGGGTTACCATTTTATGAATGGGTGAAAAACTCAAAATTATCATTTTAGTATATTATTACAGTATAAAGCAATAGTGACTTTCAGTAAGTTTCACCCATTTCATCTCAATTTACCCATTTAACAATTTAGAAAAGAACACAACCTAAACCGACCCATTCATAACAAACCGGTAGCCATAGTTTTTGTAGAATATAAAGTTTGACCTAAACAAGTAAAAGATCATCTGCTACTTTCAAATATCATGTCTGTTTGCAAATTTGTAACTTCTACCATGAAACGAACCGAAAGAGGCCTTGTTCGTGTTTGTTTATTGAGCTTTTATCGGAAAAATGTTGGTTCACGAACACATAACCTAACGAAATTTTGTGTCTGTGTCAGTTTGTTAAGGAAATGAACTTGTTCCCGTGTGTTCACGCTTGTTCGTTAACTTTCTAAACAAACGCTAACAAACGTAATCGAAAACAAGCGAACATATATTGATTTGGAAATATAAAACAACATTATTAATCACAAACATTAGACATAACCATCCAAAAGATAAATCAAGTTTAACTAAATAATATCTAATTAAACGAACCAGGTTTATTGTTCATGCACGTTCGTTTATTTAACGAACTTTCCACTGAACACATATGAGGAGGCAATCGTCACACAAATTGATATCCTGCAAATAATCAAACCCAAAAAAAGGGTCAGACCATGTATATGAAGGCCACGGGAACGAATAATCGAACAACAATGCGTAAGTAACAATAATTAACAAGAACGAATTTTGTATTATTGATTTGTTATTGAAAACGGATTATTACAATGGTGGTGGCCGGAGGTATTTATACCCTCCGGCGGTTATTCCGTCAAGGGTCGCGATGGTTAACCAAGATAAAACCGTCGCATCGTTTCTAATATTCCTATTTACAATTTTTATACAAACTATCAACTATTTACAATTTGCACTCTAACTATATTAACAGAAGTTTCTAAAACAGTTTATCTATTCCATAATAAACTAACGAAGTATTTAACGATGTCGATGATTAAACAACAATCACCCCCTTAATCTCGATCTTCAACACAGCTTGCTTTGTCTTCATAGTAGTGTAGTTAAACTATGTATGAGATGAGCCTCTGAATCTTCCTTTTCTTTGTTTTTCCACTATGGGCATTCATATGCGAAGTGACCATATTCATTACGTTCATAACACTTGAGACACTATAACTGAAATGTATCTTGCAATTGTCTATAACTATAACACAACTTGAAACACTATAACTGAAACCATTTTCCACTTGAACAAATAGAAATAAAAGCAAAAAAGAGCATCTAACAATTAACCAAATTTAATTAAAACCGATGATTAACCAACTTTTCAATTATGGTTAAGAAATCCTTCATAATTGAAGTTTATGAAGGTCAATTATGGTTATGGTTAAACACCTATATCCAATCCAAATTGACTTTAACCCCAATGACCCCTCCCCCCCCCCCTTTTTTTATTACACCCCTAATTGTTTGTGTGTATCGCGCAATTATGGTAATTATTAAGCCCTTAGAGCATTATCATCTCTTCCACCATCTCTAAATTCAAAATTACATTAAAAACACCATATTTTCTCTCTTTTTTAATTAAATAATATTTTATTATACCTCTATCATTACCCATTGAGAAAATTATCAAAATAAACAAGTTTAACCCAATTTTATAAAGTAGACATGTCTAATTTAGCCTACATCTCTTCAATCATTGAGTTCTGACCAATAAACAAGTGGCACGTTAGCGATGCCGACTAAGTCTTAGCCACCACTTTATGGACACAGAATTTTGTGAAAAGTACACAGGACCCACTTTTAGCCTATAAAAACTTGACATGTGACAAGGGCGGCTAAATTTAGCCTACATCTTTGGTTATTTAGCCGGCATCCTTGACTCTTAGCCGGTTTCAGGATATGTGTCTATTCACTTAGCCGACTCTATATATTCTTTCTTAGCTGGCTCCAACTCGGCTTATAGGCTAAAGATTCAGTTAGTCGTTCGTTTTTTTTTCTTTTAGCCATCTAATTTTAGCCGCTAAAATTGAATAGTTTACCAACCTTATTAACTACTTAGCCGGCTTTTATCTTTTTTTTTCTCTTAGCCGGTGTAAACTTAGTCCTCCAAAATTAAATACTTTTACCCACTAAATTAAATATTTAGCCGGTTTTTATTTTTTTCTCTTAACCATCATTTTTTTTTCCTAGCTAACATGTTTTAGCCATCATAACTAAACAAATTTACCTACCCAAATTTAAGTTTTCACCAACCATTCTTATAAAACTATACAATCATCTTCACCCTATCAAAGTTTATTACTCTCTTATCACACAAGATCTTTTATTTTTTCCTCATTTAAAAAAATATATGTTTGTTAACATCCTCATTTATAGTGGTGGGAATTGGCATGTTGTTATGTGTTATGTTATTATTATGTTTCTTAATTTTCATTATTAATGAACATTGTCGTTCTTTTGTGTTAGTATCTACATACATAAAACAAATTTAATAAAAATAAACTGAGTTCATTCATAAAAACAACTTTATTGATAACAGAATTCAACTTTATCGGTTAGAAAAAAAAATTTAAAATGAAAGAAATAGATATAGTGTAGTTAGAAAGTAAAAAACTTTGGTAGGGTGAAGATGGTTTTATAAACTTTAAAAAATGGTAAATAAAAAAAATTAAACTCGATAAATAAACATTTATAATATCGTGACTAAAACATGTTAGTTGAGAAAGAAAAAGATAAAAGTCGGCTAAAAATTTAGCTGCGTAGATAAAAGTGTTTAGTTTTGACGACTAATCTACCTATCCACCTATACCATTGAAGCAAAATCATTTTTTCACATGTCATTAAACTAGAGTAGCCAACTAAATGCCAACTAATACTTTTTATAGAATTACTAACAAAGTTGCATTTTTTAACCACCTTTGTATTACACGAGTTATGTCCTAATAGTAAAAAAAGAATGAAAGCGGGCTAAGTGTTTTATTAGCCAAGTGAAAATATTTAACTTTGGCGGCTAAAACATAACATCTAAGAGAGAAAATCAAGACGACTAAGAGAGAAACAAAATGTGAGCCAGCTAAATGAAGATGGCTAAGAGAGAAAAACAAGAAAGCCGGCTAATTATTTAATTGGTTTGGTAAATATTTTAAACTTTGGCGGGTAAAATTAGATGGCTAAAAGAAAATCAAAGACGACTAAGTGAAGTTTTAGCCTACAAGTCGAGTTGGAGATGGCTAAGAAGGAACATATTGAGCCGACTAAGTGAATAGATACATATCCCAAAACCGGCTAAGAGATGTAGGTAAGTTTAGCCGCCTTTGACACATGTCGAATTTTTATAGGTTAAAAGTGTGTCTCATTTACTTTTCACAAAATTCCGTGTCCATATGGACAAAGCTCTTTAGGGACCCGAAGTGGCACCGATCACTGCCATTTTCTCCGTTAGTATGGTAAATTTCATGATTTTTTTTGAAAATTTTTATAGGTATTAAGCGCGGTCACCCCGATGTATTTTTCCATAATGCTAACGGTCACCACTGATTTTTTTTTAAATATAATACCCTATCGTTTGGTTTTTATAAACAAAGGTTACAAAATATAGTTAGAAACTTTGTTTTTATATAACTCAAAATTGAGGGGACTATTTGTAAAAGTAAAAATAGAAACTTGTTTAAACAAAACATAAAAAATAACGTGGATTAATTACTTATTAGGGTTTCGATTTTTATAAAATTCACTTGTGCCCCTGTAATCTGTCCGGTTGTTCCTACCAGACCAAAAACCACCACAGGCCACTGACATCCGCTGCCAACCTCCTCCACCTCCTCCACCTCCTACCGCTTGTTGCTCAGCCATGTCAGCAAGGTAATAGTTCATATTTGTGTTGTTGTTAAATATTGTATTGCATTTATATTGATTAATGTTCAAGATTATAAAATTAGGGCTTATAATTGTAGAATTGGGGATTTGGGGAAATTGATTAACTAAGCTTGTAATTGGTATTGTATGGTGAAAATTTATTTTAACTCACCCTATTGAATCTTCTTAATTAGGTAAATCATGAAAAAGCAAGATACTATTTATTCTTTCTTTTTTTTAAACGGATGCTGAACAAACAGGTAAGCGTCCAGAGCTTCAACTAGTGAGCCGGTTAATTCTGAAGCTCCACAACAACCACAATCAAATACTAATGATGTGGATTTTAACCAAGAAAATCATGGTGATTTGGAAGCTCCACAACCATAGTCAAATGCTAGGGAAGTGTATCATGGTGATTCAACAATGAAAATATTCAAGAATCGCCTTCGCAATAAGATGTTAGATGAGTATCTCACGAATAACTTGGTGGTTTACATAAAAAAAGTAATTGCTGAAATATTTGATTCGGAATCCATAATTGAGGAATTTAAAAATCTTAAAGGTCGTCAAGCTGCTTTGTAATTCTTCTTCTAGGGTATTCACCCTTCCTCTCGGCTCTCGCATTATTATGAATCTTTTAAGTCCCGTTGGTTAAAATAGTATCTAGTTTTTTTAATTGTAAAAACAATTGTTTGAATAAATAAATAAAATTAGATATATAGATGTCATATTGTTTGTTCCGACACGAACCGAATCGTCGACCCAAAATTTTTTGGATCCGTGACTTCAATCACTGATGTGACGAAGCCCAAGCTTCGCCACGCAAGGCTTAGCAGCATTAGCCGGCTTCGCTGACGTGTCACTTATTTATTGGACAAACACTCTACGATTGAAAAGATATAAACTAAATTAGACATGTCTTTTTTGAAAAAATTTGAGTCAAACTTGTTTATTTTGGTAATTAGTTCATTTACTCACAACACACTAAACCACTCTCTAAATTATAAAAACACCACTCATAAAATTTAATTGTTAGAGCATTCACATTAAATATATCAAAAATTGTGAGTGAGGTGTTTATAATGTAGGAGGTGGTTTAAGATGTTGTGAGTGAATGAGATAGAATTGTAGTGAATTTTCTTCCGTATATTTAAAAAGTTACTATTCACACTCTGTAATTTATTAACATATTTTGAAAGTGATTGTGAGTAAAGAAGTGATAAATAATAATTAAAAATTATAAGTGAAAGAGAATTGTAGTGATTTTTCTGTATATTTGAAAAGTTACTATTCACACTCTGTAATTTAATAACATATTTTGAAAGTGATTGCGAGTAAATAACTGATAAATAATAATTAAAAATTGTAAGTGAAAGAGAGAGAATTGTAGTGATTTTTCTGTATATTTGAAAAGTTACTATTCACACTCTGTAATTTATTAACATATTTTGAAAGTGATTGTGATTAAAGAAATGAGAAATGGTAATTGTAAAGATATAAAAAATATTATTTAAATGAAAAAAAAGAGAAAAAATAAAATAATTTTAATGTAATTTTGAATTTGTAGATATAGAATTGAATGAGAATGCTAACATTCCCAAGCCATCCCTTATATTTATGTGAGTAGAGTTTGTAAATTATGTCATAAAGTTTTGATTGGTTGTAAGTCTAAATTATAGACTGAAAAAATAAAATGTAGTGATTTTTTTATAAATTTGGGTGGTTTCTTCCTATTTATTTTGTAATATTTATTAAATTAATTGTGAATATATAAGAGAGAAAACTGTAATAATAAAGATATAAAATAATATTATTCAATTAAACAAAATAAAAATATATAGTGTTTTATAATGTAATTATAGAGATGTGTATGTGAATGGTCCTAAACGACACTCTAAATTATAAAAATTAAAAACACTACTAAAAAAATTAATGGTTTTTTAAACCAAATTTTACTAAATATCTTCCAAAACCCAAAGATGAATATGCTCTTAAAGGTATACTTTTTGGAACATTAGCTTTAATCTGACATTCATAGATCAATGATTCATCTCAAATCTTTAAATATTTACTCTAAATTTACATACAAAAACACTCTGAATCCAATCTAATCTTACAACAATTCAATCTCAGTTGTATACTATAACTCTGAAGTTATTACCCCCCCCCCCCCACACCCCACCACCACACACACACACACACACACACACAAAAAAAAACCTGGATCTTCAACAATTTAATCTATTGTTACAAGTTAGATCATCTCTTTTAACATAATTTTGTCGATAATTATCAATTATTTCACAGCTTTAAACTCAACCAAAATTATAAAAAGAATCCGAAAGAAACTGAAAATAATCAAAACAACACAGGATCAAGCCTAGATCCGACAACAATCTATCCAAAAAACATAAATCAAACACAGACACCATGTGTTCAAACAGATCTACCGTACACCAAAACACTTGCAACTACCGCACAAATCTGTTACAATTAACGGCGTTTCTAAATCCCAAGAACACGACGTGTCTCGAGAAACAAACTCAAATCACGACGTGTTCTTGAGCTTTAAGAGTCGCCGGAATCGTACGTAAAGTGAAAGTAAAATTGAGATGAGATTGAAATGTCAGGTTTGGTGGTGACTTTAAAGCAGCTGAAGGAAAATTCTAGAAAACCTGTACGACACACTTTTTTAAGTTTCAACAAGTTACACAAACAGTTCTTCAACTATTCACCAACTTGCACCTTGCCTAAACAATAATTTCACACTCTTTTTTACCAATTGCATAACCGTTTAATTTTTTATTATAGAAAATACATAAATTAAAAGATTTTGATTGGTCTAACCCTTCCCATCGACCATTGTATACACAACTAACCAACCCAAAACTAAAGTCATAACAAGGTGGTACTGGCGAAGCTTGGATGAAGATGTTAAGAGGGCCGGACGGAAATACACATTAAAAAAACTGTAAACAGAGGAGGCCGGGATCAAATTTTCGCTTTGAAACGGGTAAATTTACACTAAGTATAAAAAATGTTTGACGAAAATGGGTAAATTTACACTACTTCACGAAAAAAATGAGGAGGCGGAGCCACACCTGACTCAAACTATCCTTCATCATTGGGTATAGTGATGTTCCTCTTATTTCAACTAGTTTTTCCTTCCCTAACATGATCACTACGTATGTTTTTACTAAGCCTTTGTTCATGTCTTAGTTGAGTAACACCAAGTTGAGTTTACTACTTAATTTTTATTATGTTATTAAACACGTAAAAAGAGTTTGATAAACCACTAAACCTGGTTTTGAATTATGATAAACTATATTATGATTTATGAATATCAATAATAACTTGTATTGTATTTTCAAGTGGTGGGATTGTTTTTAGGTGAGTATTATTCTGCTACATAAATAAAGGTATTATCTATTATCTAATAAGTGTAAACAAAAATTTTGGTGTCGTTAAGGATCTGTTTGGTATGGGGTAATGAAATGGGTAACGAAATAGAATGTGCGAAGAAATGGAATGAACGAGATAATGGAATAGATCATTATCATTCCATTGAAAAATTTGGTTAACATGTGATAATAGAATGAATTATTATTTTTTGTAGTTTGGTAAGTTATAAAAAGCCGGAATAAAATAAAAGTGGTAGTGAATGGCTACAGGTAGTGGTGGTGGGCGGCGAGTAATAATGGTGGGTGGTGGCGGTAGTGTGTGGCGGCGGCAATGGGCGGGAGTCGGGAACGATGGTTGGTGGTGGTTGGCGGCGGCCAGGGGTGATGATGGCTGGGAGTAATGGTTGGTGGTAGCAGTGGTGGGCAGCACTAGTAGGTGGTGGCGGCAATGGGTGGTGGTGGTGGTGGTGGCGGCAGTGGGTGGTGGCGGCGGGCGACGGAGGCGTGGTGGGTGGTGGGGATGTTGAGAGGGCAATGGGTGGTGGTGGTGGTGGGAGGGTGGTGGAGGTAATATAGTTTGAAAGAGGAATGTAATGGTTTTGTTGAGTCACTTCGCCTTGTTGGTCATTGGTTTTGTTTTTGTTTTAGTCACGGTACCGTATCAAATATAACAAAGCTGAGCGAACGATAATTTGTTTTTTTTTATTATAGTTCTGTTACCATAATAAGTGTGACAGAAACCGACCGAATTCGCGTACACTCACCGCCTCAACACACAGGACCAACAACGTGCGGGTTAACCAACACTTGAGTTTACCAACCGACGTCAGCAGCTTATTGGTCCACCTCAATTTATTACCACTTCACACTACATGTCATCAGAATCAAACAAATTCAACGATATGTTAGTTTAAGATTGTTATTAGGGGTGCCAACTCTAGACACAACCTGAAACCTGACACGAAAAAATATAGGTTTTGGGTCAGTTGACACGACCCGTTTTCTTAACAGGTCAACAAGCAATTGACACGTTTAAAAAACCGGTCAACCCCAACCTGACCCGTTAAAAATGGGTTGACGTGTTAACCCGTTTAAGACTTTTAGATAAGTTAGTATTTTGATTTTAGAGATAAAAAGTTTTAAATTTTAAAGTTAAATACTTAGTTTTTAAATTTTTCATACATCAATTAACTTTTAAAAGTAAAACTAATTTTTTGTAAACTACGTTTATCTACTTTTTACTTTCAATTTTTTTTATTTTATTAGTTCTAACTCTCTATTATCTGATTATTCTCATTCGTTTGTTCTTGTCTTGAGCTAAATATGTGAACCTAAGTTTATTGATTAAGAATGAGAAATAATGAACAAAAACAATTAGATCTATCACAAATGATTAAAATGTAATTAATGTTTTAAATTATTACTAAGTCACTAGGCATTACTCATATTCGTATATGAACGTAAAATGGTTGACCCGAAACACAACCCGAACACGACACGAATTTAAATGGGTCGACACGACACGAATAAATATATGGGTTGGGTTAGGGTTGAAGAATCTCAACACACTAACCCGTCAACCCGAAACCCATAACCCGCCAACCAGCCAGCCTGACATGATTGACACCCTAATGCGGCCTGTGGATATATGAAAAGGTTGTAAGGTTTTTAAAGAGATTTATTTCACACAATGTTGAGTTTTAAATTTATAAAAAAGTTTTTTATCTTAACTAAACCACACACAAATAGACAAGTGTACATGTCGTTTATGTAGAATAGTATATGTAAGAACTAACTATCGATCCACGAACACACTTGTTTGATTTTTATTACTAGATCTTTGTATTTGTTTTAACCGGAAGTAAACATCATAGTGGTTTTGTTTTGACAGGCAAATTTAAAAAAGAAACAGGAAGACATAATTAAAAACAATATTTTTAATTAAGAAGAGGAACGAAAGAGAAGGTACAAAAACAAAAGCATGTTGCACAACTACTAAAGCCTACCGACACTACTGACACCTGAAATTGTATATATATAAAATTTGGTTGCTTGTCATACCCCCCTCTTCCTTTGAAAAACCAACTTTCATATTAACTCTTGAAATCATATAATTACCAAATTAGCACAAAAATAAGGATTTCATATATTTTTTTTACAAGTTGCGTTTATTTTATGATTTTGAGTTTAGGATTTCGGGTTTAGGGTTTCGGATTTAGGGTTTCGAGTTTAGGGTTCGGTTTAGGGTTTAGGGTTTTAGGTTTTCGAGTTTCGGGTTTATTTTGTAAAAGATAAAGAGGTAAAATAAGGATATTATAAATATATATACTATTAAATTTTAAAAAAATATTATAAATATTTACAATATTAATACTAAAAAAATAAATTAATAGTAATACTTGATAGTTTTTAATTTGATATATGTAGTATATATTATTAAGTGAAAAAAATGTTGTAGGGACTAATATGTATATAAATAATGTTATGAGGTAATAATAATTTATCTAATAAGTTAAGGGGGTGTATATTTAGTAAAAATGATGTAGGGGGGTACGTTTAGCAGCACCAATAAAATAATTCCTTGATTTAATAATCAAACCTTCTAATTTAATGTTTACATGTTTTAACCCAGACTTTTCAAATAATAAAATAACTTGACTAATTATTCATAAACAATTAGATTTTTTTAAAAATGCTCGTTTCTTGTGTTAGTAACTTGATTTCCATGGATCGATTTCTTCTTAAAGGGTTTCACATAATCACAAGCAAAACACGATTGTAACATATGCAATCTTCAATAATATGAGAGAACAGGAATTGAAAAAGATAATAATAAACAAACTTTTATTACTTACTGAATGAATAATTACAAACTGTTTGGATATCTGTTTATATAAGGATGAATAGGCGCTGAAGGAAACGTCCCGACTGATCTATTTACACCGGCCAGGATTAACTGTTAACCACCATTTCCTTGCTGCCATATAATACCATATCAGCCACCGTAATATCTAAATACAACTAGTCCTTATTTTTCTAAGTCTTATGGCCGATAAACATTAATACATAAATTGTTTAACTTAAACAAATTAACTAAAACAATAAAATAAATTCCATGTAAGGCCCTAAGTCCGGTGCCCTACATAGACATTGGATTTACTCATAAACATAGTTCTAAATATCAAAATGAATTAAAACTTTTTGCGAAATATAAAAAGTCAACCATATGTTATTACATAACATTCCAAATCTTGTCTTAACATCTTTCAAAGTAAAACATAATAAAATATAACATCATAACATTCATCTCAAGATGCCAACCTCTTTAGTCAAATGCCATGTGTCTCAATCAATCTAGCTATCTTAGCCTATTTACATGCGTGCATACTAAACGTCGGGTACGCTGAGTGAGTTCTAGTTAATTAGGTAACATACATTACATTAACAAATGTATGATCCGAAGACACATATTATGTACTTAACTTACATTTCATTCATACGCACATACATTCTTACTTTATTACTTTCATATTCTTCATACTTTCCTTCTTTCTTGCCTTATCTATCATTTCTACATTTTAAAGAGCATTTCGTCATACTTCTTCGAGTATTATTAGAGTCTGGTTCCCTTTCTGCCTCGAATATTATTAAGGTATGGTTCCCTTCTGCCTCGAATATTATTAGGGTCTAGTTACCTTCTGCCTCAAATATTATTAGGGTCGGTTCCCTTATGCATTGGATAACCATGCAACCATGCATCTTCTTCGAATATTATTAGGGTCCGGTCCCCTTATGTTTCGAATAACCATACAACCATACTATATATATATATATGTTCATATATGTTTACTAGACATTTATATAGCATACACTTACCACTTAAGGGGAGTGTATTAACTAACCACATATGAGTATGCACACAACCCCAAAAAACATAACAATGGATGGGGCTAGAAACTCACCTGATCATATTTCTCTCGGAGTTAACTATAACACATCTCCTTAGCTGTGCACGGCTAAACATGTAACAATTATAAGTATCAATTAACTACTCCTAACCAGATCATATTCAAAGTAAGTGAAACCCCTAACGAACGGGGTCCGAGGGCAGCGCTCTTGGCAGGGGGGTCCTAGGGGCGGCAACCCCTAGCAGGGTCCAAGAGGCAGAGCCTTGGCTGGGGTCTAGTTTAATTCTAATCGAATCGAGTTTTTCATTCTAATCGAACCGAGTTTAGTTCGATTCGTTTAAAAAGTTGACTCGATTGGTTTATTTCGATTCGTTTCATTTCGATTTGATTCGGTTTTCCTCAAAACGAATCGATTTCTCAGGAACTCGATTCAAATATGTTTTTTCATGCCTATCCATTCTAATCACTTTTTTACATCCCGTTATGCCCATTTTACTGATGAAACGATAACTGGGCCATAACAACTTCATTTTTCTTACTTTAACTCGGTCCGAACGTCACTAGTTCGTCTCTACTCATCCCAAACAACTTTTTTATTACAAAGTTTATGTTTTTCTTACACGGTAAGGTCAGATTTTCCTTAGTGCCAAATCTTAGTACAAATTGACACCTAAAACCTAACCTTCACATCAAGAACGTTCCTTTTTCGGTTCGAGTTCTAGTCTAGACGTAGATCTGAACGTGTTTCTCGCTGTTTGGTGATGCTTGAATCACGAAATCTACCCTCCTATAGCTCGGATTTGGATCAAGATTGAAGGAGAGTGTTTGTGTGTGTTTTTGAGTGTGTATTGAGGCAAGGTTGGTGAACATGAGGGTGTTAGAGTTTTAGGGAGGTTTAAGGGTATTTAAATACCGTCAAGCCCATGGACTAAGACCTATCATTATCTCTTAATCAATCTTTTTTCTTCAAGCCCACGCTATATTATTAATATCTAACCAAATTAAATAATAACACACAAGTTATTTAAATAAAGTTTTTTGTTATTTATTCATAAAAGTAGGATGTTACATTTCATTAGCACAATAACACATGAATTAAGGTTTAATCCCCCCCCCCCCCCCTTTACACATGAATTAAGGTTTAATACTCCCCCTTAATTCATGTTAAAGGATTTTTTATTTTATTTTTTACTAAAATAGGGTGGGTGGAAAAATTATTTATTAAACTGAGTGATGTCAAAAATATATATCAAAATGGGTGATTTCTTTTTGACAAAAATACAAATTTTGTCCTTTAAAATTTAAGCGATTTATGATTCATGTCATTTAAAAAGTTTACTTTCAGGCAATGTCCTTTATATGACTAGTTACCGCACTATTCATTCTTTTGACTAACCACTATCTATATCCTTTGTTACACATGTGCTTAGCACATGCCTAACACATAAGGATACACAAGCAATTTCAACCCTTTATTATAAAGACATATAATAATAATAATCATATACATATATATATATATATATAATAAACGAAAGCTCAAAATTCCTACGTGTCGCAATGTGGTCGCTTCCTCCTTTTATGGAAGTCATCTGATAGCTTGATTATTAAATTGAGGCTTCTCATGCATTTGACCCGAATTCACGGGTATGGGTCTTACCAAACCAGACAGTCTTTAAACGAGTTATAACATCTCATTAAATTAAAAATTAAATCTCACCAAATATTTGATATAAAAATCTTATAAAATAGGGATATACTAAAAATTAATATTTATTATTTTTTTTAAAAAGATATGATTTATAATTAAGAAACAATTTTATATTAAAAAAAGCGGGTCATGGGTTTTACCAAACTCATATAACTTTTAAACCGGGTTATAATATCTAATTTATTTGTGAAACAATTTTCATCATCAAATCCGAAATATATAATTATTAACTTTCTTACAATACATAAAATTAAAATCATATATATATATATATATATATATATATACAGGGGAGGGATATTTTGAGAACCTTGATGAGTTGTAACAACTTTAAGAACTCAATATGGATCACACATTTAATTAAATGAGTATGAAATATGTGACTGAGAATAAATCTAATTAAAAAAAATTAATCAGGATAGAGAATAAGTATTTGATGATTACATAAGTTTAAATGTTAGTTACACATCATAAATATATAATTATTAACTTTCTTACAATACATAAAATTAAAATCATATATATATATATATATGATTGGTATCATTTAAGAACTCTAAAATAGTTAAGAACTATAAGGAACCCTTAAAAACTAAACATTTTTTTAATTTTTTTTATATATTAACATTATTTAAGAGTAGTTTTATCATATTTTATTTAAAATTTTTGATTACATATATTATTCACAAGTTTACATACATGTAAAATTTATGTACTAACAAATTTACATAGGTGTAAAACAAAACATAGATATGTATAAAAACTAATTTTCAAAATTGTAATTGTAGATATAGATATTAAAAATGATAAAACTACTCTCAAAGAACATTAACATACAAAATTTTTTATAAAAAATGTTAGTTTTCAAGGGTTCCTTAAAGTTCTTAAATAATTTAACAGAACTGTAATGATACTCATCATATATATATATAGGGGATGGTTAACCTAAAAACAAGTAGTTTCCTAGGAAGACTAAGAATAAATCATAGCCATTGGATCTAATCAATCAATGGTTGAGATTTAAAATTACCAAAAACCGTCATAGTTTCCTAGAATTACTCTTTCATCATTATAACCGACATAGTTTCCTAGAATTATTTTTTCATCATAGGTTTTAATGCCAAATGTCGAAATTTTATTGGTTCTTACCATTCATAGGAAACTACTTCTTTTTATTTGAACCCTTTTCTATATATATATATAGTAGGGGAGGGTTATTTTGAGAACCATAGTGAGTTTTAAGAACTTTAATAACTCAATTTTGAACCACACATTTAATTAAATGATATGAAATATGTGGCTGAGATTAAATTCAATTAAAAAATGAAGCAGGAAAGAGAATAAGTATTTTTGATAATTACACAAGTTTAAGCGTTAGTTACACATGTGTAAAAAGTCGATTCGGTGTGTAAAAAAATACCGTAATTTTTTGTACATCACTTACACTTACGTATTACACATGTGTAAAAAAAATTTCGAAATTTTTTTTTGTTACGTTGAATTCTTTCGAGTTCTTAAAACTCAAAGTGGTTCTCAAAAGAAATCAATCATATATATATCTATATATATGTATATATATATAGGAGGGATATTTTGAGAACCTTGATGAGTTGTAACAACTTTAAAAACTCAATATGAACCACAAATTTAATTAAATGAGTATGAAATATGTGGCTGAGAATAAATCTAATTAAAAAATTAATCAGGAGAGATAATAAGTATTTTTGATGATTACACAAGTTTAAATGTTAGTTACTCATGTGCAATAAGTCGATTTGGTGTGTAAAAATCTACTGCAATTGTTTGTACATTACTTACATTTACGTATTACACATGTGTAAAAAAATTCAAAAACAAAATTGTTACGTTGAGTTCTTTCGAGTTCTTAAAACTAAAAGCGGTTCTCAAAAGAAATCAATCATATATATATATATATATATATATATATATATGAAACCTTTAAAAGCTTTCTGGTTGCTTCTTACATCCTCTCAATCCACCAGATTGCATTATTTGAAAATGGAGGCTTCTCATGCATTTAACCCGAATTCACAGATATGAGTTTCACCAAATCCAGATATTTCTTAAATGGGTTATAATAAATTAAAAATTAATATCACAAAATATTTGATATGAAAATCATATAAAATAGGGATATACTAAAATATTAATATATGATTTTTTTAAAAAAGATATTATTTATAATTAAAAAAAAAATTTATTGTAAAAAAATAAACGGGTCATGGGTCTCACCAAACCTATATAAGTTTTAAATCGGGTTATAACATCTCATCTATTTGTGAAACTATTTCATTATCAAATCCTATGTATGTTAGTAACTTACTTATGATAATAAAAAACAAAAAAAAACATATATAAACATTAGAAACGAATAATGTAAAACAACCCAGTAATACGGGGGGGATAAAAGCTAGTGTGTGTATATATATACACTGTTCATCTTTTTTACTATTACCAACATCCATCTATCACCATCACCACCACTCATCAACTACCATCTCAATTTTCTAGACAATTTTACATTACAGATAATGTACACAAGGGTTTTAAGCCCAACCAAGCCACCAACTCTCTGTTGTCGCCGCCAGACACCACCACGAAACTTATAACATCAACCAAACGCCATCAACCTACATCACCATCACTATCTAAAACCTCCACTGTCGTTAAACTACCAGCACAACCCTCGCCGGAAAAACGAGAATACGGTTAGCCGGAATAACTAGACCACCACCCTAGTTGTTTAGGTCCAAATTTGTCTGATTCAGGATAAGAGTAGTAAGTGTCGTAGAATGCATCAGGTGGCCATTTGGCACAAGTGGTACTTGGCATAAGGTTCTCGGATAAGCATAGCCTTATTCAAGTTTGCCTTCTAAATACACGAGACTTCCGCCGTGATTGTCAATAAAGAGTCTTTAATTTTTAGTGAATCCAACTTTTCGCCGCGCCCCGATTTTGGGTGTCACAATATATTACAATTATTGAATACTGCTTTATACATAATATTAAAAGTCAAAACACAAAAGTGTCAATACTTAAGTCATGTTGGAAGGAGCAGATCTTCACATATTCTTGTTCAAGCATAAGTCGTTATTCTGATGTTGGAAGGAGCAAATCTTCACATCACCAAACAATAGTCACATATTCCAATGAGACAAATTGAAGTCGTGTTCGAGTAGAAGCCGCCGATGAGACAAATTGAAATTTGGTTTAGGGTCGGTTACCTTAAACTCCATTAGCTTAGGGTTAAGTGTATTTTGGAATTTTCAAAAAAACGAATGAATATTTATGGGCTTTTCCTTAATTTGGTCAGAAAGACCTCATTTGGAAATCGATGCTATGACTAAAGTCAAATAATATCGGCCAAATAGGGGTCGATGACATAAATCTTTTCATAACATTGTTTTCTTCTTTGAATTTATACATTTCTTTCTTCTTTGAATTAGCAGTAACCAATACAATAAATTTTAACATATAAAACAGTTAACCACCTAATTTAACATTTTCATTCTTAAATATTTTCAAAATATGACCTAGATTGACAATGACTGTTACCCCCCCCCCTCCTCAAATAATTATACAATAAACTGTTAGAGCATTTATATTGGAGCCTCTAAACTTATATATTCTCTGTAATACAAAGTATGAAATAGAGAAAACACATAAAACCTCCATCCATTGAAATCTATATAAAGAAAAATTTGATAAAATAATAGTGGCTCTCCATATTTAGATGGTGATTATTCTTCTATGAGTATGTGCATGGGGTTGTGCAACGGTCCAGAACCGAAAATGGCTGAAAAATAGAACCTGAACAAGAACGGAAGAACCTATTATAGTAAATCGGCCCGACTCCAAAACCGCTAAAGTCGGTTCTTGCTAATTGGTTTCGTGCTAGAACCGATTTGATCGTTTATTTATCAAACGGGTTGTGCAAACTTTGCAAATATGCAAGCAAATTTATATAATTGTATGCCTTTCACGAAAAAAATTAATTTAGATTACAACATTAACATATCCAGGCTAAAAATTAATTGTTGAAGTTAAATAAATCATTAATGGTGATAGATTAAAGGATGATAATTTTATTATATATTACATTACCTTGAAAGGTTGAATCAAAAGTTGTCTTGGATGCTAAGTATTGAACGAAAAGAAGAAAGATTTTGAATTAAAGAATGATTGAATGGATGTTGGCTAATAAGTTACTATATACAAAATGGGGATCTGTAATCTTGTTTATTAAATTTTTAATATTCCAGTTCTTCGGTTCCATTTCTGAACCATCGGTTTTACCCAAAACCAAACTGGGAACCGTTTAATGCAAATATTGAGAACCGAGAGCCGTAAGGTAACACACGTTAGAGGTTCCGAGGCATGTGTTTTGTTTCGGTTATGGCGATTTCGAACCGTTTCTTGTTCACCCCTATTTGTAAGTGTATAACATTGATACAAAACAATAAAAGAAGTGGTTATTTATATGATAGAGACATAGATGGGGAATCGGATGTGTGAGGTTATTTAAAAAATAAACGAAGTTTAGAGAAAAATATTTTTTAATTAAATTATATAGTTGAAAATAGAAACTCGGATAAGAATTCTCTTATAACAATTTAAAACTTTTTATTATAAAAGGGGTAATCTCATAAAATAGTAACCAATATTCAAAATTGTTTCAATTCGGTCCCTAAACTTTAAAAGTGTTTTACATAAGTAAACCAAGTTTTATATTTTATCAAATTAAATGTTTTAACATGATTTTTTAGCTTTATTTTTTTTTGTTTCACATAGAAAATCTTTTTTTATGCTGCGTTGAATGGTGACTTGAATTTAAAATTTTTTAAATTTAGCAATATATATTGCAAATTCCGACCCCACATCTTATCCTTCATTTCTTGCTTGACACAAAAAAAATAATAAATAAATAAAAAGAGCAAAGGGATAACAACCACACTAAGACTGAGGGTAGTGGGGGGTGAGGGGTGGGCGCGGCCGCCTACGTGGCTCGCGAACACCGCTACACCCCTCCGGTGAGCGAGGGCGCGGCCGGCCGGAGTGGCTGTGGTCGCGGGGCTAACTAGCCGTTGGAGGGTGTGTTGACTGGTCAACTTTACCGTTGGCCAGTTTAAATGTTTTTTTTATCTATAAATACAAATCCACACTTTCTATAAAAACTCAAACCATACATTCTCTCTATCAAAACTTCTATTTATATATTTATAAATGGCATCGTCGTCATCGTCTTCGTCTTCCTATTCTACCGTAGAAGACGAACTCATTTGTCAAGCGGTTCAAACGAACGATAAGCTTTTTGAGAGATCAAAATCGCCCCCGAGCCCCATTGTTCCACCAACCGCGTATTCGTGATCGAAAGACCGCTAACGAAACTTTGATACGTCACTATTTTAGTCCCAATCCCACATATGGTGAGGATAGTTTTAGAACCCGTTTTCGAATGACTAGACGATTATTCATGCGTCTAGCAAATGACTTGCCGGAGCACTTTGAGTATATTCAACAAAGGGATGACGCTAGAGGTAAGCCCGGGTTCACGGCTACTCAAAAAATTACCGCCGCTCTTCGACAACTAGCGTATGGTGTTGGATCGGACATGTTGGACGAGTATCTAAAAATGGCTAAAAAGACCGGACGCGATGCGCTTAACCACTTTTGTAGAGGTATATTTTTTTTACGTTTGTTTATATATTTTTCAAATATTTACATAACTTATATAACTTTAATAATTATATTTAGGGGTCATATCGCTATACAAGCGGAGATACTTACGTAGACCAACAATGTATGATATCCAACGTATATACGAGGTGCACGGTGAAAAGCATGGTTTTCCCGGGATGCTCGGTAGCCTTGATTGTATGCATGTTGGTTGGGCTATGTGTCCCACTGCTTGGCGAGGTCAATTCCATCGAGGTGATCACCCCGGCCCTACTATCGTATTTGAGGCGGCGGCGTCACAGGATCTTTGGATTTGGCATGCGTTCTTTGGGGTTGCCGGGTCTAATAATGACCTCAATGTTATAGATCAGTCACCGATAATCGATGACCTTATCGACGGGGTAGAACCTCCTCAAGCTTTTTTTTTGCAAATGGAGAACATTTCAAGTACGGGTACTACCTCGTTGATGGTATTTACAACGAATGGGGGATACTTGTTCAAGCTTACGCGGCTCCAGTTTCTGACAAACGAAAGTACTTCACGAAGAAACAAGAATCGACAAGGAAAGATATTGAAAGGGCGTTTGGAGTCCTAAAGAAAAGATGAGCAATGTTGGCGACTCCAATAAGATTTTGGATAAGGGAGAAGGTAACGGAAGTCGTCATCACGTGTATAATCCCACATAACATGATACTAGAAGACGAGGGTAAAGCTATTTGTCAAAACTACCAAGGTGATATTCCAAGACAAGAATCGACGATCATCAATGAACAACGACTCGCCAACAAAAATATCATCAAGAGCCGTGAGTTACATGGCAACGTTCGGCATGAGTTGGTCGAGCATTTGTGGGATAGAAGACCCGATGATCTTGTATTAGACTAGTATCAACGTAATGTTTTATATTATTATTAATGTAATGTTTTATATTATTATTTAATGTATTATTTAAAATAATTAAATAAATAAAAAACTGGATCAAGCCCCTGCTCACCGGGACCACTACACCCATATGGGGCTTGGTTGAGGGGCTTGATCCATGGCCATGTCATTGCCTACGTGTCAGATTTTGCTTGGCTCACCTGGGACTCAACCAAGCCCCATTACCCTCAGCCTAATATCAACATATAGAAACTAAAATATATAATAAATAGGGTGGATGATACAAATCCTCTACATATGCTATGTGGATCACTCGTCACATCATTTTTTCCTTTACCTTTTAACCCCATCACTCAACCTGTATTAGACTTCATTCTCCACTATTCCGTTTTATTTAAAATCAAAAAGAAATAAAAAAACACGATTGGAGAGTTTGGAGGGTGAGTCGCGTGAGGATGGTCATTGGGACCCATCACTAGGGGTCTGGTAACGGGGAATGCGGTGTTCCCGTGACACCATTTAACACCACTAATTAATGAATAATTATGGACAACGAGCCTAATTGTTATTCTTCCTTTTCTGTTCTCTAGTCTTCACCAATAATTGTTATTTTTCTCTTTCTCTTATTTATATATTTACTTTCTAATAAATCTTATTATAGATTCTTTATCGAGTGCATATGATCCACATAGTTGACACCGACTTGAACATCGAGACTGCTTAATGAAAATTTGTGAGTAGTCATCGTACACTTTAATCTTTCCTTTTTCTTTTAAACAACAAAGACCCGGATTTCTGAGATCACCCTAACAAAAATAGATCACACTTTCATCTAATAACAAGACATGAAGACCCGATCTAATCCACCCGTCCCACCCAAGAGAAAACCTACAACTAAGAAACATTGTAACATTTAAACTTCGTTTTGTTAAAGGGAGTAAAATAAAACATTGTAACATTTTCAAGAGGGAGGAGTATTTAAAGTTTAAACTATTCTTCTTCTTCTTCTTCATAGCCATCCATCCATAGCCGTCCAAAGACGTAACACCAAAACCACCGCAAATCCACAAATTAAAGTCAAACGCTGCAATTCACCATCGCCGTCGATGGATTACCCGTCGTTCAACCACCACAGGTACGCCCATCCTCCTCCCAATGACCGCCCTAATTTCTACCACCATCTTATCCCATCAGTCAATCACCCACCACCACCACCACCGCCTCCGATTCCACCACCACCACCACCGTCTTACAATTACACCCCTGACTTTACCTATCTTGACGCCCCAAAACCCTCCTTTTTTAATCGTTCTCCACCTATGGTTTCCAATCGATTCGATTACCGGGCCGGGTCTAGATCCGATCTGGGTTGGGAACCGCATCGCAATTCGATCGGTCTGTATTCGCCCAATCCCCAATCCGAAAGTTATTATAAACCCAGGTATATAGATGATATTAATAGTATTGCTTCTCATGAGCAGCAAGTCTTCAGTGCGAGAAAGTCGGAGATTTACGCTGAGAAGTACGAGCCGCGGTACGTGCCCATGTCGGAAAACCAGAGAGTTTGGGAGGAAGATCCTAAATGGGTGATGAAGGGGAAGAAGAATGAGTTAGGGCACAATGACGGGGCTTCGTATGCGTACGGAAGAGAGCGAGATTATGAGCATGAGTCTAGTAAGTTTAATTGGATTAGGGAAGGTAGAGATGAGTATAAGCCGGTACAAAAGAAGAGTGTTTTACTTAGGATAGGGAAACCGAACAATAGTAATAGTAATAGGAATAGAAACCATGAACAACATTCTTCTAAAGCTTACGTACTTGAATCAAACAATAGCAATCATAGGGGTAAAGATAAAGATAGAGATCAGACAGAGAATAGCGCTGTAGATCTTGACGTGTCTTTTAAATCTAATGCTTTGATAGCCAAGCCTGTTGTGACGCCTTCGAGTCCAGTGTCTGATGGTAACAGCACACCATCTAGGAATAGAAAGGTTAAAAGGGTCACTGAGTTTGACTCACCGTTATCAAAATTCAGCGAGCTCTCAGCAAGATCTCGAAGCTCCTCACGTGGGTTTGACAGCCCTTCTAGTTCTGAAAAGACTCCAAAGCAGGTTGTGGATAAGGTGACTGTTTCTAAAGGGGATAACGGTTCTTTGTCGGGCCCAGTTTTAGATCAGGGTGATGGCAAAGAGGGATCTAAAGGACCCTTGTCATTTAGGCTTAAGAAGAAAAGGAAGTTAATGAATCCTGGTTCTAGTTCATTTGATTTCCAGCTGACAGTGAAAGAGAACAATGTCAAGGCTGAGAGTTCAAAGAATATCTCAAATGCACGTCTTTCTAGTGTCATTTCATTTCCTACTCTTGAAGAAATAGGTACTGGTGAAGTGGATAAATCACCCAAGAAAGATGTGTTAGAACTTCAGGATCAGAATCTTGATTGTGTAAACAGTTTTGGCGATGATTGTACCGAAAATAAGAGCTTAACTGCAGAAAACGTGTCTATGATAAACGATGGTGTTGTGAGTGATCTAAACCAGCAGCCCTGTGGAAATGAAGTTTCAGTGAATCATGAGAATGATATTCAGAATATATCTGCAGATGTTAAGCGGTCACCGGACGTCACTGATATTTCTGTTACATCTGCAGATGATCAAATTGAGATTCAGAAATTGTCCACAGAAATTGTCAGTTTTGAACTAGTTAATGTTTCTAACAGTTTGTGCAATGAATCCGTCAAAATGCAAGAAACCGCTACTATTGCTGACAAGAACTCCAATGTTTCCAACAGTCTGTGCAATGAATCTGTCAAAATGTGGGAAACGAGTACTATCGCTGACACTAACTCTTTGGAATCTTGTTCAGATGAGATTATTATCGTATCTCCTGAGAAGAGTGAGGATCAAGGTTTTCTTGATGATGTGTCACGAAAGGAAGATGAAAGCCGAGTGTTAGAGGGTACTAGCAATCAAACATCTCTTAATGGGTCAAGTGAATTCTCTAAAGATGACTTCAAAGAATATACACATACTGTTATCATTTCTGAAGATAATGCAACACAAAGTAGTCCACATAAGGAACATTTTTTTGATAAAGATACAGTTACTGAGATGGTAAATCTGATTTCTTCATCAGTTTGCACACCGAGTCCTGACCATAAAGAACCTAGTGCAGATTCAAAGGATGATTTACCACCCTCATTTGCTAATGATACAGTTACATTTGTTGTTACTGACTCAACTGCTAAATTAGGGGAACCTATTTCTGATACGCTAACCAGTATTTGTTCTCCCAAAAAGGTTTCCATTTCAGACTCACAAATGTTGGATATCAAATCAACAGATAAAACGTTATTTAATTTGAGTATACCTGAGAATGATAATACATTTGTAAAGTCTGTATCAGAAGATATTGCACAGTTGAATGCTCCCAAAACTGGTATGAAAACGAGTCATTATGAAGTAACCAACACAGTTCCTTCTGCAGCTCAGGGTAGCAATACAAATCTGCCATTGAAGAAACTGGTTTCTGGGCCTGCAGTTTCTAGGGTTTTGGCAGCGCGCTCGTTGCCGGTCTTCACAAATGCAAGAATCAATAAAACTGCAAACAACCTCACAAAACCCCGCACATGGCATAGATCTTCTAGTAATCCTGCTTCTGTTCCTGTTCCTCTTCCACCTAAGCAAATTGCAAGGGGTCAGAACTCGTATGTTAGAAGTGGTAACAGTCTTGTAAGAAAAGGTGCTCCCGTGTCTGCTATTGCTTCAAGATCCTCTGTATATCAGTTGAATCCTTCAGGCTCGATTGAAGCAAGAAACAGTGCAGGATCTGGAAATAAAGTGAATAATACTTACTCGAGAGTAGTGGGGTCCAGTGCTCCTGTCATGAGGCCCAATACACCACCGCTATCAGGCAGCACCAAATTACCAGATTGTCCAACAGACTCGAGGGATTTATCATCTTCGCCACTGGAACCTCTGCCTGCATCCTCTGTTGAACAAAGGGTATCTGAAGATCAAATTCGTACATCCAGTAATTCTGAAAGCCAGAAGATAGCAGATGAAGTAGTTACAGGAAAGAAAATACAATATGTGAAGAGGAGATCAAACCAGCTGGTTGCTGCTTCGTGTAGTGATCAACCCATTCAGGACTTAGGTAAAACACAACCATCATTGTCGTCAGATAGCTATTACAAGAGGATAAAAAACCAGCTTATTAGAACATCAGTGGGAGATGACTCAGCAAACACAAATGTGGAAAAAGCTTCAAAGATTGGTATTAAGCGACAGTCTGGTAAAGGTTTGTTTTCAGAACTTGAATTCTATATATCCCATTATTTTTCGATTTCTTTATACGTCAAAGGTTTATCTACACTAGAAGTTACATGAACCAATGGCTTAAAGGAAATAAATGTATTTGCTTGATTCATAACTTGATGCAAGGTATATCTAAGAAGTATAAACATTTGAGATTCCCTTCAGTTTGGACGCTCAACTCTCAGTCATTGAGGCCCCAATTATTCCCATGGAAAAGATCAAGAAACTGGGCATATTTGATGAATGCATCTAGTAATAGCTCATCATCATCCATCAGGTATATTTGCACTTTTATCACATGTGATCATGTTTAATCTGAGTTGGCATTTTTGCGTGCCTGATTACTCAATGATATTGTTTTTTTAGTCGCAAGTTGCTGCTTTCAAGAAAGAGAGAGACCATCTACACAAGGTCAAAGCACGGCTTTTCTCTTCGTATGTCCAAGTTATTAAGTGTTGGTGGTGCCAGTTTAAAATGGTCAAAATCCATTGAGAGGAACTCAAAAAGAACCAATGAGGTTTGTGTTGATGAATTGCTAAATGCACTTTACTAATTCTAATATATTATTAGTTATGGTTGTTACTGGGTAATTAATTGTGAACTTAATACTCTATTTTAGGAAGCTACACTTGCAGTTGCAGCAGCTGAGAAGAAAAAGAGAGAACAGCATGGCACTGCTTCTGCCACTGCCGAAATAAAGAGCAGGAATAATATGTCAAGTACGTTTATTAATAATATGTATGTTATATTTATTATTGTAAGTTACACAGTCTGAGATTGCATTTATTTGCAGGAGACCGGATATTTCGAATTGGGTCGGTCAGATACAAAATGGACCCTTCAAGGAGGACACTTCAAAGGATTTCAGGTGGTCAAGTCCTGGTTATTTTCTTCTTGAATATCATGATCATTCTCTAACTACATATTTTCTACAAAGTACTATTTTTGGCAAAGTTAAAATAAACAATCCGAGACAGTTTTGTATTAGTATACTACTATAATTTGCAAAATGGCTACCATAGCATTTAGGGTAAACGTTATTTTGGAAGAAAAGTACTTTATTAACCAATTTACGGGTAATTTTTATACGAAACAGTACTAAGCATCTAATAGTGTTTATGACAAATTACTCTTTTGAGTTATGACCCTTATTGCTATGGTTAGAAATTGTTACAATTCTATTATATTAATGAAGATCTTGCGGTCTTGTCGTACTGTGTGAATGGCAATTCTACGGCGGTTTGAGCAGCAAGTGGTGTTTAATCTGTGGTATCCTATGATTCAGTGGTGATGACATATATATGTCAAGTGGACACTGTATTGCTGAAGGGGAAGAGCTAAACCTTTGAGAGAACAACTTTTAGACATTATTTTATTATATTAATGAATATCTTGTCTATTACATGCTTTCTGTAGATGGCATATTGTGTATGTCAACATATAGGAAGTGCTGTATAAGAACACACTAAAGGAAAACTAGCCTTGATCAATTAGCAAGAATGGATGATCGCTTGATTAGTATGAGATTATAGCTTTGATTAGAAGCTGTTCTTGGTTCTTGAGTTGTAGTGCAACTTTTAAGTTTTAAGCCATGCTTGACTGTTTACATGCATATACACACATACATGTTCATATTTGGTGCTACGTGCGGGGGCGTTATCTATTTAGAATTGAATGTCTTTTCAGGATGGTGAACAAATCATATATTCTGTAGACATCGATATGTCATTTTATGAAGATGTGTATTATATGTTTTATATAGAAAGTATAATTTCTGATTTTGGATTCGTATTTCTATTCTCTTTAGATTTCTATTTATAAACTGCCATTACTTATTAGCATTTTTTCAGACATTCCTTCTTTTCGATATGAATCCTAGGAACAAGGCAACATTAAATTATTGGACCTATTACTACTTAAGAGGAATGTAACAATACTAGATTATAAATAGCAGTAAAAACTTAATACCCCAGTAGAAGTCGTTAAAAAGTAGTCTCATGAACTTATGATATACAAATATTATGTACAAAGATATGTTTTAATACGTAATATGATAAGTATTGGCGCAAATTCATATATTATTTAGAAAGATTTGTATTTATACATAAGTTGCTGTACTTGCACCATCTAATGAATCATTTCTGATTGTTATGATCTGTAAATTCTCGTAATATTATGTTAGTTGGCAATGAACTTTATTCCTGTTTAATCTTTAACTACTGAAATGTGTAACACAGTGCGGCAAAAGCCTATGATGAAATTGATGGTAAACCAAAAATTTTTGTTGGCTAACTTTTCCAAAACCCTAGAAAATCACTAATAGACTTGTGATTCGCAGACGAGGAGCCTTCAAATTCTGTTCAGTCAAAAGAAGAGGTCAAAAAGACTTATATCCCAAAGAGATTAAAGATCGGTCATGATGAGTATGTAGTACATTACATGTTGCATCTTCTCTAAGCCCGATAATCATATCAACTATGTTACAACTTGCAAAGTTGCATCTGTATATAACAGAAAACATTCAAAGATATGTTTGTATTTGGCAGATATGTACGGATTGGAAACGGTAATCAGCTGGTTAGAAATCCAAAGAGGCGAACACGCGTGTTTGCTATTGAAAAAGTGAGATGGAGCTTGCACACAGCCCGAACACGGTTGGCCAAAAAGAAAAAGTTTTGTCAGTTTTTTACAAGATTTGGCAAATGCAACAAAGATAATGGAAAGTGTCCATACATTCATGATTCATCCAAAATAGCTGTATGCACCAAGTTTTTAAACGGTTTATGCTCCAATCCAAATTGCAAGTTAACTCATAAGGTCTGTTTTATTGTCTGTTTTTGACTCTTTTATCTTTCTTTTTTATTTACACTTAACTTTTGATATTATTTCATTTTCAGGTCATTCCCGAAAGGATGCAAGATTGTTCTTATTTTTTGCAGGGTGAGTTTTATGCTTTTATACTTTCATATCTTGTTCTGTGACTTCTGTCACACCTTTATTTATCAACATGAAAATTCTTAACTTTTATTGTTGTAGGATTGTGCTCAAACAAACATTGCCCGTATAGACATGTAAATGTGAACTCAACTGCTTCTGTTTGTGAAGGTTTTCTCAAAGGTTATTGTGCAGATGGAAATGAGGTAGTTGATGGAGTTGATGTCATCGATATCTCTCATTTTACCTTTCCTTTTTTCTTAAAATTATTTTAGTTAGTTTAATTTATTTCATCTTTATTTATTTAGTTACTTATCTCTCAGTGTAGGATAAGCAGTAAATATAAAGCTAATTAGTAGATATAAGATAATTGAACTGAAACTAGTGAATATTAGGAAACATTATTAACTATAATATATTGAGATGATGTATGTATCACAGGCACACAAGCCACTAAGATATAATTGTGTAAATTGGATCAAATCTCTAACTTGCAGTGTCAAAAGAAGCATTCGTATGCGTGTCCAGTATTTGAAGCAACGGGTTCGTGTCCACAAGGTACAAAGTGCAAGCTACACCATCCTAAAAGCCAGTTGAAAAGGAAACATCAAAGTTCAGCGGAACAACAAACGAAGAATTCAAGGGGTCGGTACTTTGGTTCCGTTAGGGGTGAAGAAGTGGTGCGTGTGTCGGAGAAGTCTTATTTAAAGAATGATGACGTGGACGAGGAGGGTATGTTGTGTCAAGAAGGGAAGTTTGCTGAATATATCAGTCTGGATTGTGGTAATGAAGAAGGTGGTGATGAGGTGATAGGTGACACAAGAACAAGGTTGATGATTAGTGAGCCTTTGGGGTTAGGTGTAGGCGAGATTGATGTGCTAACAAAACCTATTGTGATAATGAATAGGGTTGTCAAGTGAGGAAGAAGGGTGTTTCTTGATTTTTTCATTTGTTTTTTTAACATAGAAGAATTCAGGGCAAAGTAGAAAAGGGAAGAGGGGATTTTGGTCATGTAGAATAGATACTAGAGTTTGTTTGTATTGTTGTTGAAAAGAACAAATGTAATGAAATTTGAAGAATTTGGTTATCTTTTTGTTGAATGTTGCAACTGAAATGGAGTTTATTATAGGCTTAAAATAATAATAGCATGATATGCAAAATATTTGGTCCCCAGCGCTAAGTACCTCAGTAATGAAAAATGCAACATATTTGGTTCAAGTGTTTCAACATGATAAGAATATGCAACATTAAACTTACCAAACATCCTATAATTTAAAAACTTGACATCAGCTAAACTATCTTACTATCATGTTAAAATTTTTTTCAACGATTTTGAGAACAAAAGATGTGTTTTAGTGATTCAGAGCTTTTACCATGCACAAAAAAATCAGTTTCATTTTCATTAAAGTTAAAGTTAAGATAAGTTCGTTTCACGGAATATTTTGAAAGGAATTGGATTGAATGGGAAATGGAATGGATTCATTGAAAAATTCATAATGTGTATGGTTGATAAACGAGTTTAGTCAGGTGGGGTTTTGGTCTGAACGAGTCAATTAATAAAAAAGTTATTTTGTTGGGGTTAAAACAGGTTTCGGGTCTAGACGGGTTTCGCCGTTTCGGCCCAATCCAACCGGAACCCATGTTGATCCCAAACCTGGTCCGACCCAAATAGTTTAGCAAATGTTAGGAACCAAAAACTATTGTAGTTATTATAGAGGTACACAAACTGGTTTAAAACATAAAAATCGGGTTGGTCAACAAAAGTCAAAACTGGTTTATGACCGGTTTTGGTTCGGGTTGAAACCGGCTTCTTGACCAGGTTACAATCGGTTTCATGTTCGGTTCGGGTTTTGACCATTCTTTGCCTGGTTTCCGCTTGGTTAACCGGTTTTGGTGGAGAAATTTTACAAACGAGTTCCAAACCAGTATCTAATCATAGTTACAAAACCTTAGTAAACTATTAGAATAAAATTTGTAATTAATTAAACAAATTAAGTTTAACAAAGTGTAAACCAGTAAACAAAGTTGATTAGTTGACTTGAAGTCTTTTAACCAACACACACTTGACTTGAGTTTGACAACCCTCTCTCTGTTTGAAAATTTTAAAACTGTTTTTATCTTTCTTCTCCCCCAAATTCTCTACTGTCTTTTAGGGCATACATAATAATAGATTCACATATACTCAAATCAATCCAACACTTCAATTCAACATATTTCACATCCCCCAATTTTAGGGTTTCTTTTATCACTTGCTGGTGCTGTCAGATTTCGAAAGAATTGAACCATGGGTGATGATGATAAGGAAGTCATAACCGGTAATTGTTCGGTGTTGAATTGCACCGATATTCATATGGGTGCTCGGTTATTGCTTCATGTTGAGGCAACTGCAACTACTTCTAAATCTGAAGAAGACGGCTTACGAACCTATAAGAGGATAAAACGCAGAAGAAAGATCACTACTAGTAATTCAGATCATGATAATAAGGTACTATATTCTATTGCTTTCATTTTCATTCATTTGTACAACTTTGTTAACCTAATTCAACATATTATTATTATGAGATCTTTATATGTGATTGTGTTATCTCTTATATGCTTGCTATGCTGTGTATAATATTCAACTGTTTTCTGCAGATAAAGGCTTCTGTAGTTATTGCATTCGATCAATATAAGTTGAGTTTTGATGATGCAATTTCCAACGGGTCAGTTGATTTTTCTCGTAGGAAATGTAACAGTATTTCCTTAGAGAAGACATCTCAGTTACTTAATGGGCGTGACGGATGCATCAAAAAGCCCCCCGTGACTCATCCCGAAAGTGCATCTACCCCTTTGGTTAAGGTAAATTACTTTCTTAAAGGTTTGCATCGTCTTACTCATGAAGTCTTGCTTTTTTCTAAACGTAAGTTGTTTTTTTATCAGGAATCTCATAATATTGTTGAAAGAAGTGATAATCAAACAAATAATGCTTCTCAAGAACCTTCTCATGTTCCGTCTGGTGGAGTGTTAAAACGACCCGAAGGTTCTAGAAACTCTGAGTTGTGTGAACGTGCGTTATTCGATACTCTAAACTCAGACAAGTACAATGAGTTGCGTCGTCTACTTCTCAAGAATTTTGGTGTTGTAAACGTTAACCGAGTTTCAAATGTTGAGTCTATAAGCTCAAAGTTGAAAAATGGAGCTTATGAAACTTCACCATTGCTTTACCTTAAAGACACTCAACAGGTATTCCTTTTGTTCAGAGTTTGACTTTTCTTGTTAAGATATTAGATTTACTGGTAAGATGTAGCATAGAGGATAATATTTCCATGGGGATTATATGCTGAGCTTTAAACTTTTGCATGCATATAGAGGGGTTTCCACTTCATCTGACTACTTAATTTGCAGATTATATATGCATAAAATGAAGTGTCAAATGGTCTTATAGTCTCTTTTTAAATATATGAACTAAATGTTTGTTCTAACATCTTTGTGAAAAGTATAATACTAACCACTCCTATCCCATCCCCTAAGATAAATAGAACTAGTCGGATGAGCTACTTAATAAGTTTCAAATTTGACATGCATTTATATAATGGCAATAAGGTTATCGGCTGCTGATATAACCCAGAAAACAAAAGATTTATTTTATTGAAATAATAACATAGTTGGCCCGATTCGGGCAGGGCTAATGTTCGTTTAACCAATTTGAGATGGTAAGTCTCCAAAGACAAGATAAACTTGATAATCAAAATACGCAAGACAAAGATTAAGATACAACCATAGGCCTATTTATTCTAAATAATTGTTAGAAACTTCCCCATAATTTTAGCCCTTGATCTTGACTCCCCAAATCAAGCCTTTGACTATAACTTCTTGACTTTGACCCCATTGAGTACTTATCAATACTTCCCGCCGGAAAAAACGACGTGTCCTCAAGTCGAGAAGATGCAAAAGTCGATCCGCGTAGCCTTTCCATAGTGATCGCCATTCTAGGCGTACAACGGCGATAGGAGCGGTCTCAACATAGCGCCATGGTTGACGCCACTCGAGTCTCCTTGTGACACTTTTGCAATGCAACAATGTTCTAGTACTACCGACTCTTTGCATATGGGAAGTCTCAGTTAATCTTAGAGTGATAGTTGCGAGCTCTATCCAATGTTTGACAACTTTGAGGTGTGAATGTGGAGCGAATAGCAACGGTGGGCAAGGGGTGTGCACATTGGAATTTTTGTTTGATGTTTGACAGAACCTTCCAAAGGGGAAACACGATATGGTATAAGTGGAGGTGTTGGTGTTATTATTGGTGTCTGTGTAGGTGCAGAGGGTGCAATGTTGTCCTGTTTTGGTGTTATTGTTGGTGTCAGGTTAGCTGCAGACGGTGGGGGAGGTTTGGTACCAATGGTTCCATTTGAACTCCTTCCCGAACCAGGTTTTACATTTTTACTGCACCAGATGGGTGTTCCAAAATCCAAACCTCATAGTTGTGAGTTCTGCAACATTCGACATTATGGCGTCGAGCTTGGCGTTAATGACAGCTAACTGAACGACTATTTGATCGTTCCGGGTTGACTGAACCATGTTTCTCGGCAATGATGATAGAACCCATAAAATGAAAGAATTATTTTATTGAAATAATAACATGGTTGGCCCGATTCGAGAGGGGCTAATCTCTGATTTAACCAATTTGAGATGGCAAGTCTCCAAATACAAGATAAACTTGACAATCAAAATAAGCAAGACAAAGATAAACATATGACCATAGGCCTATTTATTCTAAATAATTGTTAGAAACTTTCCCATAATTTTAACCCTTGACCTCGACTCCCCAAATCAAGCCTTTGACTATAAATTCTTGACTTTGACTCTCCATTGAATACTTATCAGATGAGCATTTGGTACCGAGTACTGGTACCCATATCATGCCGGTACGGTATTGAACTGGTATCGTATTGGTAGATTCTGTACGGTATTCGGTACCCACTTTTCTTAAAATTCGGTATGCACACACACATACTCCGAATTTCAAGAAAAGTGAGTACCCAGTACCGTACCGTACCAAATCTATCGGTACAAATGCAATACCGGTACCTATACCGGATTACCGGTACTCGGTACCAAATGCAGTTTACTTTGTTAATTCAATAAGTAGATAAATGAATCTTACTTAACAACATAGCATACCTCAAAAGAGGTAGGGGCTTTATTATAAAAGGTCTCAGAGATTTCTCTCCTAGCCTTTGGTGTTGGTCTTTTTTCCTTAAATTAGCTGGAGTTTCCAATTTTTTCTGTGTGTAGTGGGGAATTGTGCTCTAGAAAACATACTCATATACTCTCTGGATCTAGTTAATAAACTCTATTATCATTGGATACTGTTTGACGTTTGTGGATTGTAGGCCTGAAAATTGGGCGTGTCTGGCGGGTTCGGGTTGCAGGTCAAAACTTCTTGGCTCGATACAGGTTCAGAGAAAACTGATTTCGGGTAAAAAACGGTTATTTTAAAAGAGAAATCAGTTTGGTTCGGGTCTAAAACAGGTCGTTTTAAAAAGGTATCAATTTGGTTTGGGTCAAAACGGCTTGCTTTAAAAAGGCAATGATTTGGTTCGGGTCACTGGCTGTTTGAAAAAAACATCAATTTGGTTCAGGTCAATACAGGTTCTGCCCAAAATGAAGTCATGTTGAAATGAATGGTTTTAGAAAAAGGTACCTAAGTAGGTTGCCCACTATATTACTTTATGATGGCTAGTGGTGGTGGTGGGGACGATTACGAGGCGATGTTGGAGGCGACTGTGGTGGTGGAAACAGCGGCTGCAGCATTGGTAAGTGGCCACAATGTCAATGGCGGCAACGACAGCTGCAATGTCGTCAGCAGTGGGGTGTTGGCGATGTTGATGTCGATGGTCGTGAAGACAGATAACGGTCATGGGTGGTGCTAACCTATTTGGACTCCTTTAACAATTTTATAACAGCTACCCATATTGACCCATTGACTAATTTAAGTAGACTCAAATTGACCCGTTGACTGATTTGCGATGACTAAAAATGATCCCATATACAGTTTAGTTTTGCGCAAATCAATCCATTCTTTGAAAAATGAATGAGTCATGATTGCCACCTATAGTGGATTGTGTTCCATTGACCATGTTCATAGATTTAGTCACTTTGTTATCTTTGTTGATAATATTTCCATGAACTATTTGGGTCTATGTACAGCAATCTGGTGCAAACTTTTTTAACCTAATTGAATATATCATATCAAAGTTCTAAATGCATACATATCTATCGGCTATAAGATTATCTTTTTATTGTTCTCCTTCATGTTTCATGATACATGCTTGTCACATTTATAATATCTGTGCAAAAACCGTCAATATTCGTTATTTCGTTATTTGAGCGTGAATAAGGTCTATAATGTTTACTAATATCTTCAACTTGACCAATCTGGATAGGTATTCACAAAGCTTCAACAAGTTGGCAATGAAATGGTTACACTTGCGAAGAGTCTTTCTGATAAATCCAGGGTCCACTTTGAGCAGGTACATCATACCAACAAACATACAAATCTAAACACCAACTTATTCACAATCGCTAACTTAACGTGCATGAACTTGTGTAACAGTTTGTCTGGAAACCCGAACGTTGTGGCTGCAAAGGATGTGGAGGAAAAGCCGATGTCAAAAACAGTTTAGTCTGTGATTCATGTGAAGATATGTACCATCTTTCATGTACCGAGCTTGTAGGCACATCAGTCCCTCCTAAAAGCTGGTATTGTGCCACCTGTGTTTCAAACGGAATCGATTCTCATGATAATTGCACGGTCTGTGAGAAGTTAAAATCCACTGCTTCTGTACACCAACCACAAGATCTACATAATGTACACCAATCCCAAGATCTACTTAATGTTGTAACCGATGAGAGCCAAAGTCAAAGAGAACGTCATTGCATTTGTAATATTTGCAAAAACGAGGTGAAGGTAGACCAAAAGTATAGAACATGTGGGCATTTAGAATGTCCTCACAAATTCTACCATGACAAATGTCTCACCAGCAAACAGTTGGGTGTTTATGGTTCGTGTTGGTACTGCCCGTCTTGTTTATGTAGATGTTGTCTTGTGGATAAAGATGATGATCAGATTGTGCTTTGTGATGGGTGTGATCAGGCGTATCATATTTACTGTACATCCCCGCAACTTGATTCTATTCCGGAAGGAAATTGGTTTTGTGCAAAGTGTGACAGGGATTTGAAGAGAATAAGAAGTATGAAAATGGCGTATGAGAGTATGCAAAAGAAGGTGAAAGTTGAAGATGAATCAGAGAAGGGTGAACTTGAAGGACTGGATATGCTTGTAAGTGCGGCTAAAACATTGAGTCATGGGGATACTGGTTGTAATATGAGATAAAATGTAAGGTTGAGATGAAGTATTTTGGTAGATTGTACACTACAACGTTAATGTTTTTGAATTGAGATTGTATTTAGGTTTGTACACCTTTCTTTTGACTTTTTTTTTCTGGTGAAGCGAAGGCATAGACATTCATGAATACTTGTTATGCTACTCATGATAAATGATAACTTGTTGGATATTTTGGGCATATGTTTGTGAAACTCTTCCTGTGATTTGTGAAAATGCTGCCTCCATTAGACCCCACCACACAACAGTTGAAACAACCGATGCCATTGACTCCGCCACTGTTTTCGTTGACTGACAACATCACCGTCATTACCACCATAGCTTCTGCCTTCTTCGATAAAGCTACTGGCTCCACTGCTGCCATTGACACCGACCAAGTGGTTGCCACCATTTCCACCACCGTTGTGGTCACCACCACCACCTTGCAGCTACCACATACATGGCTTGCCTCCTTGGCTAGGGTGTTTACCGTCACCATAAAAATAAATATAGCGAGTGAACCCATTTGGATAGGTTTCTTTTTCTCCTCTAAAACGACTAATTTCAGAATTCCGTTTGAACTCACTTTCACCGAACCAAATTTACACTTTTCTATAACAACCAATTCTCACTAGAATCAAACTCGTCTCGACTCAAACCCAGACTGACCCAAACATTTTTTTTGACAAGAAACCCACCCAACCCTGCTGTTTTGGCAGAGGCTTAGTTGTCAGGTTTATATAATAGTTACAACGATAGTAGTACAAGTAATAACAATAAGTTACACACATGCCATAGTTTTAAAATAATAAAGTATATGTTTCATAAGTTTACAATTGATGAAGTGAATATGTTAATGTACTAGAACAACATAGTTCGCCCTACCAGCAGATAAGCACATCAGGTCATATGTTAAAAATACAGAAAACATCTCTGGATGTGACCTTTACAATAGCAAGTCATAGTTCAACACTCAACATGTGTTGACATCACGCACGATATAAAGCAAATATCATCTGATCACATGGGTAAGTGAACCCTTTCCTTAAAAAGTGAACATTGGTCTTAGAAGAAGTATTATATGTAAAGGCCAGACCTGCAATAGAGAAAATAAAAAAAAGGTATACCTAATTAAGCTAGAGCTACTGCCAATTTGGCTAGAAACTCCCCCGTATATAAGGATGCATTAGACATCCTAGTTAATTCATTCTTACCCAATTCCTCATACATTATGCACTCACTCCCTCTATACTGACCCATACGCTCTTATCCATATATCACCTCTATAGAATAACTAACTTATTCTCACGCCGGGGGCTGATCGTAGAGGGCCCTCTCTTGTGGTGAGACCAACGGTTATTTCCTTCTTTGCATCAAGACCAAGAATCGACAATATATTCTCTTCCCTGATCATTATTTCTTGTAGCAACAAGTTGACGCCCATCATGGGCTTTCACTACTTAGAACGGGAAATCTCTTGTTTTCAGCTCATGTTTCCTATGTTTCCTTCATGTCAGGGGAGGATCCCCCTTCTTACTTCTGAGCTTACTTTTACACCTCGAGCATGTTCCTTTGCAACCTGAATCCAACCAAGTTCCACCAGACGGATCACGGTACCACTTGCCTAGGATGGAATGACTTACGGTCAAATCATGTTTGTAGGAGTATTATCCATTTCTAACAGCATATCCTTTCAGGGTGGTGAACCCTTCACCCAAATCTAATACTTTGCTATCTATTAAAAGAATGGACCTGACTCTTGAATGGGCATGAAACAACTAACAACTTCATTCAACTTAGGGAGCTACTCAAAGTTCGTGTGCATGAAGAGTGAACAAAATGGGTCAAGGTAAGGTTTTGTTTTTATATATTTAAGATATATCAAACCGGTATTTACTTGCTCAACAATTTTGTTGACAAATTAGATTATTTTTACGAAAATTGCAGGAAGCTATATTGGATGAAGTGAACGGTGAAGAAACGTAGATTTTACTTTAGGTTATTATTAACTGGATATTGTTTTGGAATTTGTTTGTTTTGAAAGTTATTGGATTATTGTAATCTCTTTTGATGAATGGTGTACTAGATTTGAATAATAAAGTATTTTTTAGATATTGTCATTATTGTATGATAGTTTTTGAGTGCTGTGAGCTATCGGTTTACATCCGAATATTTTCGTCGTAGGTTGGGGTGCCACATGAGGGGTGGGGGGTGTTGAGCTCATTGACTAATAGATCTCATTTATTAGGTATTCATGTGATCGAATGGGTGAGCTCCTAAGCCAAAACCGTCAAATGGATATGTCTTTGACCTACTCATATACATGGTAAAATACTCATATACATGGTAAAATTTTAAAATAATACAACTCCATGGGACCTAACAACTATTAGCCCATAGAAAGGGTGAATGCTTTACAACAATACTAGAATATTGGTCCGTGTTATACACGGGTGGAAAAACTTCAAACGTCATATATATGTAGATATTATAAGAATTATTTACCGTGTTTCCTGCAAAACCAAAAGATGTAGAAAAAATATGTATAAATGGTGGAATGAGAAACTGTATAAGTATACAAATAATTGAATTGCTAAATAATAGTCATACTAAAAAGAGGAACACAAAATCAGTTATAAAAAAATTAATTGCAGTAAAAATTGATTTTTATCATCATCATCATCATCATCATCATCATCATCGTACTCAGTATATCCCACCAATAGCAATGCTATGGTAGGGTCTGAGGAGGGTAAAATGTAGACAGCCTTACCTCTATCCCATAGGGATAGAGAGGCTGCTTCCGGTGAGACCCCCGGCTCGATAGTAGTTTTGCATCAAGCCTTGGACATAAGGCACATAGCACTCAATCATCGGGACACCGGCTGATTGGTGCATGTGCCCTTGTCTTTCGGCTATCAACGCCACCACATGATGCCTGATTAACCTTCCGCCACTTTTTACGTTATTTTCACGAGATTAGTAAAATAACGTCAAAATTAGTGCAATTTTACTTTTGCCCACCCGAGGGTTCACACATATATACATTATATGCGCGCACCGCAAGCAGGGCTCTTATGTATAAATTTTAAATCATTTAAAAAGAAATAGTTGGTTATGATTCTAGAAAACATTAATTAGTGAGGTTATGATTCTAGAAAACATTAATTAGTGAATTATGTGGCAATTCTATAAATGAAAACTGGATGACTTGGAAGCCTATGTGGACATGCTAGTTAAATGCCACGTGGATATCTTGTATTGCTTTAATAGTATAGTAAGATTGTTTCATAAGATAAATGCTGACACTCATGATCAAAATCCACAAAATAAGATAAATCTGGGTGCAATAGATTGGATAAAATGTGTATTAATCATCACCACTGATCCTATCAAAGTAAGGTATCTGCAACACCATACTTTGAGAAGACTAAGGAAATATGTTGGGGATTATACGTGCTGACATGGCAGCTGATATATTGCTGACATGGCTGCTGATATGTTGCTGACAGGACTGCTGATTTGGAGAATGATTCTTGTTACAATAACTTGTTAAGCTTGTTAGTTAGTTTGTTAATTTGGTTAAGAGAGTAGTTAGAAACCAACATATAAATAGTGTTTTCTGTATCTTTGAGATGGTATCAAAATAATATCTCCCGCTTCTTCTTAATTTCTTCCTTTGTTTACATGGTATCAGAGCAGTAATTATTGATCATCTGCTCATTTCGATTTCTTTAATTCCGCGTTCAAATCAATAATCTATTCTTTCAATTTCTTCTTTCGATTTCTTTTTCTTTCATTCGATCAATTTGTTTTCTCTGAAACTTGTGTGCCCTAAATCATGACTACAGTCTCAAATCAGAATAATATGGTTAATAATCAAATTGATTCTTCAAATCCTATGTATATTCATCCTTCTGATCAGCCCGGTATGCTTTTGGTGTTAAAATTGTTTGATGGATCAGGTTTTGGAGCTTGGAAAAGAGCGATTTCAATTGCTCTCTCTGCAAAGAACTAGCTAGGGTTCATAAATGGTGAAATTGAAGCTCCTACATCTCCAATTTTTCGTCAAACTTGGCAACGGTGCAACGATATGGTAATTTTTTGGTTGTTGAATGCTTTGTATAAAGAAATTAGTGATAGTTGCTGTATGCACAAACTGCTAATCAGATTTGGCTAGAATTAAATGATAGATATTGTCACACCCCAACCAAAGGCGGAACATGCCGGGGTGCAACATGATTTGACAAATACACAAGACGCTTTTTAATCGACAATATTTAATCAACTCATTTTATTTCATAGAATCAATAAACAACACATCTTGTTCATACAAAACAAATCAAATACAAGTAACAAATATATATTGTTCGTTTTGCTAATATCCTAATATTCTTGGTAACGTTTTTCGTCAAGTCCTCGAGTAAAAAAAAGTCAAACCTGTAACATTTCATAAAATAAAGTTTATCAAGACAAAGGTTGGTGAGAAATTCATAAGTTTGAGCATATAAGTATATAGTGATAAAAAGCCACAAAATTTGTATACGAAACGATAAATAAAAGCAACAACTTGGATAAATAGATATCGCTAATAGAATTACGCTAGCGGTACCTAGCTATAAGGGGATGCCAAATAGTCTAGGATTTTATAGTTATCGTTAATTGCATTAAATTAACGACACCTTGCTATAAGGGGATGCCAAATAGACTAGGATTTTATAGTTCCACCAACCTAAAGCGATACACACATAGGCATATAATCATAGAACACCAAATCGAGCAATTATATAAGTAAAGTATACAATAACGTGTGTGGTTTAAGATTCAAGTATAAAGCATTTAGTTTGAATAAGTATGAAATGTCACCCCAAAACGAAAGATGGAAAACGGGGTATGAAAGTACTCACATTCAAGTATTAAACTTGGTTCGGAAAAGTCGGGTAAAACGGAAGGACGGGTCTAACGAGCAAAGCCTAAAAATAAAATAAAAGCCTTGAATTAGAAAGGTTGTTTTGGAAAATAAAAGACAAGAATGTAAACAATTTAAAGTTTAAGGTTTAAAATGTAATTATTTAAGAAATTATAATAATAACCCTTTAAAAATATAAGTTTGCTCGAAACCGGGTTAAAGTATCTAACCTTAATATTTACTCAACCTATGTTAAGTAATAAGGTGGGTAAAATTGCAAGAATACAAGTCCCTTTGGGATAAAGATACTAAAACGGGTTTTAATGAGTGTTCGGGTCTTGTTAATTGGTCAAACCCAAAGTCAACTTTCCAAAATAATAAATGTTATGAGATAACTCAATAAGACTTAACCAAGTATGTAGTTATATTGTTTTAGAACTAACAACGCACGTTAAGCGAGTGTTCGGTTTAGTCGGTCCAAACTTTGTTATGAGATCAAGTCGGATCCAACATTTCCAAGTACTAGTGAAAATAATTAAAATCAGTTTGTAAAGTATTTTTAAAGATTTATACAAGTCTTGATAGCTAAAAACACACTTGTGTGTCTTAAGCGAGTAAGAATCGGTTTATATCGTTTTGGTTCGGTTTCCATCTCACAACAAGTTCATAGATGGTTTCCACATGCCCAAATATCAAAGAACTTGTATAATAATTTATAAATGATGAAACTTAAGTTTTACAACAAAAAAGTTAACAATAAAGTCTTTAAACGAAAGTTCGGTTTGGTTCAGTTTCCATCTCACATATAGTTCATAGATGGTTTCCACATGCCCAAATATCATAGAACTTATAGAAATGATTTTTGAAATTTAAATCTAACAAAAAGCATTTTTAAACAATTATTTAACAAAGCTAGTAAACAATTATTTAACAATGGTTTGGACTATTTACGGTTAAACTGATGCTAGTCTCTACAAACCTATAGCCATGGAACTTCATAAATATGACAAACAAACTAAAATGGGCAGATGTTAAACATGATTAATATGTGCAAATAAGTTATATAAGTGTATATATATCAAGGACCAAGAAAGTCCTACATGAAGCCTTGCCTTACGAAGCCCGAAACTTAACCGACCGAGGTCGGATAAGTAACTGCCAAAGGTAACAAGAGGTGTGTATTATATATATGTTGTGCCATAAGATTCAAGTATTAATTAAGACTAATCAAGATAATAAAAACAAGAGATATGTTAAAAGTCATACTGCCAAGAACAAGCATAAACAACCTTAAAGATCAATGAATTTGAGTGTAGAAATGAAATGAGAGCAGGGATTCATGTTGAGAGGGGTCTTGTATTTATAGGAAAATGTTTGGAGGGTTAGATAAGAGGTTTGGTGTGTAAAAACCGAGGTTTTGGTAAAAGAACAAACAAGAAAACATAAAAGACAATCTGGTCTGCACCAGGTCGTAATACGCGGCGTATAGGGCTTTCCCTGGGGTGGTGGCTGGTGATATTTTCAAAAGTTTTAAAAAATGACAGAATGGTCCCCGAAGTTCGTTTTAAGTGATTTTATCGCGTTTTAAGGACCGAAAAGGATGTTTTCAAGACCCAACAAATGTAAAACAATATTGTTACATAAAATCCATCATTTTGATTATGTCGGGGGGTTTCGGTTTACAAAACGGGTCGGTTTATAAGAGAACGAATATAATAACGAAAACGAATTGGACCCAAAATTTACGAATGTCACAGCATCCCCAACTTTTTGGAAATTTCGTCCCGAAATTAAAATAAACTCTAAGAAAATTAATTACTAACGAATGTCGCTTTTAGTAAGGCAACTGCATGAAAAATTTTTAAAGAAAAGAATAACGTTAAATCCTTGCATGATTCGAAAAACACTACAAATGAGAAACATAATAAAGACACTTATATATAGGATGTACCGGCGGTGTATCCACCATGCCTTTATCATGATTCACATTTCCATCGTTTTTTCGCTATCGTTCTCGGGTTTGATTTATCGCACACAACCGCACTTACTATGGCTTCCATATGGGGATTCCGATAATTAAGTGTGCACCCCTAATTATTTCGATCGTCGTATGGTCCACATAGTTCGTTCCATTGTGTGGTTTAAGAGATATATTTATTTCAAAATTTTTAAACATTAGAAACGTACATAAATTTGTTGAATTTTACAAACATTGGTAAACCAATGCCAACGATTGAAAATTTTGGGGTTGACTTTTAAGTAAGTAGGAAAATGGGATAAATAGTTGAAACAATTAAAATCTTAGAATATAAACCAAGGTGAAAATAACAATTCGGTTTAAGTAAGTAAAGAAGATCGAATAAATAAAATTTAGGGTAAACGATTATGAATGAGATTTGAAGTCAAATGTCGTTAAAGTGAAAGAATAAATAAATAAATAAAGTCCATAGTTGCAAGTAGGGACACTAAATTTGTATAAAATCCGATGAGTGAAATTTTGAAAATGAGAACTCCGATAAATGGAAAAAAATGAGAAAGATCCAATAAGTGAAAACGAGAATCCAAAGAGTGAAAATGAAAAATCCTATAAGTGTAAATGAGAAAACCCAATAAGTGAGTACATGAGATCGGGATAAACAACGTTACAATGAATAATAGCGTTCGGTGAGTTTCATACGTGAACAAACTTGTGGTTATAAGCAATTGAGAATACTATTGCGTGAAATAACATGAGAAATGAGGTGAGTTCTTTGGGGTGACACATACATGTATCAAACTTAAAGTAAATAGAATTTGATCAACAACCAAAACAATCGATGAAATGTGATAAAATGTGAAGACGACCACTATTGTGAAACCATTTATATAATCGTAATTATAATAATGGTTTCTAATAGCGTCAAAACTTGCGGACAACCACACATAGGCCGCTCAATAGATCAAATGAAACGAGGTAGAATAAAACATAGAATCGTGTTTACATAAATGCTCAAATATGAATAACATAGTCATGAAAATATAAAGATAAATGAAATTTCAGCGAAATTGAGGTTTTAAAAGTATAACTTGAATTCGGTCATGAATAATCAAAACACAAAATGAAATCTCATGTGCATAACATTACCATCGAAACATCTCATCCAATGAAAAGAAATCGTAAAGATCAGTGAGACTCGAATAAACGACGAAATATGTAAATCGCGTATCATATACTCTTGAAAATAATAGAATGAAATTGAAAATGAAGTCTTAAGTAAAGCCGTTCAATCATTTCCAAGAAAATGAATATAATAATATCATAGTATCGCGGTAACGCGTAGCTAGAGAAACGTTTTGATCATTATCAAATGTGAATCTTGTAAGCCAAATTGTTAAGGAATTTGTATTCATAAGGCTGTTGTGATGGATATAATTTATGAAGAAATAATGCTTGCGATAATAAGAGGTAAAAGTTCGCGTAAATCATTATTGAATAAAAAGTTATGCCACAATATGAAGTATTCATAAATGCGCCCCAAAAAGTTTCGTAAAGCCAAGGTTATTGAGTTTATGCAAAATGATGAAAGTTGTAATTTGTTATTGAATAAAACTTGCATTCAACATTCAAAACGAAACCTTGTATTAATAAAGTTATTATGAGATTTATCACCTTAGATGACAATATTTAAACTCTTGAAATCATACATAGAATCGTTTAATAACCTTTGAAAACAAATCCTCGTAATAGAATTTTGTTGCCACGCTAAATCTTAGATTTTTCAAAGATGGTTTATAAGATATGGACATAATATGTAAATCGTTAATCTTGAAGGAGTTTTGTAGGTTCCCTGGACGGATCGCACGAGATATCGCGGTCTACTCAGGTGCGGAATCCCTGCGTAGATCGTTACGAGTATAGAACACAAACACACGAATACACGAAACACGTTATATATTATAACCGAACTCACGTGATGTAAATATCACTGTTACAAAACACACGTTCAACTACACGAACAACCTAGACGAACAACTGATTAACTGATTTTCCAACTATTGATTCACCTAAACCAAGCCGTAGGCTTGAGTATAAATACACGACAACTTCGCCTGACATGTTCAGGCGAAGTTGTCCATAACTTCGCTTGTTCAACAAGTTCGCCTAGGCGAACTTGTTGACAACTTCGCTTTAAACAAAAACATAAATAACAATACAGACTCGATTACAGACACTAGACTATGAACTACTGACATTCATGCACCAACAGACTCCCCATTGGCAGTAGCTTCATATCTTGATCTTTAAGCTCTTGTCTTGTAATCCTGTATCTTCACGCATGCACTCCTTCTCTAACACATACCGTGACTACTCGCTGATATTTCCTTGCTTCATCCTTCCAAGCAGGAATATAGAATATCTTCTTTTCATTCAACACTTGCAGATCAGCTTTCGATAAGTTAACAAGATGCATCGGATCATACACCCTCAGCACTTCTTGTTCGTCTTCTGTCACACCCTCAAAATCCACTAACGGAGTTTTACCGTCAGAGGGTGTGAACTGGCAGGATCGGAATCATTAGTTATAATCAAACCAAAGAAAAACGTTTAAATGTAAATAAGTGCGGAAGCGTAAAACCTTAATTCAAAAATTGCGTCACGCAGGACGACTTAAAACCAAATGTAACTGTTAAAATTAAGTTTGCAGAATAAAGATGTTTTCAATTAATGCATGCTCCTAAACCGCGCGCCCGCCTCGGCTACCTGAGAATAACATACTAAAAGTGTCAACACAAGGTTGGTGAGTTCACAAGTTAAATAAGACAAATCGTTTAGCGTTTTGCGTAACCTCGTTACGGCGTTTCAGTGTTGCGTAACCTCGTTACGACGTTTAAGTGTTGCATTACCGGATAGTGTTATGTCAAATTATATATCGATAGGTAGCTAATCTATACAACAAGTATCGCTAAGTGGTTCGCGACCGAAGCTGACTGTTTATCAAGTGCCCGTCACCAGGTCAATCCAGACCATGGTAAGTGTTAGCCAAAATTACACCCACTCAACCTCCAGTTGAGCTTAACGTCGGGTGGGGTTTGTCAAACCCAGTAGTACTACTCAACAGTGTCTCGCTATTCCAAATATTAACCGGTCCGATGTGTGGGACTTCAAATGTTACGTTTGCCGCTTAGCCTTTACAAGTGATATATAATTTATAACAAAATCTTAAATATGCGTTTATCTCAGAAAATATGTTTATCGGAGTATGTTATCTCCCCCAAGTGAAAAACGTTTGAAAACAGTTCAAAGAGCGGGGTAAGTGAAACTCACTGTTTGCGAAGAATATCCCGATCTAGATCACCAAGTGATGTGCGTCGTAGAAACTCTCTAGCGTTCTAAATAACAAAGAGATTTTCTAAGTATCGGTACGTTTAACGAGTCTCTAGACTCGGCACATAATACCTATGCACGTAACAGATTTCGTGTTTCGTTTGTGAATTGTGTGTGACTTAAACAAGTACAATTGTGATACGATACATGAGTGAGCAATTACTTTCGTGTCACGTACTAATAACATACTTTACTAGCAATTATCCCCGTAAGGGCATTTTGGTCAACAAACAAAGATTAACTAACCATTATTCCCCATAAGGGCAATTTGGTCAATTCATGGCAATCAACTAACAACTATTCCCCGCAAGGGTATTTTGGTCAAAATACAACAATTATATAAAAACTATCATATTTCATGCATTCCTACACAACTCAGCAGCTAGTTTCGTTATGACGGAAATTCTACTTGAAAGATTGCACTAGTTCGCCGATCATAACGTCTCAATTAATTCACCAAAAATTACCACAGAAGCATACATATCTTAGGTTTCCAGAACATATTTTATCTTATTTTTATTCCACATATTTTTCTTATAATGACCAAAACATTACAGCAAACTCATATCAGTCAGATTCATGCGCAACAGAATGTTATTTGCAATTCCCGTTAAACGAAAAATCCAATAAATGCAAGACCACTTGGGTTTGGTTCCTAACTCAATGAGTCAACTTCCAGAAGTGGAACCAACCCAATTGGTCTCGTAGTTCATGAGATATAACATTTACAACATAACCTAACAGCAGGTCTAACAGCTCAGCTTTGCACCACGTTTTTGTAAAATAATAAAAGTACACTTATACTTGTCCAAAAATTACAAACTTATACTTCATGAAAACTAGACTCAACCTAGTTTACTGCAGTAACCACAATCTCAACCAATTTTCACGTTTACACCTAGTTACAGTCACTTGAACATCGTATACACATTCTGTCCAGATTCTGTTCACCTCAAAACTTAACAATTTCACTAGCCATGGATCACAAATAACTCATATAACAAGCTAGACACTAATACTACTATCCATGCATCTCAATTACACCATACATACAAGATTAGGGTTTGTGTTTTAACTCAAATCAAAGACAACAATGAATCATGCAACAACATCAATCTAGTTATCAATCCATTATCCAACTAACAACAATCATATCAATCATATACATGAACATAATCGGCCGATTAGGGTTTATACTTCACCCATTAAACATCAAAATTAAACAACAAAGAGGTAAGAGGTGATCAAGTGTACCTTCCTAGCACCTAGTTCTTGGATTAATCACTTGATTTGATGTGTGTATGTGTGTTCTTGTGGACGGCAGCCGTGAGGGAGCAAGGAGGGAGAGAGAGGCCGATCGGGTGGGGGTGAATAGGTTAGGGTTTTATGAATAGGTTATATTTATAATAATACAAGTTACACTCTAGCCCCTAATCTTTCAAGTGTTACATCTCTAGCCTAAACTAGTTGGTTCTTGTTTCTTGTTTAACATTCCACATAACAATCAAGTAACACACATATATCTAACACATAATACTCACATAATTAGTGTTTTGACGTTTGTCGTTTATTTATCAATCGTTCGCGTCAACTCGTTTGCGTTTCGGTGCAAATCCCGAAAGACTACACATGTAGTAAGTGTTAAGCGTCATTTAAACCCTAGTTTAAATGTAATGAAGTGTGCGTTATAGATTCAACGATCTTAAAGTTTGAATTGACGGAGTTGAGTTAACGGGGTTAACCTGAAATTGACGATTGTCACATCTTCGTCTTCCATCACGGCTTCAGCAGTCTGGCAATCAACATACCACCATTTAAGATTCTTCAACACATCTTGAGGCATAGTCTTCATTGGAACCTCCTTAATGCATCGGATCGGTTTGTACTTCATCACCATCCATGGCTTGCCATCTGCTCTCATTCCCCTTTCTGTATCCTCCACGAGCTTTCCCTTCTGTGGCTTTAATAATTCAAACTTCTTCTCTTTTATGCTTTCTTTCCACACGATCTTCCCAATCACTCTTGCCATGTTGTTGTCACTTCTATTTATCAGGCCCAACCTGGCCAAATCCTTCACCTCACATTCCGGCAACGTATTGAGAGATCTCAGGGTTCTTTTGAAGTATTGAATACCATCATAACGCTTCACCACAAACAACTTTATCTGTTCATCATATATCCAACAGATAATTCCCTTCTTCGACTCAGCATAGCCTTTGATGTTATAACTCTTCTTGAACATGGCTAGAACAGCAGGCTTCTTGGTCTTAATAAACCAATGAGCACAGCCTTCCTTCCACCTAGGCTGCTCCTCCCACTCAGTCTCATCATTCTCCATCTCAGTACCCATATTGGCTTTCTCCACATCTGGAATCTCGTGTTCAACATTTTCTTCTACTATCTCACCCTCTTAAATCTCATCTTCAATCACAATTTGTGCGCCAATCTTCTCAATCTCCTCACACGGCAGCACATCATCATCAAACACATCATCATCTAGCATATCATCATCTAACTCTCTCAACGCATCAATCACATCATCTTCATCATCAACCATCACCACCTCATCACCACCAACTGCACCTGCAGACTCCCCCTGAGCTGTGGAAGTCCCAAGAGCTTGAGTAGTTCTTGGCAACTCACCACCTGCACCTTTCGGTGCATTAGGATCATCGTCTCTGTCGTTTCTCTTCTTAGTCCTTAACTCGTCGCCTCTACAGCCTGTCTCCCCCTGAGATGCCAAGAACGCCTTCATAGCATCTATAATCCTCCCATGCTCAACCAGGAGGGACGACTGTAGTTGATTTTCTGCTACAAGGCGTTGAATAGCCTGGGTCTGGATAAAGTTGATCCTTGATTGCTCTGCCACGACCCGCTCAAGTGTAGCTATTCTCTCCGAGTCTGAGAGGGTTGCATCGAAATCAAACCTCATGTTAGATGTGTCTTGAGTATACTGAGGAGGGATCTCGAATGTAACCGGGACTTCAGAAGCAGTTGTGGACGTAACCGCAGGTGGTATCGTGACCGACAACCCTGCAGTTGCGACGACCGTCGACTCTACAAACCGTGCCACCACCTCTGAAGGAGTAAGCGTTGGAGGTGGTAACGACACAATCTCCGGAGTCGTCGTCTGTAGTGTGATGGATGGGATGCCAACAGCTGATGTAGCCACCACAGGAACATCTGCGGCGCTTGTAACCTGTACAGAAGTAGGAACAATTGACATACCTGACAGTGCGGATGGAGCAAAACGTATAACACGTGAAGTCTCTCCAGCTCCCATACCAGCACCTGTCCTTTCACGTCTCGAACGTCTGATCAACTTGTGTATGTCCTCCTCTTCTTCCTCTGACTCACTATCATCCACCGTCCTCTTTCTCTTCCCCAACGTCCTCTCTCTAGTCACCAACATCCTCCTCGCCTCATCCATAACGTCGTCAAGATCTGAGTCAGCCACCGTCGTAGCTGCTCTAGTCACAATCACTTCCCTCACATGTGCAGCAGAGACCTGCACTTCTTCATGTGGATCAAAACGATCCATGTCAAAGAAACCTTGGCCGCCAAATGCAGCATCAAGGTCAACATCCTCCTCAGCCGATACAACAGGCACAGTAGGTACATCACGAGTTGCTCCTGCCTGTTGTGGTTGAGGGTCTCTGAACTCGTCCCCCCGAGCTGGCACATACCCCGGGTTTATCAAGTACCCGAAGAGTGGAGTATACCTTGGACGACGTTCAGGCTTGCTCCTCGCACTCGAAGTACGGCATTGAGCAAAGATACGTTTGCTCACATTCTCCACGTATCTTATCGGGCGTCGTTGTGGCAAATTCGGAGCCACATGATTCAAGATCATCTGGATGAATCTTGGATACATTATGAACCGCTCACGAGCCATCGCCCTCCTCTGTCTGTCGATCTCGTAAAAGACCATCTGACTAAAACTATAACGTTTGTTATAAGTCAGCGCAGTCATTGCGGACTGCATGGTCGCACCCATACCATCAGTGCCCGCCTTCCTCCCAGACATGCATACTATCATAACGTGCATGAGGAAGCGCCACTGATCAAGTAGGAACCCCTTCCGTCTCTGGGTATCGCCCAATGGACCAGAATAGCCCATTCTTAGAAATGCTCCATCACGAAACGGAGCAACAAACTCCGTAGGGTCGTTCCGGGTCTCCTCTCCAAAACGTAACGCCACCCGTATTTGTTCAGATGAGAACTGAACTGCTTGATTATTGACTGTTGCTCTCATAACCGGGGGCTCAACACGACAATCGTACTCCACCGTCTGCCAGAAGTCCTCGATATTGGGTAAGGATATCAGCAGTGTCGTCGTGATTGCGTGGAATATCCTCGAGCGTAGGAGGAATGTGATTATCTCGCGATAATCCTCCACACCACTCGCTTCCGGGTCTAAGGTGATGAACATGTTGTGACCCGGGAAGAATTGCCTCTGATTGTCTCCTCCGTCATCTCCTCCAGCACCTCCAGCACCGGCAACAGCAGCCATCTCTGCAACAAACGAACCAAGTTAGATAAACATTAAGACATAACACAAGTTCGCTTGTTACCATGAGCGAAGTTGTGATAAAAACTGTATAGGCGAAGTTAAAGTTTGGGCGAAGTTGGGAACAACTTCGCTTCAGCTTTAAGTTCGACTAAAAATTATTAAGTTAAAAAGGTTCCAGGCGAAGTTAAAGTTGGGGCGAAGTTGGGAACAACTTCGCTTCATCTTTAAGTTCGCCTCACCACAACATCGCCTCAGGCGAATTTAAGTTTCAGGCGAAGTTGAGCATCAGGAGAAGTTACGGATAACTTCGCCTCAGGCGAATTTAAGCTCCAGGCGAAGTTACATAACTTCGCCTAAACCTTAACTTCGCCTGAATCTGAAACGGCGACAGTAAGGTTAATCGAAATCCGGAAAACCGGTGTTTCGATTAACTTTGACGATTGAGGAGGCTCAAACACATGATATTAATGATAACTAAACGACCAGGTTGTACATGAACACGTAAAACAAGTTTTGAAATCGGGAATAGGTTTCGAACATCCGAGTTCGTTAACCGGGTGTCGAAACAACCTAGGATTAACAACATCGAACATCGAGTAAAAGATATAGAATCCAAACACACCTTGAATACTAACTGAAATCGGAAAAAGGATAATCGGATGAAAATCGAGTTAAGTTCGCTGAGAAAACGGAGAATAAGTTCGCTGATATTTAGAATAATGAACTGTTTGACTCTTGAAAATCCTTATATAGGGGCGAAGTTATACAGGTGAAGTTACGGATAACTTCGCCTAGGCGAAGTTATCCACAACTTCGCCTGTTCAACAACATCGCCTATATATTTACAAAATTTAACCTTATAAGTTTAACAGTTTTCCAATTAAGTTATAAAACTTTCCTTTAAGAACTAAATGACACGTTCAAGTCCAAGTAACCCGTTATAAACAAATACAACTACAGAAAAAGAAAACTTTAAACAATTTAAGTATAAGGGATCAAATTTCAGTCTGGATAGGGACTGCTACGTTTTAGAAAAGATCCGAACAGGAATCATACTAAGTATGTGACTGTCACATAGATCCGTGTTTAGCTGTATTATGACATAAAGAGACAGGTTGTAAGCATGTAAATAACTTAAGATGGTTTTCATCGTTTCTGTGATACGAGTTAGGTTCAATTAAGCCTCAAAATTTAAGTGGGCAACAACTCAGAGATTATGATGCCTCCTATCTATTCTCAAAGCGTATTTGGCTTTCCCCAAGTCACCCCGAATTGACTTCGACCCTTAGTGTCTGATTAAGTTTGTAATTACTCTTCATCTCCTTCCCGTTTTCTTTCTTACTCCATGATTAAGAAGTCTTGATATGTTGAACTCTAAAATGTTTCAATAACTCATATTTTTTTTTTTTTGATAAACATTTACATAGATTTCAGAGTAGTAACCAGCTGCAAGTCCCGAATCTGGATCACTGCAGTTTCTTGAAACGCTATCTTCACGGGAATCAGAACACTTACGGGCTCGTGTATGACTGGGTAATCGCTTTTCTGCCTATCATTCGGAAAGATATATATGAAGACATGCAGAACTCGTAAGGAGTTTCCACGTAAAATCAAGTAGTTTTAGTTTGTATCACATTTACTGTTACGCACCATAAAAAGTTACCATGACATACAATGACTGTCCTGAAGCCTTTTAAGCCTAATAACTTCACTAGTTAAGCACACAGAATCAGTATATCTATCATTTTCCAAGGTTGGATCAATTTTCTGTTAAACATAGCTAACGAACTTCTTACGAAGTAGTAGACTTGAAAAATAATTTCATTTCCCTTTAAAAATTTTAACATTAATCGCCCCGATCAAGTCAAGTTGTCAGGTTAACGGCTATCCCGAAGATCCAATGGATCAGCTGGACCGACCACATACTAGTATGTGTCCTTCTAACTAATTATGATCGACTAATTTTAAGCGAAGAGATGAAAACTCATCATAAACCGCCCCGGTCACTTTCAGTCATCTGGTTAATGGCTATCCTCATATTCTACAAGTAGAATTTGAGGACCAAACATATCCTAAGACATGTCCTTCAAACTGTGGTAACCGACATACTTTTAAGCGATAGTGATTTTTTTTTTCTTCGAACTTGAAAAACATGGTTACTCGGGATTGATCATCCCATTCAACTGAATAAGGTTTTGAAATCTCGTTTTGTCAAACGCTTTTGTATAAAGATCAGCGAAATTATCAAGCGTATCCACCTTTTCAAGTACAATCAGTTTCTTCTCAGCACAATCCCGTATAAAATGATGACGTATGTCAATATGTTTAGTTTTACTATGCTTCACGGGATTGTTAGTTACTGAGATAGCAGCTGTGTTATCAATGCAAATAGGTGTAAGTAAGAAATTCAGACCATAGTCGCGCAATTGTTGTTGAATCCAAAGAACCTGGGAGTAGCAGTTGGATGCTGCCATGTATTCTGCTTCACAGGTTGAAATTGCGACTGAAGTCTGCTTCTTGCATTGCCACGACACCAACCTGCCACCAAGAAACTGACATCCTCCAGTTGTTGATTTCCGACTCTGATTGCACCCTCCATAATCAGAATCTGTGTAAGCGACTAGCTCCAAGTCTCCTCCTCTCGGGTACCACAACCCCAGCTTCGGTTTGCCCTTGAGATACCGCAAGATCCTCTTCACACCCTTCATGTGAGATTCCTTTGGGTTTGCCTGAAAACGAGCACAAAGACAAACAACAAACATTATATCAGGCCTAGAAGCAGTTAAGTACATTAAAGAACCTATTATAGCCCGATACTGAGTTGGGTCCACATCTGCATAACCGTCTGACTCAGCACCCAATTTGTGATTGACGCAGATAGGAGTGTCGAATGGAGTGCTGTCCTCCATCTTGAAGCGTTTGAGCACATCATGGACATACTTGGTCTGATGAATGAACATCCCATCCTTCTTCTGATCAACCTGCAATCCTAAAAAGAAAGTTAGTTCACCCATAGCACTCATTTCAAACCTTTTCTTCATGACGTCCTCAAACTCCTGACACATGGAGACTTTAGATGCAGCAAAGATAATGTCATCCACGTAGACTTGCACCAGCAGGAAGTCGCTTCCTTCTCTCTTAACGAACAACGTGCTATCAATCTTCCCTCTTTCAAACCCATTTTCAAGCAAGTAGTCTGATAAAGTTGAATACCAGGCACGAGGTGCCTGATGTAGTCCATACAATGCCTTGCTCAACTTGTACACGTGATCAGGAAAGTCTGGGTCAGGAAAACCCGGAGGTTGCTCAACATACACTACCTCATCAACTTTCCCATTCAGAAACGCACTCTTCACATCCAACTGAAATACCTTCATCTTCTTACAAGCAGCGAACGCCAAAAACAATCTAATGGCTTCCAACCTTGCGACAGGAGCGAACACTTCATTATAATCAATCCCCTCCTGTTGATTAAATCCTTTCACAACTAGCCTCGCCTTGTTTCTTATGATAATCCCTTTCTCATCTCTTTTGCACTTAAACACCCATTTTGTGCCTATCGCATGCACATTCTTCGGTTTTTCAACCAAATCCCATACTTCCATTTTCTTGAACTGAGCCAACTCTTCTTGCATGGCTTCGACCCACGAGCTGTCCTTTAAAGCCATTTGATAATTCTTCGGCTCAATCTGGCTGATAAAGCAGGTGTACAAGCATTCGTTGATTATCCCTGTCTCCTTGATGCTTGTGTAAACACAGGTGTGCTCATTCAAGCTACGTCTTGTTTGTACACCGGAGGACACATCACCAATCACATTCTCCAAAGGGTGATCTTTATGAATTCTCGTGGTCGGAACAGAACCGACATGTAAATTGTCTTCCAAGTTAGAAGAGAGCTCGTCAATGGTTGTTTCATGCTGAGAGTGAAATGGATTGAAAAATTCTTCTTCAGTTGAGGCAGCAGGGGTATCGATAGTATTTGATGAGGAAGGTTGACATTTATCAATCAGCTGTCTTTGCAATAGATTTTCTTCCTCATCAAGGATCATCTTCGTAGCAACTCTTTCTTCTTCTTTAGAGATATCTAAATCCGGTATGTTAAAAGACTTAAAAAGTTTAACATAGTCGAAAAACTCCGCAGGTCAGTTGCTTGGTTTTGGCGGTTGGTAACTTGTGATATCTGTGTTACACACCACCTCAATCTTGCTTGTCGATGTATTGAAGACACGTCTGTTGGGAGTCCCAACAACATAACCGACTAAGATTCCTTCATCGGCTACTTCACCAAATTTAGAAATTGTCTTCAAAATCGAACAAGGGGACCCGAATGGTTCTAGACCACTCAAGTTGGGCTTTCTTCCATGCATAAGCTCATAACATGTCTTACCCAGTCTTTTAACAGTTAAGACTCTATTCAGAACATAACAGGCTGTAGCAACAGCTTCAGCCCAAAACACCACAGGAAGCTTTGAATCAGCCAGCATAGTTCTGGCTCCTTCAATTAACATTCGGTTCTTCCTTTCAGTCACTCCATTCTGTTGCGGTGTATAAGGAGCGCTGTATTGGTGTTCAATCCCTCTCTGAAGACAGAAGATCTCCATCTCAAAATTCTTGAACTCTGTTCCATTGTCACTTCTGATGAACTTAACCCTTTTATCCATAACGTTCTCAACTTTGGTAATCAAATTCTTCACCATCTGAGCCGTTTCATCTTTTGATTTCAGGAAATATACCCACGAGTATCGTGAGTAGTCATCAGTGATCACCAAGCAGTATGAAGTACCTCCTAGACTTTTTGCATACACGGGACCGAAGAGATCCATGTGAAGCAATTCTAGAGTACTGGCAATTGAATTTACTTTCTTGGTGAGATGAGATTTCTTGTGCTGCTTTCCCTTCTTGCATGCTATACATTTATCTTCAAAATTGAAATTTTTCAAGGGAACGCCCAGCACAAGCCCATTCTTGACAATGTGGTTCATCTTCCGAAGATGAATGTGTCCCATTCTCCTATGCCACAATTCGGACTCTGTTTCACTCGCTTTTGTCAAAAGGCATGACTCTGCCGTGGCCATTTCAGTTGATCTCATATCCATAATGTACGTATTCCTATCACGAGGAGCCTTCATCAAAATCCACTCCTCTGGTATCTGAAAACCCGGTTTCAGCACGATCGCCTCGTTCTTTGTAAAATGAACGGTGTACTCCTTATCACAAATCTGCGACACACTCAGCAGATTGTGCTTCAATTCTTCTACAAAGTTGACATTCTCCAACGTCATCTTTCCGTTCGACACCGTTCCCTTTCCAGTAATATTGCCTCCACTTTCTCCGGCAAAACTTACTCTCCCTCCTTGAACAGGTTTCAAATCGTGTAACAAATATTTGTTACCCGTCATGTGCCGGGAACAGCCGCTATCCACAACCCAAAGATTATTGGCAGCCCTGTTCAACTGTTCCTGCACAACAAAGCAAAAGATTAGAATTTAGATCCAAGACCTTCGCTTAACCTTATATCTTCGCCGAAACCCTACGTACAGTGACGGCAACTTCGCCTGATGAACACGGACGTTTTTGAAGATCTGGAATCTGGATTTAACAAGGTTTTTGATGGTGCAAAGGCTTGAATACTGTGGTAGTAGGTAAGATTGACTTAGAAACACGAAAACACGTCCCGCGAATAGTCGAAACGGGACGAAATCTATACCCGCGTGAATATCCCAAACCTCACAATCGAGCAAATACTCTGATACCAATTGTAGGTTCCCTGGACGGATCGCACGAGATATCGCGGTCTACTCTGGTGCGGAATCCCTGCGTAGATCGTTACGAGTATAGAACACAAACACACGAATACACGAAACACGTTATATATTATAACCGAACTCACGTGATGTAAATATCACTGTTACAAAACACACGTTCAACTACACGAACAACCTAGACGAACAACTGATTAACTGATTTTCCAACTATTGATTCACCTAAACCAAGCCGTAGGCTTGAGTATAAATACACGACAACTTCGCCTGACATGTTCAGGCGAAGTTGTCCATAACTTCGCTTGTTCAACAAGTTCGCCTAGGCGAACTTGTTGACAACTTCGCTTTAAACAAAAACATAAATAACAATATAGACTCGATTACAGACACTAGACTATGAACTACTGACATTAATGCACCAACAAGTTTATAATCTATAATTGATTATTTGAACACATGAAGTTGTTATAAATACACTAGCTGTATATACATAAATAAAAAAAAGTTTGAGGGTAAAACGAAGCTTGCGTGCGTAGGGAGGGGTTTTAGGCTTCGAACGGTGGACGGTTTGGAAATTTGGTGAAAAGTGAGCGTGTTTCGGTTGGCTTGCGTAGTTGGGTTTTCTTGAGTTGGATTGATGGAGTTTATTGAGTTTAGGTCATTTGAGTGGGGTAGGCTTAGATGACTTGTGTGAGTAGTGATTGGGCTATTTGGATGAGGTTTGCTTATTTGAGCTCAGGTTAAGTTGTCGGGTTGAATAAGTCGTCCTTGACTAGTTTGGATTGAATTTGGTCTATACATATGTTTGCAAGGTGTGTTTGGGTTACTATTTTGATATCAACTCTATGGTTGGATGGAAACGGTGTGGCGACATGGTTGGTGATTTGACATAACATGGGTCGAAGGATTGAGTCATAATTGGGTAAACTTTGGTTTGTATATGTTCAAGGCATTTGTGGGTGTGTTTGTCGATGTCTTCGAAGTACCGGGTAAGTAAGTTTGATAGGTTTTCATGGCATAAAAACGTCGATATTTAGGGCTTTTTGTTAGGTTGGTTTTGTACATCTTGGGTTTGCTTGGGGTTCGAGTGGGTGAGGGTATAACTTTGGTAGATTAGGTTTCGTTCACCTTGGGGAAATATTTGATTGTGTGGGAAAACTTTTGAAGTGGAGAGATGGTTTAATTTAAGATGGTAGTCTGAGGTGGGATACGGGTATTTGGAAGCTTGTGGTTGCGTTTAGGGAAAATCTTGACTAATAACAAATTTTAAATTGAAAATATCAAATGTATAAATAGTGTTTGAAACGCTCATGAAACTTTTGATAATTAAATCACGAGTTAATATATATTTTATAAATAAAATATTGCAATCCAAGCTTGTGAGTTACAACAATTGTAAATTTTGCTAAAAAGTTTCCACTAAATTGAGTGTTGTTACGACACGTCGGGTTGGCTTAAGTTGAAAATAATTTACGAGGGAATTTTGAATCAAACAAGCCCGCGTAACGTAAATCGTTTTCTTGAAATGCTTAAAATTTAGTAGTGGAAAATATCATGGGAAACTAAATTAATAGCGTTTGCATTTTGGAGTTTATTGTAAAAATAAGAGTCGATTGTCACGAGGAAGCAAAATAAGCTTTTATAAGGATCAAAACAATATTTCTTTTTTTTGAGGAAATAAATATAATAAGAATAAGTGAATTTGAATGTCGAAATTTGTTATGAGGTATCAATATGAATGATGAAAGTTTGTTTTGAGTATAAAAATTTTGCGTAATGAAAACTTTTACCAAGTTCATTATTTAATATCATATAACGAAATTATTGTAATAAATTAAAATGACCAGCATTGTAAATCGAGAAATTGACATAAACGATTTTTGTCTTTAGAATAGAATTTCTATGAAGTTTTTGCATAAGGATTTCAAGAAAGTTACAAGTTATAAGTTTGTGACTTTCTTGAAAAATCAAAGCGAGACTACCATAAGAAATTTAAAACTAGGAAGATCGTATGATGCAAATTTTATTTGTGAAAATTTATAATAAACCAAAGATTGCATGATGGAAGTTATTATGAGAATAGATTTAGGTAATGAAAATTCTACCTGTATATTTAAAAATATCGTGAGAAGTTTAAATAACTTATATTGTGAAACGATCGTCTCAAAGTGAATGGAATTGTTATGAAAATAAAATTTTTATAAAATCTTGTCCAAGGACTTTAAAGACCATTTAATTTTTATATAATGGGAGTTTACTTGAAAATTTAAGGTAAAACTTATCATAAAACCTTTTTTTTAATGTGATGAAATTCATATAATAAGAACTTTGTTTATAAATAGTCCTAATGAAAATAGATGGCATATTAATAGTCATTATGAATAGATCAATATATATATATATATGTATATATATATATATATTTTCTTTTACTTATTATCGAAGAGAATCATAATGAACGAAATTTTGCTATAAAAATCGTTGTTAAAACAAAATGAGAAAATTTGTGTAGGAATTTTAACATATAAATCAAGACATAAATTTTTTTTCACAATAAAAACATTTATAAATGAGAACTTGTGATAAGAATTTATATGACAATACAAAAGGAAAAATTGTTTAAATCTTTGAAATTTGTAAATAATGTCTTAAGATTTAAAGACGGAAAAATCGTGCATGAACCACCATGACTTGATATTCCGGCACTTAAAACCTTTTTACAAAAATACCTTGTTGGAGTCTAAACATGTGCACGTACCACCGCGTCTTTTTCATGTTCTCGACTCAAATAACGATTGTAACAAAAATAATAAACCGGAATACAACGTCATGTCAAAACACTAGTCCACGAACCACCGTGGTTCTATTGTTTCAACACCGAAAATTAGGATGGCGACCGGAACGCTCGCATTCGACAACTTAAAGTGGTCATCTCGTATGAGACAATCTTTAAGGATATTTGAAACAACGGGATCCAAGTTAAGCTCGTGATCCATAAAACATAATAAAAACTAATGTTTTGCGGTAAGGTAAGGATACCTTAGATTATTATGAAAGTGCATGTATGTGTATATATAAAATTAAACAAAAGTAAGGCAAGGATACCTTAAGATGTTTCGAGTGTTTGTGTATGGTTACGATTTAATGAGATAAATGAGTATATAAATAAATAAGTGTATTGAACAATCAAGTAGGATAAACACGTATAAGCAACACGTATAAGGACCCTAAAGCATAGACTATACTAGATCGTTACGTCTAACCACATATCCTATAGTCTTGTGGCACTGATACCAATCTGTCACACCCCGACCAAAGGCGGAACATGCCGGGGTGCAACGTGATTTGAAAAATACACAAGACGCTATTAAATCGACAATATTTACTTAACTCATTTTATTTCATAGAATCAATAAACAACACATCTTGTTCATATAAAACAAATCAAATACAAGTAACAAATATATATTGTTCATTTTGCTAATATCCTAATAGTCTTGGTAACGTTTTTCGTCAAGTCCCCGAGTCAACAAAAGTCAAACCTGTAACATTTCATAAAATAAAGTTTATCAACACAAAGGTTGGTGAGCAATTCATAAGTTTGAGCATATAAGTATATAGTGATAAAAAGCCACAAAACTTGTAAACGAAACAGTAAATAAAAGCAATAACTTGGATAAATAGATATCGCTGATAGAATTACGCTAGCGGTACCTAGCTATAAGGGGATGCCAAATAGTGTAGGATTTTATAGTTATCGTTAATTGCATTAAATTAACGACACCTTGCTATAAGGGGATGCCAAATAGACTAGGATTTTATAGTTCCACCAACCAAAAGCGATACACACATAGGCATATAATCATAGAACACCAAATCGAGCAATTATTTAAGTAAAGTATACAATAACGTGTGTGGTTTAAGATTCAAGTATAAATCATTTAGTTTGAATAAGTATGAAATGTCACCCCAAAACGAAAGATAGAAAACGGGGTATGAAAGTACTCACATTCAAGTATTAAACTTGGTTCGGAAAAGTCGGGTAAAACGGAAGGACGGGTTTAACGAGCAAAGCCTAAAAATAAAATAAAAGCCTTGAATTAGAAAGGTTGTTTTGGAAAATAAACAACAAGATTGTAAACAATTTAAAGTTTAAGGTTTAAAATGTAACTATTTAAGAAATTATAATAATAACCCTTTAAAAATGTAAGTTTTCTCGAAACCGGGTTAAAGTATCTAATCAAAATATTTAATCAACCTATGTTAAGTAATAAGGTGGGTAAAATTGCAACAATGCAAGTCCCTTTGGGATAAAGATTCTAAAACGGGTTTTACTGAGTGTTCGAGTTGTTGGTTCGGGTTGTAACATCCTAAAATTTATAATGTTGAATAAAGAAAGTTACGTTTAGTGATTTCCGTGTTATTAATTAATTAATATCGAGTAAAGAACGGATCATGGATTTAGATTAATTGAGATGGGTTAAATGAGAATGGGCTTTAGGTCCATGGGCTTTAAGGGATATAAATATCCCCTAAACCAACCTAAAACCCTAAACCCTCATTTCATTTCCATCATAATCTCTACACACTCCAAAACACACACACACCACACACCGCCATGTACGGCCGGCGGCCGAGGGAGAGAAACGAGCAAGATCCGAGAGAGAGTAAATGATTAGTTGTGATTAAACAAGTTAAACGAGATCCAAACGAGCACAAAAGGTATGTTCTTGACCTTTAAAGTTTATGTTTTATTGAATGTCCTTAAGCTTAAAGATCCAAGCTTTATAGTATATACGGGATATATATACGAACGAAATGGTTAGGGAACGTTAGTGGTTGATGTCGAACCATAACAAGGGTATTAAAATCGCCAAAATGCTTGATAAAAACCAAACCCGTAGCTGAACTGTGCAACTTCGCCTGCGAACTGGGTAACTTCGCCTGCAAACTGATAACTTCGCCTACAAACTGGTAACTTCGCCTTCAAAGCTTAACTTCGCCTTCAAAGCTTAACTTCGCCTATGGCCAAGTTCGCCTAGCTGGTAACTTCGCCTAAAGCTAAGTTCGCCTAAGGTTTAACTTCGCCTAAAGCTAAGTTCGCCTAAGGTTTAACTTCGCCTAAAGCTAAGTTCGCATAAGGTTTAACTTCGCCTAAAGCTAAGTTCGCCTAAGGTTTAACTTCGCCTAAAGTCAAGTTCGATTAGAAAATAAATTAAAAACCTAATGGAAAATGTGTTAAGACAGTTAATGTAAATAAAATTTTTCCAAGCTCGACCCCAGCCAGGGGCTCTGCCCCTTGGACCCTGCTAGGGGCTGCCGCCCCTAGACCCCGCTGCCAGTTAACGAAATTTTTCCAAGTTCGTTGTGGGTTGTATAAAGATAGAAATACAACATGAGTAGTAGTAGTTAATTGATACATGTAAATATTATACAGTTAGCCGTGCACAGCTCAAGAAGGGAATAACGATTAACGGAGAGCGTAACAGGATTCAGGTGAGTTTCTAGCCCCATTCCTTGTTATGTTTTCGGGGCTGTGTGCATACTCGATGTGTTGTTAATACATTTATCCTAAGTGATAAGTGTATGCCATATGTGATATATGTGATGGATATGAATGATTGCTTGTCGGTACGCGAACGATCTTCGGATATTGCGCGTACTGTCAGGTTAAAAATAAAGGTACGAATATTATATATCGAAGATGTATGAACATTACAAATGAATACTTGTCGGGGCGTGAACGATCTTCGGATATTGCACGTATCGACAAGAGGTTTGGTTGTTAAATGAATGATGTAAAGAACGCCTAGAGTGTTCTTATGCTATAATGTAATTATTGTATATGTGAAGTATGTGTATACAGGTACACGAATGGTATGTGACTTCCACGTTCGACATAGTAAGTTAGGATGGCAAATCCCTCTAGCTTTTGTCGGACATAGACTCGGCTGGTGATGTCGTAGTTAAGGACTACGGGCCTTATACGTAAAGTAGATGATAGATGTAAACGTAGATAGGGACGGTGGGCCTTATACGTATTACAGATAATAGACGACAACGTAGTTAAGGACTGCGGACCTTATACGTATTATAGATAGGCATCAGCATAGGAAAGGACTGTGGACCTTATACGTGCTGTATTTGTATTGTGGTAGCATAGGGGAGGACTGCGGACCTCGTACGTGCTATGGTTTAGGTTGCAACATAGGGAAGGACTGTGGACCTTGTACGTGTTGTGGATGTAGGATGGCAGAAGAAAGGACTGTGGACCTTATACGTGCTGTATTTGTATTGTGGTAGCATAGGGGAGGACTGCGGACCTCGTACGTGCTATGGTTTAGGTTGCAACATAGGGAAGGACTATGGACCTTGTACGTGTTGTGGATGTAGGATGGTATAGGGAAGGACTGCGGACCTTGCACGTACCATAAATGGTAAACATAGGTAAGGACTGCGGACCTTTTACGTGTTCACGACCTTGAGTACAGGTATAGACGGCGGACTATGAACGTACTCTCGGTAGACTGAGGTTAGTGATTGTAGATATGTATGTATGTATGGTAGTAAGTATGTATGTAGAACAGAAGGGTAACTAGTTAGGTATGGATATGTATCTTCGGATATGTATGTATGTGTATGTATTGTATGGCGTCCGATTAACTAGAACTCACTCAGCGTAGCTGACTTTTAGTATGCACGCAGGTGAGTAGAATGAGACAACTAGCTTGAGCGGGCACATGGTGGGCGAATAGGAGACTGACATTTGAAGACTCAAGATGTTTTAATGTAATTGACGTTTATTTTGAAAGACAAGAATGTTTAATTAAGGCAAGTTTTGGATTGTTGTAACGTTTCATGAAAGTTTTTATATTCCGCGAAAGTTTTAATGAACTCTGATTTGTAAGAACTGTGTTTATGAGTAAATCCGACGCTAAAGTAAGGCTACCGGGTTCGGGGCCTTACACGGGTCTTGTTAATTGGTCAAACCCAAAGTCAACTTTCCAAAATAATAAATGTTATGAGATAACTCAATAAAACTTAATAAGACTTAACCAAGTATGTAGTTATATTGTTTTAGAACTAACAACGCACTCTAAGCCAGTGTTCGGTTTTGTCGGTCCAAACTTTGTTATGAGATCAAGTTGGATCCAACATTTTCAAGTACTTATGAAAATAATTAAAATCAGTTTGTAAAGTATTTTTAAAGATTTATACAAGTGTTGATAGCTAAAAACACACTTGTGTGTCTTAAGCGAGTAAGAATCGGTTTATATCAGTTTGGTTTAGTTTCCATCTCACAACAAGTTCATAGATGGTTTCCACATGCCCAAATATCAAAGAACTTGTATAATAATTTATAAATGATGAAACTTAAGTTTTACAACAAAAAAGTTAACAATAAAGTCTTTAAACGAAAGTTCGGTTTGGTTCGGTTTCCATCTCACATATAGTTCATAGATGGTTTCCACATGCCCAAATATCATAGAACTTATAAAAATGATTTTTGAAATTTAAATCTAACTAAAAGCATTTTTAAACAATTATTTAACAAAGCTAGTAAACAAGTTCAGTTTAGGGTTTGGACTATTTATGGTTAAACCGATGCTATATAACCATGTAACTTCATAAATATGACAAACAAACTAAAATGGGCAGAAGTTAAACATGATTAATATGTGCAAATAAGTTATATAAGTGTATATATATCAAGGACCATGAAAGTCCTACATGAAGCCTTGCCTTACGAAGCCCGAAACTTAACCGACCGGGGTCGGATAAGTAACTGCCAAAGGTAACAAGGGGTGTGTATTATATATATGTTGTGCCATAAGATTCAAGTATTAATTAAGACTAATCAAGATAATAAAAACAAGAGATATGGTCAGTTTGACTTTCAAAAGTCAAACTGCCAAGAACAAGCATAAACAACCTTAAAGATCAATGACTTTGAGTGTAGAAATGAAATGAGAGCAGGGATTGATATTGAGAGGGGTCTTGTATTTATAGGGAAAGGTTTGGAGGGTTAGATAAGAGGTTTGCTGTGTAAAAACCTTGTTTTGGGTAAAAGAACAAACAAGAAAACATAAAAGACAATCTGGTATGCACCAGGTCGCAATACGCGCCGTATAGGGCTATCCCTGGGGTGGTGGCTGGTGATAATTTCAAAAGTTTTAAAAATGACAGAATGGTCCACGGAGTCCGTTTTAAGTGATTTTATCGCGTTTTAAGGACCGAAAAGGATGTTTTCAAGACCCAACAAATGTAAAACAATACTGTAACATAAAAGTCATCATTTTGATTATGTCGGGGGGTTTCAGATTACAAAACGGGTCGGTTTATAAGAGAACGAATATAATAACGAAAACGAATCGGACCCAAAATTTACGAATGTCACAGATATGGTGAAATTGAAGTTCCTACATCTCCAGTTCTTCGTCAAACTTGGCAACGGTGAAACGATATGGTAATTTCTTGGTTGTTGAATGCTTTGTTTAAAGAAATTATTGACAATGTGCTGTATTGATGTGTGAAAAACGTATATAATATTAAAAACTAAGTTTTACCGAATTCACCTAAAAAACCACACACAATCGGCAAGTGTACCGGACGCAATGTAGCTAGCAAGTAAGAACGGATATCGAACCTAGGACACTATGGGTAAACTCTAATTATTAAACCTAATGACTACTAAACTAGACTTTCTTTTGATTTTTTTAGAATTCTTTTTTATATTAATTATACTTATAATACTAACTAATTAATAATTAAACTAAAAATAAAACTTTATAAAATTTGGGTTTTAAAATAAATATGAGAAATGACTACCTAAGTTAAATTAATAGTTAACGAACTTAACTTGGTTGAAAAACAATATCTTAAAAATATGACACCAAAGATCACTAAAGTACGCTAGATCGCCTCCCGGCCTCTCTAGAGATAAAAAAATAAAATCTAAACCACTTTCAATAATTATTCCTACGATTATTTCGACCATAAATTGCAAACAAGTTGAAAACACAAGGTAAAAAACCTAATCACGTGTCTAACAATCACCAAAAACTATTAAACACAAGTGGAATAATAATTAAAATAATAAACTAGATTTAATTACTCAACCATATAATGACCAAACCAATTAAAAACTTTTACCATAATACCAAATCAACCAATATCAAATAATAGTTCGTCAAACCATTAATATAACATAGTTCTCAACCAAAACCTAGGTAGTGTAAAAGTTTAGCCACTCATAATAAAGTATGAAACACAAACAAATGAGTTCATGACAAAAATATAAAGGAGTTTAAATAAATAATTAACTGATTTGACGATGAATTATTGAACTTACAAATCTCCGCTCCAACTGATTTCGCACGTACCCCGTGGTTCAAATCCTTGCTCTCTCCACGCCTCCAATTAAAGAGTCTTTATATTATTTTGTTCTGCTTCTCCACGCTGCACCAATTCCCCTTCCAAGTTATATATAGTATTCTTTTTCCTCCTTTCTCTCACGTGAACTTCAAAAGTAACTATAATATATTTTATTTTTTTCTTTTGCTTCGTAGCTCCACAGAACCAAACAAAACCCTCAAAATAATATTCTTCTCTGTTGACTTTACCGCCGTCTCTTTATATTATTAATAATGTAGGGTTTTTTTTTAATTTTAGCTCCAACAAATCTTAAAGCCCACATAAGCCTTTTTTATTTTTAATTTATCCATGGCCATTGTTAATTTATTTCTTTTGATCTTCTTGTGGGCTCATCTCATATGTCTTGTAAAATTTGAAGTCCATTTGAAATAGTTTAACGATCTCTCCTGCACTTTGTAAAAAATAATTAAATAAATAAAAATCATAAGTAATTGGAGCATGGTTAACGTGGAATTTTATCTTTTATTAAGCATGTGAACATGAAACTCCACAAAATATGTGGCAATTTATTCCACCATTTATTACTTTGATGCCATTGTGGTCTCAAGTTTAGCATAAATACTTTAATCTAGGTCGTTTAAAAATTTAAACTTTAAAATCCAATTATGAGCCAAATAGAAATACTTTTAATAAAAACCGGGCTCAAAATACTAGAAAATGTAGAAAATATTTATATAATATCATGTATCTTGTAGACCATATCAAATATCCCCACACTTAAACCTTTTTCGTCCCCGAAAAATATATGTATTGCAATGGAATCAGAATTCAAGACTAGTTTTCAAACATATAGGTTATCTTTTAAGCACAGATAAACGCAAAAACCGTGATTGCCTATATTGTTGTCCACTTAAACCCAGCCACCAGCCTATCATGTCCCCAGTTGCATTAAGCGCTTTAAGTTTAAAAACCACGGCTACACCTAACCCATCTCAGACAAAGAGAGCTAGAAAAACTTGAGTCAAAGCAGACTGGTTTGACAAAGCACCATATGCCAAGGACTCGTTGAGGGTACTAATTAGATGCACTCGGTGAAATTTGATGGATGAATGGTCCTGTGGAGGCCGTACGAGCATACCCTAAATATTATTGGACTTTGTCCTATAAATTTCCTAATTTGATATTTATTGACTAAGAACCTTTGAGCCCCAATAGTGTATCCTCAGAGTCACTATCCCCTTGGTAACACGTAAACTCTAAGTCCCGTCTAGTATGTGCAACTTTGGCCTCTTTTACTAACCTTGAGAATGCTTCTTTGGCATTTTTTATTACATAACTTTCTCATGGTCATTTGCTTTTCGGACCAACTTTTCGTAATACTCAAACTTTCATACCATACTTTTTTTTTTCATTTTTTTAATCTTTTTTTCTTTCTTTTTTTTATATCACCCTAAAGTATATAACTATTTCTAAGCTCGTAAAAAGATGGACATGTGGTGGTGTGCTGGTTTGAGTGCATCTAAGTCTTATCATCTCAAAGTCTTTAGATTATGGTAATCCTCCCTAAGCATCGAAATTCGGTTTCACCGTTTTTCAAATTATAAGATATATAAAATCTGCAAACAAGGACTATCAAAGCTAGTTGGGCCTACCGACACATCCCAAGTTTAGTGCGTTATCTTTTATTTAATCTCATATATAATAGTAGTTTTAAAAACCAATCTCAAATTTTTCTATCATTTTCCATTATTTGCAAAATATTTCGTTAAAATTTCGGGACATTTGTTTTAACTTTTTTTTAACCAAAAGAAAACGTCAGTTCCCATCCCCACACTTAAAATCTACATTGTCCCCAATGTAGGAATAGAAAAAGACAAAAAATAAAAAAAAATCAAAATTTAAAGCAAATAAAACAATAAAGTGGAATAGACTCCCCTTGTAATAATGCAAATATCTTCACAAGTCTTGTTCCAAGGCGACCGTATAGCATTTCATTCACGGTCGCAGCTTCTGGGTGTCCTCTACAATATGATAGGCTCAGAAAAATCCTCGTCCGAATGGAGATTGAGTATGAACAAGAAAATCCAATCCTGCAAAATAAAACTCAAAACAACCCAAAGCAGACACCAAACAGACTTTAAGGAAAGAAAAGAAAAAAATAAAAAATATAATAAAGCAGAATAAAAATAAAAGAAAATAATGTAACTGACGTGTCTAATGATGTTCTTTCCAAGTAACTCACAACTAAGCTTTAAATTTATAAAACAAGACTCCTAAAGAAATCACACAAAACCGGCAAGTGTACCGATCACTAATAGTATAGAACTAAGGAAGTCCGAGTATCGAACACAAGGACACGTGAAAATGTTTTTTTAATACTTAACCCTAACCAAGACTCACCTAAGAATATTTAAATGATTTTTAATAATTAACTACTTGACCTAACTTACTTTAACTAAATTAATTAACTAAACTTAACTTAACTTAGCTAAACACTTGATGAAACTTAGAGACTTAACTGCAATTGGAGAAAACGTCTACCTAGGTAAGAATCATATTGAAGGTATAATAAGCTAGTGGATTGAAGAATCTCACGACACCGGTTCCTAAGGATGACACAACTAAGGTTCACTCAATAAAGCTAGATCACCTCTCGGTCTCACCAACAAACTCTAACTTACACTTAATTCATTTTAAGAACAAACCGGGAAACGAATTGTTAAAGTGTTCTAATGCTGACTCTCCTCTCAGACTCACTGACACACTACCCTAATGGAGACGAATACTACGCAACCAAGGATAGAGGAACAATTTAGTTTAACTTAAATTAGATCAACTAATCGCTCACAAACCCAAACCCGACAAGAACCGAACCCGCTCTCGTGCCATCCTAATTCTAACAAGTAAAAGCTATGAGACGACCTTACTTCCTATCACCTCTCGGTCTCTAAGAAGGTGTTCACCCACTAAATCTAATAAATTAATACACTCACTTAAACCCTACGGTTCCCGTAAACAATCTCTAAACACAAAGTAAAGAGTTCAACAAGCTAAAATCAAACAAAACTTATTCAATCAATCAAAGCAAGAGGTATATGAGTATAATTAACGAAATCCCAGCCAATAAACACAACCTAATTCAATGTTAAACCAAACTCATAGACAAATCAAGCCATGATGATCAAACAATCCATATTACTTACTAAAACCTAACAATATTCATCAAAGCTAGGTAGAACTAAGAAGATTAGCTACTCATAACTTTTGGAAAGCAGCTATAACTCAATGTAAACATCATATTAATCACCATAAACACAACTAAAATCATTCAACAATCAATGATAATCAATAACAACTCAAACCCTAACTCAATTGTCAAACAATTTAACTTTAAAGATCAAAATCACAAGAGTTATAAACACTAACAAGAACACAAAGTTTATGGATGGTATACTCTGGTTTGGGGCTGAGATTAATGATGAGAAACAACCCTAGCTGCTGTCCCAAGTCGTCCTTAGCTTACTTCTTCTTCCCTTGGCTCAAGAATTGCAAAAAATGATTTTTTTCCTCTTGAATGGGGGCTTTTACGGTTATTTTTTTCCTAGCTGGCTGCTGATTTCGGGATTGATGGCTATTAGGGTTCTTATTTTCTTTAATTAACTTAATATATTATGCATAAAAGGCTTGGATCTTGTGGGCTTGGGTCGGGCCTTGAGTTGTAGTCTTCAAAATTGATCAAAAAGGCTCATAGAGTCTTCAAACTTGACACTTTTTTTCCTTAAAACTCATAACCTACAATTAATCATCAATCTTCGTAAGATCATGCAAAAACAAGCCATAACTCATATTTATTATACTATTAAGCACTTAAAATATGATAAAACGATACGGAAAGTAAGTGTGTTTTACAACACATCAGTAACTAAATTTTTATACATACTCTACAACTCGAGCGAAGTCCCGAGTGTGCTCTCCTCCGCTACTCTCTAGGTGGATCAAGGTAGATCGCCTCCTCCTCGCGATCACCAAGTGAACCTCCAACATAATGCTTCAGTCTATGCCCATTCACTTTCCAAGAATGTCCATCATCAGCCTCTATCTCAACTGCTCCATACGGAAATGCCTCCTTCACTAAAAACGGACCAGCCCATCGGGATTTCAATTTACCCGGAAACAACTTCAACCGGGAATTATATAGAAGAACTTTATCCCCACGCTTAAACTCTTTGGGCCCCTTAATATGTTTATCATGACGTTCCTTTGTCTGCTCCTTATACCGCCAACTTCTTTCATATGCCTCGTTCCGTAGCTTCTCAACCTCATGATTTTGAAGAAAACGACTCTTTCCCGCCGTAGATAAATCAAGATTTACGGCTTTTAAAGCCCAATATGCATGATTTTCTAACTCAACATGTAGATGACATGCCTTTCCATAAACTAGCCATAAGGGAGTGGTCCCGATAGGTGTTTTGAATGCAGTACGAAAGGCCCAGAGTGCATCATCTAGCTTTTCATCGCAGTCCGCGCGACTGTTTCCAACCGTTTTCTCTAAGATCCTCTTAATGCCACGATTGGTGTTTTCCACTTGACCGTTAGTCTGAGGAAGGTAGGCTGTAGAAAGTCTATGGGTGACCCTATAACGTTTCAGAACCTTATCCATCGGAGCATTACAAAAATGGGTACCCCGATCACTGATCATGGCCTTAGGAGTACCTAATCGAGCAAAGAGTTTTCGAAGGAATCCCACTACAGCTCTCGCGACATTTCTAGGTAAGGCTTGAGCCTCCACCCATTTGGACACGTAGTCGACAACAACGAGTATGTATCTGTTTCTTCTAGACATAGGAAATGGACCCATAAAATCAATGCCCCATATATCGAAGATCTCAACCACCTGGATGGGGTTTTGGGGAATCTCATTTCGGGATGAGATGTTACCAGCTCTCTGACACACGTCACACGAACGAACAAACTCATGTGCATTACGAAAAATAGTCGGCCAATAGAATCCCGCATCAAACACACGTTTTGCGGTATAAGTCACACCAAAATGGCCACCAATCGGGCCCTCATGACAATGTCTAAGAATACTAAGAGCTTCATCACCAAAAACACATCACCGAATCACCTTATTCGAGCCAATACGGAATAAGTACGGATCCTCCCAAATGTAGAACTTGATATCTGCAAAGAACTTTTTCTTTTGCTGATACGTCAGTCCGGGCACTAACTCACCAGAGGTTAGATAATTAGCAAGTTTAGCAAACCATGGAAACCTCTCACCACTCGCCTTTACATACAATAGAGTCTCACCCGGGAAATCATCACCAATTCCCTGTTCCCGGGTCCTGTCCATGTCGGAATTTTCTAGTCGTGACAGGTGGTTGACGACGACGTTTTCGGCCCCTCTTTTTTCGTTAATTTCTATATCAAATTCTTGAAGCAAAAGGATCCAACGAATAAGTCGAGGCTTCACATCTTTCTTAGCAAACGTTTACCGTAGAACCACATGATCAGAGAAAATGATAGTCTTAGAAAGCACGAGATATGAATGGAATTTATCGCATGCGAAAACAACAGCAAGAAGCTCCTTCTCTGTCGTGGTGTAATTCTCCTAAGCATCGTTAAGGGTCTTGCTAGCATAATATATGGGATGAAAATGTTTCTCTCGACGCTGCCCTAACATGGCTCCAACAGCAAAATCGCTTGCATCACACATGATCTCAAACGGAAGATTCCATTCGGGAGCAACAAGAATAGAAGCACTCACTAACCTCTCCTTAATCAACTCAAAGGCCCTCAAACACTCCTTACTAAAATCGAATGGCCTATCTTTCTCTAGAAGCTGGTCATCGGATGTGAGATTTTCGAGAAATCTTTAATAAATCGACGGTAGAATCCTGCATGACCTAAAAAACTACGAATAGACTTCACGGAAGTGGGCAGTGGAAGTTTGGAAATGGTGTCTATATTAGCTCTATATACCTCAATTCCCGCACTAGAAATCTTATGACCTAAAACAATTCCCTCACGAACCATAAAAATGACATTTCTCCCTATTAAGCATAAGGTTTGTCTCTTCACATCTAGCGAGCACTCGATCTAAGTTACGTAGACAATCATCGAAGGAATTCCCAAAGACGGAAAAATAATCCATAAAGACTTCCATGGAATCCTAGATTAACTCATGAAAAATGGCCATCATGCACCGCTGAAATGTGGCTGGAGCGTTACATAATCCAAATGGCATGCGTCGGTACGCGAATGTGCCAAAAGGATATGTAAATGTGGTCTTCTCCTGATCACCCGGGGCGATGGGGATCTGGAAATAACCAGAAAAGCCATCAAGGAAACATCAGAACTGTTGTCTTGACAAACGCTCAAGCATCTGATCTACGAATGGAAGCGGGAAGTGGTCCTTTCGTGTGGCCTCATTAGGTCTGCGGTAGTCGACCCAAACTCGCCACCCTGTTACAGTTCATGTCGGTATGATCTCATTCTTTTCATTCGTGATAACTGTCATACCGCCCTTTTTAGGGACCACCTGGACTGGACTAACCCAAGCGGAGTCAGAGATCGGAAAAATCAAACCAGCATCGAGCAACTTAATAACCTCCTTCTTGAAAACCTCCTGCATGTTCGGGTTAAGCCTCCTCTGCGGCTGCACCACAGGTTTAAACTCGTCCTCCAAAAAGATTTTTTGCATGCAGAATGACGGGTTTTTACCTTTGATATCCATAAGCTTCCAGGCGATGGCATGCTTATGAGATTTCAGAACAACCATTAACTTCTCCCTCTCCTCTGTCTACAAACTCGAAGAGATGATCACAGGAAGTTGATTACCCTCCCGTAAAAACGCATACTCGAGGTGAGATGGTAAATCTTTCAGCTCTAAAGATGGGGGGTTCTCAACAGATGGTTTTTCGATCGGAAACTCTCGCTCTTCAACCGCAAGGACATTAGAATATTATTGAGAACTCATGATCGGCTCGTGCCCTCCTTCCTCAGGTAGCTGCTGTTCTTCCTCCTGCTGCAACTCAAAATCAAATTTGGTCATCTCGAATGACTGATTTTCCACATCGATGATCTGGGTGTCGGACGTGTCTCTCTCGCAAATCTTCATAAGATAGTCGCCTACATGCATCATGAAAGTATCGATGAAGTAGAGAGTGTCATCATGCTGCTGAGTATGCCTCATGGATTTCTGCACGTCGAATGTGATCGTGTTATCATGAACTCGAAGAGTCAATTTGCCATCGGCAACATCGATGAGAGCGCGTGCGGTGGCTAAGAATGGACGACCTAGGATGAGCGGGACGTTCGAGTCCTCATCCATATCGAGAATGACAAAGTCGACTGGAAAGATGAATTTGTCCACCTGCACCAACATGTTCTCCACGATACCCCTTGGAAACTTCACAGATCGGTCTGCCAGCTGGATACTTATTCGGGTGGGAAGCAGCTCTCCCACGTTAAGTTTGGAAAACACCGAATATGGCATGAGGTTAATGCTTGCACCGAGGTCGGCCAAAGCATTACTAACATGAAGATTACCAATCAAGCAAGGAATGGTAAAGCTGCCCGGATCTGTCATCTTCCTAGGAAGCTTGTTCTGTACGGCGGCAGAACACTCCTCACTAAGAGTAATAGTCGAAAGCTCCTCAAGTTTCTTTTTATTAGTGAGCAAATCTTTAAGAAACTTGGCGTGTTTTGGCATGTTCGTGAGAGCTTCAATAAACGAAATGTTCACATGGAGCTTCTTAAGCATGTCGAGAAACCTAGAGTACTGCTTCGAATCATTCTTCTTCACCAGACGACCGGGATAGGGCAGTTTTGGCTTATAGACGCGCACCGACTCCTGCTCAACCTGCTTCTCCTTCTCAACTGATGCTCGCCTGACCGTGAGGTACTTGCTGGGCCTCGCCTCTGGTTCACCTTGTCATGCGATGTCTCTAACTCTAACTCCTCGTCAACTTCCTCCTCACTTGGTGTATCTCTAACGACACCTCTCCCACTTCGGGTGGTCACTGCCTTGGCCTGAGCATTTTGAAATGGTTTAGAATATGTGGGACCGGGATTAGGGACATTGTTACTTGGAAGACTCCCCGAAGGTCGTTGATCAATCTTTGCAGATAACTCACTAAACTTGTCCTCAAGATTCTTAAATGCAACCTGTTGTCCTTTCATAAACGTCTTATGCTGCAAAAGAGTGGATTCGATGTTGGCATCATTTTGTAAGAGTTGATTTAACAATTGAGATTGGTTAGCCAACATCTCCTCGATCTTGGAAGTATTATTCGGTACAGGAGCAGGTTCGGGGGCGGGTTCTTGGAACAGATTCTGGCGTTGCTGATAACCGCAGTTACCTGGCCGCCAATTAGAGTTAGAATTATTGTTTCACCACCTTGAATTGAAGGAACGGTTTTGATTAGCAAGAAAATCTACATCCTCCTGAGAATCAACAGGACAATCGGCTGTCTCGTGATTTCAACGACATATCTCGCACCTACGAGCTTGCAACTTAAGCACTTTTGATCTCCCTCTTTAGTGCTTCCACATCTGCCGACACACTCGTATTCTGATCAACATGATGCATTCCACGTGATGCTGAGATGGTTGCGGCCTTCATAGCCAAGACAGACCTTCTACTCGGTGTATGCTGATCCCCTAATGCTATGCTCTTGAACATTTCTTTAGCCTCCTCTATGGTGAGTTTATCGAGCATGTTTCCTCCAACAGCGGTATTGAACCGTTGTTGGGTTTCGGGAGTAAGACCGTTATAGAATTTTTCAACCACAACCCAATCGTTTAGGCTATGCTGAGGACAACGGCTTATAAGAGTTTGGAAACACTCCCACGCAGAATAATATGACTCATCGGGGTCCATATGAAAAGAACGGATTTGCTCGCGTAGATGTCCAGCCTTCGATGGAGGGAAATACTTCCTAAGGAAGTTGGATTGCAAGTCGGCCCATGTGGCGATTGAGGCATTTGGAAGAGAGTCAAACCATGTAGCAGCACGACCATTAAGTGAGAACGGGAATAACTTAAGATGAATGGCGTCGGACGAGATATTATTAATATTAAATGTTTCACAGATCCCGCATGAATCGGGATAGGTGTCCCGGAGCATCTTCGTCATCCAAGCCGTGGAACTGAGCAGAATTAAAGATAGAATTCATGACGTGAGAGGAAATTTTCCAGTTTTGGTTATTAGTCGCAGTAGGTCGGACAATTGCAGATCGGGCTCCCATGATGCCATCGCTGGCTCTAGCATGAACGGTTTGTCTCGGCGGTGGAATGACGTCGCTCATATCTATTCTAAGAGTAGAGACGCTAACCTGGATGTCGGGTGAATCGCTCTCGCTATGTGTAGTCTCCTTAAGTCGCTCCTGAAACTCTCTTGGGCTCTTTTGATGCAAAGAATAAAGGTGGGCATTGAGAACGAGTATTATGCATAAACTAAAACAAAAAATTATTTAATTAATTTTAATTTTTATTTTTAAATTTTTTTTAAGGAAAAACTAAACCTAAAGGCACAAATAGCAAGTAAATGCACCAAAAGGAAAAATGACAACTAAAATAAATAAAAAAACAAATAAACAGATCAGATAATTAACTCGGTTTAAACAAAGAATTTGCCAGCGTCCCCGGCAACGACGCCAAAAACTTGATGTGTGAAAAATTTATATAATATTAAAAACCAAGTTTTACCGAATTCATCTCAAAAACCACACACAATCGGCAAGTGTACCAGACGCAATGTAAACTCCAATTATTAAACCTAATGATTACTAACCTAGACTTTCTTTTGATTTTTTAGAATTCCTTTTTGTATTAATTATACTTATAATACTAACTAATTAATAATTAAACTAAAAATAAAACTTTATAAAATTTGGGTTTTAAAACAAATATGAAAAATGACTACCTAAGTAATGGAATCCTACTAGTTAAATTAATAGTTAACGAACTTAACTTGGTTGAAAAAAAATATCTTAAAAATATGACACTAAAGACAACTAAAGTACGCTAGATCGCCTCCCGGCCTCTCTAGGGATAGAACAATAAAATCTAAACCACTTTCAGTAATTATTCCTACGATTATTTCGACCATAAACCACAAACAAGTTGAAAACACAAAGTAAACAACCTAATCATGTGTCTAACAATCACCAAAAACTATTAAACACAAGTGGAATAATTATTAAAATAATAAACTAGATTTAATTACTCAACCATATCATGACCAAACCAATTAAAAACTTTTACCATAATACCAAATCAACCATTATCAAATAATAGTACGCCAAACCATTAATATAACATAGTTCTTAACCAAAACCTAGGTAGTGTAAAAGTTTAGCCACTCATAATAAAGTATGAAACACAAACAAATGAGTTCATGAAAAAAATATAAAGGAGTTTAAATAAATAATTAACTGATTTAACGATGAATTATTGAACTCACAAATCTCCGCTCCAACTAATTTCGCACGTACCCCGTGGTTCAAATCCTTGCTCTCTCCACGCCGCCAAACAAAGAGTCTTTATATTATATTGTTCTGCTTCTCCACGCTGCACCAATTCCCCTTCCAAGTTATATCTAATATTCTTTTTCCTCCTTTCCCTCACGTGAACTTCAAAAGAAACTATAATATATTTTATTTTTTTCTTTTGCTTTGTAGCTCCACAGAACCAAACAAAACCCTCAAAATAATATTCCTCTCTGTTGACTTTGCTGCCGTCTCTTTATATTATTAATAATGTAGGGTTTTTTTTAATTTTAGCTCCAACAAATCTTAAAGCCAACATAAGCCTTTTTTATTTTTAATTGATCCATGGCCATTGTTAATTTATTTCTTTTGATCTTATTATGGGCTCATCTCATATGTCTTGTAAAATTTGAAGTCCATTTGAAATAGTTTAACGATCTCTCCTGCACTTTGTAAAAAATAAATAAATAAATAAAAATCATAAGTAATTGGAGCATGGTTAACGTGGAATTTTATCTTTTATTAAGCATGTGAACATGAAACTCCACAAAATATGTGGCCATTTATTCCAACAATTATTACTTTGATGCCATTGTGGTCTCAAGTTTAGCATAAATACTTTAATTTAGGCCGTTTAAAAATTTAAACTTTAAAATCCAATTATGAGCCAAACAGAAATATATTTAATAAAACCGGGCTCAAAATACTAGAAAATGTATGAAATATTTATATAATAGCATGTATCTTTTAGACCATATCATGTATGCACAAACTGCTAATTAGATTTGGCTAGAATTAAATGATAGATAAAGTAAATCTAATGGTGCCATGCTATATCAGTTACAAAAGAGTTTGTGTGAGATTTCACAAGGAAATACTGATATAGATACATATTTTACTAAGATGAAATCTGTTTGGGATGAACTTAGTTCATTGAATTCTATTCAGATGTGTTCATGTGGTTATGCACGATTAATAGCTAAAAGTGTTGAAGATCAAAGGCTTATTCAATTTCTTATGGGCTTAAATTCGACATATGACACTATGAAAGGGAGCATTTTAATGATGCAGCCTATGTCTTCCATTAATCAAACATACTCTCATCTCATTCAAGATGAGAAACAAAGAGAAATTCATGCCATTACTCAGTTTAACCAAGATGCTATTGCAATGAATGTATACAATCAGTCCAGAGGATCTTCAGTTACTAAGAATAATGAAAAGAAAGTGGTCACTTGCATCAATTGTAAATAGAATGGGCATTCTGTAGAGACATGTTACAGGCTCATTGGTTTTCCAAAGGAATTCAAATTCACTAACACCAATGTTACCAAGCCTAAACGTTTTGCAGCCAATACATCTACTAAAGATTCTGATGATAAAACTTTGTTAAGTACCGGTAATCTTACTCGGGAACAATACAATGGTCTCTTGTAATTGTTGAACAACGTTCAAATGGGATCTGCTTCATCTACTACTAAGCACAATGGTTCAAATGGTTCCACAGTAAACTCTGAAAATTTTGCAGGTATAATATCTTGCAATCTTTCTTTCAACTCTTCTAATTATCATCATACGACATGGATCATTGACACCGGTGGAACTGATCATTTGTGTTGTGATGAAAATTTGTTCACAAGTATTCAATCTCTCACAAAACCTTTTTATATCACACTCCCCAATGGAAATCTTCTGGTTGCTAATAAGGTTGGCACAGTCAATCTTACTTCAACTTTTTCAATATCTCATGTTCTATTAGTTGCTCAGTTCCACCGAAATTTACTTTCTAGCCCTAAACTTTGCAATGATACAAATGGTTTAGTATTTTTAAATAACAAATCATGTATCTTGCAAGTCCCTTCCATGAGCAAGCCACTGGTTCTTGGTAGTTTGTTGAATGGGCTTTACTTGCTCAATGTGACAATCGTCAATTTCAGGTTAACTCTGTTAACTCAACTCCGTCAATTTAAACTTAAAGATCACTGAATCTATAACGCACACCTCATTACATTTAAACTAGGGTTTAAATGATGCTTGACACTTACTACATGTGTAGTCTTTCGGGAATTGCACCGAAACGCAAACGAGTTGACGCAAACAATTGGTGAATAAACGAAAAACGTCAAAACAGTAATTATGTGATAATTATGTGTTAGACTTATGTGTTATGTGATAACATTGTTATAAACGTTAACTCAATGTGCTAGAACTAGTTATTTAAGCTAGAAAAGTACAAACTAGAAGTTGAGGGACTAAAGTGTAACATGTTATTATTATTAATAAATATAAACCCTAACATCTCCTCCCTCTCCCTCTTCCCAAAACCGACGGCCAGCCCCCCTTCCCCCTCCTCACGATCGGCTCACACACACACACACATATCTTTTGGTTTTTGATCTTGTTTTTCACAATTGAAGCCTCCTACACCCGATTCTAGTCATCTTCTACCTTTCTCTTGCTTATTTTTGTGCTTTTGAAGGTATAATTATAAACCCTAAAATCTGGAAATTTCATATATTGTGTTCATATGATCTTTGTTTGATTTGATGATGTATTGATGATGATTCGATAACTAGAATTGATATTATTACATGTTAATTGTTGTGTCTTTGATTTTGAGATCAAATAAAACGCTAACCATGTATGTATGGTGTAATTGATATGCATGGATGATGGTTATGGTGTCTAGAATGTTATATGAATGGATTATGGTCCATAGATAGTTAATATATTGAGTTTGGATGCAAACAGTTTCTGGACAGATTATGTTGCTGATGTTCAATTGACTGTAACGGGGTGTAAATTTGAAAATTGGTTGAGATTATTGATACTACAGTAAACTAGGATGAGTCTAGTTTCTAAAGAATGTAAATTTGCAATTTTTGGACGTGTAAAAGTTAACCTTTATGATTTTACAAAAACGTTGTGCAAAGCTGAGTTGTTAGACCTGCTGTTAGGTTGTTTTGTAAATGTTATATCTCATGAACTACGAGACCAATTGGGTTGGTTCCACTTCTGGAAGTTGACTTGTTGAGTTAGGAACCTAACCCAATTTGTCTTGCATTTGTTGGATTTTTCATTTAACGGGAATTGCAAATAACTTTCTGATGCGCATAAATTTGACTGTTATGAGTTTTATGTGGTAAATTGATCATTATGAGAAATATATATGGAATAAAAATACAAAAAAATATGTTCTGGAAACCTAACACATATATGCTTTTGTGATGATTTTTGGTAAATTAATTGAGATGCTATGATCTGTGGAATAGTACAATCTTTCAAGTAGAATTTCTGTCTCAGTGAAACTAGCTGCTGAATTTTGTGAAAATGCATGAAACATGATAATTGCTAGTTAATTGTTATGTTTTGACCAAATTGCCCCTGTGGGGAATACTTGCTATATAATTGTTATATTTTGACCAAATTGCCCCTGTGGGGAATACTTGCTATATAATTGTTATGTTTTGATTAAATTGCCCCTGTGGGGAATACTTGCTAAATAGTTGTCGTGTTTTGACCAAATTGCCCTTGCGGGGAATAATTGCTAGTTAATTGTTATGTGTGACCAAATTGCCCTTACGGGGAGTAATTGCTAGTGATGTACATTATTAATACATGACACGTAAATAATTGCTCACACATGTAATGTATCACGAATGTACTTGTTAAAGTCACACGCTATTCACAAACGAAACACGAAACACATTGTGTGCATAGGTATTATGTGCCGAGTCTAGAGACTCGATAATAGTTCCGACACTTAGAAAAATCTCTTTGTTGTTTTAGAACGCTAGAGAGAGTTTTCTGTGACGCGCATCCTTTGGTGATTTATTTTGGGAATTCTTCGCAAACAGTGAGTTCATTTACCCCTCTAAACTATTTTCAAACGCTTTTCACTTGGGGAGATAACATACTCCGAAAACGCATTTAAGATTTTGTTAATATAAATTATATATCACTTGTAAAGACTAAGTGGCAAACGCAATAACTAAAGTCCTTCATTCACATCGAACCGTTTAATATTGGATAATAGCGAGTCATTGTTGAGTAGTACTACTGGGTTTGACAAACCCCACCCAACGCTAAACTCGACTGGAGGTCGAGTGGGTGTAATCTTGGCTAAACACATACCATGGTCGGGATAGACCTGGTGGCAAGGCAAATGATAAACAGTCAGCTTCGGTGTCGAACACTTAGTAATACTTGTTTTATAGGCTAGCTACCTATAGATATATAATTGACATAACACTATCTGGTAACGCAAAACGCTGAACGCTAAACGCAAAACGCTGAACGCAAACGTAACGCTTTATTGATATAAGCTTGTGAACTCACCAACCCCGTGTTGACACTTTTAGTATGTTATTCTCAGGTAACCGAGGCGGGCGCGCGGTATAGGATCATGCATTGCTTGAAAACGCTTTTGTTATGCAAACTATTTTAAAACTGTTATCATTGGGTTTAAGTCGTCCTGCGTGACGCAACATTTTTTTTATGGTTTTTACGCTTCCGCATTTAAATATTCGTAAACGTTTTCATGGTTTTGAAACTTTGTTTTATGGTTTGATTATAACTAATGAATCCGATCCTGTTAGTTCACACCCTCTGACGGTAAAACTCCGTTAGTGGATTTTGAGGGTGTGACACTCAAGCAACAATTTGTTTCAAATTCTCGTTTTGTTTCTAATAACACTGTGAACACTTGTTTCAAAAACTGTAATCTTGTTGCTGTCAATGGTCATACATGGCATACACGACTAGGACATTTACCTTTCTACAAGTTAAAAACGTTAAATGTTTTCTTACATACAAACATTGATGCTATTGAAACTTGTGATATTTGTCCTAGAGCTAGACAACATAGATTGCCTTTCAACCATAGCCATATTAAAACCGCTAAGGCTTTTAAACTGAGTCATGTTGATGTATGGGGACCTTATAACACATCTACTCACAATGGTTATAATTACTTCTTAACTATTGTTGATGACTTCACAAGAGTTACTTGGACATATTTACTTACCACTAAAAGCAATGCTTTTACCATTCTTCAAACATTCATTGAAATGGTCCAAGTACAGTTCAATACACATATTAAATGTATTAGAACATATAATGCTTTTGAACTTGGTTCAGGTATTAAAGAAACTGAATATCTACTCGGTAAAGGAATTATACATCAAACTTGTGTTGGAACCCCTCAACAAATGGCGTGGTTGAAAGGAAACACAAACATTTATTAGAAACTGCCCGGGCCTTACTTTTTCAATCCAAATTACCTCTTTCTTTCTGGGTGAATGTATTCTTACATCCACTTATCTCATTAATCTATTTCCTACAAATCTTATTAATGGTAAAACACCATATGAATCCTTGTTTGGTAAACCTTCTTATAATCATCTAAAAAGTTTTGGATGCTTGTGTTATGCTTCCACTCTTAAACAAGGACGTAATAAATTTCAATCAAGAGATGTCCCTTGTATATTCATTGGTTACCCTTTTGGTAAAAAGGCATACAAACTTTATAATATACACACACATACTATTTTTCATTCCAGGGATGTAGTGTTTTTTGAACACTTATTTCCTTCCATTTCTCAATCTGATTCTTCTGTTTTTCCAACTATTAATGACATCTCTCAGTTTTTTTATTCGTATGAATCATCTTCACCTCCTTCTTCTTTTTCACCTGATTCTTTTCCTTCTCATTATTCCTCATCTATTCCCTCTATTCCCGCTAGGGATGAGCGTGGGACAGTACCTATATTCGTACCTGTACTTGTACCCGATTGTACTCGTACCAAAAATCAATAAAAACATCTACCAATACTCGTACCAAATTTTTCGGTATGGTACGAGTACAGGTATTGTTACGGGTATTTCGGTACAGTGCCCGTTTTTGTACCACTTTGCTTTTTTATTTCCAAATCTTCAACAATATAGAAACCGGTACCGGTACCAGTAACAAACAAACTGAATTAGTCCGGGTATCGATACTTTCACATGTATGTGATGGGTACCAAATTAGTACAGATACCAAATTGGCCATCGATTTAATGATAAGATAGTATTGAAGAACCATCACCCACTTTAAGTAATTTGTTTATTGGTTCGAGTCTTGGATGCTATATTATTTAATTTTAAAGAAACGTTTGGTACTTGTTAAATAATCACATGGTTGGAGCATTTATTTTATATATTAAATATGAAGAATCACAATTAAACCTTTATATACTCCAAACATGTACAAAATACCAAATGTACCCGTACCGTACTCGTACTTGTACCTGATTGTACCTGTACCAATATTCAACAAAAATGAGTACCAATACCCATACCGAATAAGTTAAATCGGTACGGGTACAGGTACGTGTACGGGTATTTGGGACAAAATGCTCATCCCTAATTCCCGCTCGAACTTCTTCCAGAACTACTCGTCCTCCTTCCTATCTTGTTGATTATGTATGTAATACAACTTCCTCTACTCCTTGTTATCACATAATAACTGCTTGTTCTGCTGTTCATAACATATCGGTTGATACCTTATCAACACACAATCAGGCTTTCCTTCACTCCTTAGACTCTACAAAGGAACCATCCTCATATCATGAAGCATCTCTTAATCCTAATTGGCAGACTGCTATGCAAAAAGAATTTGATGCTTTACAAGCTAATCATACCTGGTCTATTGTTGATCTTCCTTTGGGTAAGAAACTAATTAAATGTAAATGGGTTTATAAGGTCAAGTTTAATGCTAATGGTAGCATTGAACAGTATAAGGCACGATTAGTTGTACGAGGAGACACTCAGAAAGCTGGAATAGACTACAATGAAACCTTCTCTCCGGTGGTGAAAATGACCACTATCCAAGCATTAATTGCTATTGCTGCTAAGTTGAATTGGGATTTACATCAATTAGATGTAGATAATGCATTTCTGCATGGAAACCTTGATGAGGATATCTATATGTTTCCTCCTCCTTGTATGACTCTAGACAAGCCTAATCATGTTTTGAAACTACAAAAGTCTTTATATGGATTGAAACAGGCTTCTCGTAAATGGTATGGCAAGCTTTCCGATGTCCTCAAATCCAAAGGTTATGTCAGATCTCATAATGATTACTCTTAGTTTGCCAAAACCATGGGATTTTCTATTGATCATCTTGCCATTTATGTTGATGATATCTTACTAACTGGTAATGATCCTGATGAAATTCAAGATATCAAAGCCTTCTTACATTCTACTTTTCAGATTAAAGATATAGGCTTTCTTAACTATTTTTTAGGCATTGAAGTTTTACATATTTCACAAGGTCTAATCATGACTAAACGAAAATTTGCTCAAGATCTTATACAAGAATTTGATGATGCTAATGATTCTACTTCTGATTGTCCTTTGCCTGCTCCTTTGAAGTTGCTTTCTCATGAAGGTGATCCTCATTCTAATCCTCTTCATTTTAGAAGGCTTGTGGGCAAGCTCAATTATCTAACTCACACACGCCCAGATTTAGCCTTTGCAATGCAGTTTTTAAGTCAATTCATGCATGACCCTCGTTCATATCATTGGCAAGCTGCCTTGCATACTCTTAGATATGTCAAAGGTACTACCTCTTATGGTCTTATATTCAACAAGTCGTCTGATCTCAAGGTTGGGGCTTTTTGTGACTCAGATTGGGCTTCTTGTCCCAATACCAGACGTTCAGTTAGTGGCTATTTTATACTCCTTGGTGGCAGTCCAATATCTTGGAAATCCAAGAAACAATCTACAATATCACTTAGTTCAGCTGAGGCTGAATATAGATCAATTCGCAGGGTCACTGCTGAATTAGCTTAACTTACACGATTACTTCACGAGTTATCTCTTCCATCGGTTATTCCAGTTCCACTTAAATGTGATAGTCAAGCAGCTATTCACATTGCCAAAAATCCAGTGTATCATGAGCGAACCAAGCATATTGAGTTGGACTGCCACTTTGTAAGAGAAAAGTTACAAGGCGGTTTCATTAATATTTCCCATGTTCCCACTAAAACTCAGCTTGCAGACATCTTTACCAAGAGCTTGAGAGGTCCTCAACATTATGTTTTATTGTCCAAGTTGGGGCTTTCTATACCTCCAACTTGAGGGGGGGGGGGTGTTGGGGATTATACGTGCTGACATGGCAGCTGATATATTGCTGACATGGCTGCTAATATGTTGCTGACATGGCTGCTGATTTGGAGAATGATTCTTGTTACAATAACTTGTTAAGCTTGTTAGTTAGTTTGTTAATTTGGTTAAGAGAGTAGTTAGAAACCAACATATAAATAGTTTTTTCTGTATCTTTGAGATGGGATCAAAATAATATCTTCCGCTTCTTCTTCATTTCTTCCCCTGTATACAAAATATACACTATGCATCACAAGGATGACGAATATGATCGAAATCATTCAACACGATTAAGTATTACATAAATCATTCAACGTGATCAAATACGATAGAAATCATTCAACGTGATAAAATATGATAGAAATCATTCAACATGATAAAAATAATTCAAATGATTAAATATGATAGAAATCATTCGACATGATCATACATGATAGAAATCAATGAAACATGATCAAACATAATGTATTTCATTCAAGCATGATCAAATATGATAAAAATACATAAACATTACAAGATCATTAAACACAATAAAGTCAACAATGCTCGTAAGCTTCTAAGGCTATATTGCCGGTATAAATAAAATGTTATGCCCACACGAGCTTACATAAACTAGAACCATCACAAACACAAAATGTATATATGTTTACAAAATAACAGCCACAAATATATTGTCTTAAGGTACATTAACTGCTAAGATAGCTACGAATCAATCTTCAACTTCATCATCCCTTTTAGTGTCGCGAACCTTCTCAGCCTCATAGGTCAAGCGGAGCATCAACTACATCTATCCACCTATCAATGCAGCATGGACAATTAGCTTTCTGAAGATCGCTTCATCATTAGCCCTGCTTGCGGTGCGCACATATGATGTATATATGTGTGAACCCTCGTGTGGGCAAAAGTGAAATTGCACTAATTTTGACGTTATTTTACTAATCTCGTGAAAATAACGTTAAAAGTGACGGACGGTTAATCAGGCATCATGTAGTGGCGTTGATAGCCGAAAGACAAGGGTACATGCACCGATCAGCCGGTCCTGATGATTGAGTGCTATGTGCCTTATGTCCAAGGCTTGATGCAAAACTACTATCGAGCCGGGGGTCTCACCGGAAGCAGCCTCTCTATCCTTATGGGATAGAGGTAAGGCTGTCTACATCTTACCCTCCTCTGTAACACCCCGACCAAAGGCGGATTATACATCGGGGCGCCACATATTGTTTCATTACTCGTGACACTATTGGGTGTCAATATTTAATAAATACATTCATTCGCGCACGCGCAAAGTAAACAAGATAACATAAATCATCATAAATCAATATATTATAAATCATAATATTAGAACAGCAAAAACTTGTTTTGATACATTTTAATCTAGGTCCAAAATAAAGAAAACTTCCTACGTGTCCTCAAGCTCCAAAACAGCTACTGCGAACCTGAACATGTGTTAAAATAAACGTCAAACACTTGCGTGTTGGTGAGAAATCAAGTTTAATACAATACATAGATAACAATAAATCTGCGCGCAACATGTGTATGTCTGGTTTTCAACAAGGGTGTAATCTGATCGGGACCAACTCTAAGATTCATAAGACTGCCAGTGCTCACAATTGAGCTCACAAACAAGACAAACTGTGCATGTGTAAACAAAAGAGAAAATCATAAACGATAGTTCTCCCGTGTTCATCTAATGGTACCATGAGAACTGCGGAATAGACCGACAAGACGGTTAATGATCCACACATACAAATAAACAGCCAAGTCTACGTCCTCAACACATGGGATACTGCGCGACTAAAGTTCATAAACAGTTTAAGACTCTAAGTTTGTATGAACACATGAACATCCCAAAACATTAAAAGCAAAAAGGGATTAGGTACGAGATTACTCACTTGATAAACGATGCGGTGTAAGATAAAGCAAGAACCAACTTTAAACAAGCACAAGTTAACCTATAAATAAGATTATTGTTTTAATGATTTGTTTTAAGTCTTGATTATAAGTTTGCATAAGTAAATTATTATATATAATATATATATTACCGGAAAGCAGGGCAGAATAGAAAGGAAGACGGAGGCAGAGAGGGAGGCGGCAGAGAGAGCAAGGAGGAGGTTAAATTAAGTGTTTGTGTGTGTAGTGTTAGGAAAAATAATACTATTATTTATAGAGAAACCCTAGGGAACACAATCCCTAGAAAAAGGGGAAAAGATCTCAAAAAGTAAAAGATTCCAAAAGCAAAAGATATCAAAAGATATGGCAGCAGGGAAAAAGAGAAAAAGCTGACAGGGAACAGTAAAAAGGCATGGGCAGGTCAGTTAAAGGTACTGGTCAAGCATGGAAAAAGCAGATCTCAAAAGATAATGTCAGTCACTTTTTCTGCCAACCAATGGGGTTGGTGCGCATGCTGCGCCGAAAGTAACTTTTCAGACATAAAGCAGATTAGGTCAACGGCTCAAAAGATAAGACAACACAAAAGCAAACGGCTAGATTTAAACAGAAGAAAACTCAAAGGGTTTAGCGCGAGAAGGCTCGAGCGCGAAGGCAGACACAGAAGGTCAAGAGAGCGCGAGCGCGAAGGCAGACAGAACCAACCTTAACGCGTCGCGGAAAGAACTACATTTCTAAGCGCGCCGCGGGAAGAATCACATTTCTTAGCGCGCCGCGAGAGAAACTAAAATTCCTAGCGCGCCGCGGGAAGAACTATAATTCTTCGCGCGTCGAGGGATGAACTACGATTCTTAGCGCGCTGCGAGAAGAACTACAATCCTTAGCGCGTCGCGGGAAGAACTACCGTTCTTAGCGCGCTGCGAGAAGAATTACAATTCTTAGCGCGCTGCGAGAAGAGTTCGTCTCGCGTAACGCTGAAACAGGTGGTCTTCACGCAGGATTCCTTGTAAGGGGTCTGGCGCGTGGAGCTGCGCAGACAACCTTAGGCGGGAAGGAACAAAGGACAAGCAAAGAGTTAGAAGAAAAAGAGGGAAACAAGGCTTAAGGGCGGGACGGCGACAAAAGGGAAAAGAAGGCGGAAAGAGAGAAGGAGAGGGACGGGACGGCGGAAAGAAAGAGAGAGAAAGAGGCGGGAAGGAAAAGTATATTATTATTATTAAAAGTAAAATATAAGTATAAATAAATATTAAATCATAAAAGAAAGAGATCGGGTCAGAGAAACGGGTACCTGGGTCGGGTCGGATCGGGGCAGATGTCACAGTCTCCCCTACTTTAAGAAATTTCGTCCCGAAATTTATCTCGAAGTAGGTTGCGCAGAGAACAGGTGCGGGTACTTGATCTTCATTTGATCTTCCCTTTCCCATGTAAACTCGGCTCCGCGCTTGGACTCCCAGCGAACTTTAACAATAGGGATACGACTGCGCTTGGTTTGCTTTACCTCGCGATCCATAATCTCAACAGGCTTCTCAACGAAATGCATAGTTTCATCAACTTGAACTTCATCAAGTGGAATGTGAAGGTTCTCGTCAGCTAAACACTTCTTGAGATTGGATACATGGAACGTTGGATGCACATTACTGAGCGCGGGCGGCAGGTCAAGTCTGTAGGCAACTTTTCCCACACGCGCGAGAATCTTAAATGGTCCAACATATCGAGGAGCAAGCTTACCTTTCTTCCCAAAGCGGACAACACCTTTCCAAGGCGACACTTTGAGGAGAACAAGATCATCAACTTGAAATTCGAGAGGCTTTCGCCTGCGATCTGCGTAACTCTTCTGTCGGCTTCTAGCAGTCAGCAGATGATCACGGATCTTGGCGATTTTATCGGTTGTCTCTTGAACAAGTTCGGGTCCTGTGATTTGAGTTTCACCCACTTCGCTCCAACAAATCGGGGAGCGGCACTTACGACCGTAAAGTGCTTCAAATGGGGCCATACCGATACTGGAATGATAGCTGTTATTATAAGAGAACTCGATCAAAGGCAGGTGTGAATCCCAATTACCTCCAAAATCAAGAACACAAGATCGGAGCATATCCTCAAGAGTTTGAATAGTTCGCTCAGACTGTCCGTCAGTCTGAGGATGATATGCCGTACTCATGTCCAAGCGAGTTCCTAGCGCAGATTGGAGAGATTTCCAAAAGCGAGATATAAAACGGCCATCGCGATCGGATATGATGCTCAAAGGAGTGCCATGGCGGCAGACAATTTCCTTGACATAAAGCTGCGCGAGTTGCTCAACACGGTAGTTTTCACGAATGGGCAGAAAGTGAGCAGACTTAGTCAAACGATCCACTATTACCCAAATGCTATCATGTTTGCTTGCTGTCAAAGGTAACTTGGTAATAAAGTCCATCGCTACACATTCCCATTTCCATGTAGGAATTTCTGGTTGTTCGAGCAAACCAGATGGGCGTTGGTGTTCAGCTTTTACTTTAGAACAAGTCAGGCATCTAGCTACGAACACAGCAATATCCTTTTTCATACCGGGCCACCAATAAGTAATGCGCAAATCCTTGTACATCTTATCAGCACCAGGATGAATAGAATACCGAGATTTGTGCGTTTCACTCAGGATATCAGCGTGAAGATTCTCATCAAAGGGAATCCAGATGCGATTAAGATAACAGAGAATTCCACTTAGATTGGGCACAAAATGCGCTTCCGCGCCACACGCTAACTCGGCGCGAAGGTTACCATTACTGATGAATGCGCGCTGCACGTCACGAATGCGCGATTCAAGGTTGCTTTGGATCGGCGCGAAGTGAAGCTGCGTGCGCGGCAAGATACAGTTAAGCTGGCAGGGTTTTCGGCTGAGCGCATCGGCTACCACATTAGCCTTACCAGGATGATACCGGATCTCACAATCGTAATCGCTGATGAGTTCGTTCCATCGGCGTTGCCTCATGTTGAGTTCCTTTTGATCAAAGATATGCTGAAGGCTTTTATGGTCAGTGTAGAGGATACACTTAGTACCATAAAGGTAGTGTCTCCAGATCTTCAAGGCAAAAACAACTGCACCTAGTTCGAGGTCGTGAGTTGTATAATTCTTTTCATGAACCTTAAGTTGCCTTGATGCGTAAGCGATAACCTTGCCTCGTTGCATAAGAACACAACCGAGACCTTGGTTGGATGCATCGCAATACACGACAAAATCTTCATTACCCTCAGGTAACGCAAGGACAGGAGCTTCACACAACAATCGCTTGAGCGATTGAAAGGCTTCTTCTTGCTTCGAGCCCCAAATATACGGTTTACCTTTGTGCGTAAGAGCTGTTAAAGGCAAAGCGATCTTTGAGAAGTTCGAAATGAATCGCCGGTAGTAACCAGCTAAGCCCAGAAAGGAACGGATCATAGAAGGAGAGGATGACGTAATCCAGTTCTTGATTGCTTCAATTTTGGATGGGTCGACATGAATACCCATCTTGTTCACAACATGGCCAAGAAACTGTACTTCATCAGACCAGAATTCACACTTGGAAAGCTTAGCATAGAGTTGCTCAGCTCTAAGCTTTTGCAATACCAATCGGAGATGTTGCTCATGCTCGGCCTTGGTCTTAGAATACACCAGAACATCATCGATAAACACGATCACGAATTTATCCAAGAAAGGCCTACACACCCGATTCATTAGATCCATGAAAACGGCGGGTGCGTTGGTTAAACCGAAGGACATGACCAAGAATTCAAAATGGCCATAACGAGTTCGAAAAGCAGTCTTCGGAACATCTTCATCGCGGATACGCAACTGGTGATAGCCAGAGCGGAGATCGATCTTGGAAAAACAAGAGGCACCTTGGAGTTGATCGAAGAGGTCGTCAATGCGTGGTAAGGGATACCGGTTCTTAATGGTGAGTTTGTTCAACTCGCGGTAATCAATACACATGCGAAACGATCCATCTTTCTTTTTAACGAACAACACCGGAGCACCCCAGGGCGAAGAGCTAGGGCGGATGAATCCTTTAGCAGTCAACTCTTGAAGTTGGCTTGCCAATTCTTGCATCTCAGCGGGCGCAAGACGGTAAGGAGATTTAGCTACGGGGGAAGCACCAGGGACAAGATCAATACGGAACTCGACTTCACGGGCGGGAGGGATACCAGGAAGATCATCAGGAAAAACTTCAGGGAAATCACGCACAACAGGGATATCGCGAAGCTTCTTTTCTTCAGCAGGTTTAACCACATGGGCTAAGAATGCAATACACCTTTTCCGCATGAGTCTTCGGGCTTCGGCGCAAGACATAAGTTTAAGACCGCGGGAGGGTTTTTCGCCGTAGATATGAAGATCACCATTTTCTCGAGGAATGCGAATCAACTTCTTGGCGCAAATAACTTCGGCGCGATTATTCGAGAGCCAGTCCATACCAATGATAACATCAAAGCTCCCAAGAGGCATGGGGATGAGGTCGATTAGAAAATCGTTTTCGTTAAGGTTAAGCGTGCAATCTTTAATCACAGAGTTAATTAAAACAGTTTCGCCATTAGCCAATTCAACTGAAAAATCTTCTTTTAAGTTATCGCGCGGTCGCGCAAGCTTCAGCTCAAAGGCGCGAGAGATAAAACTTCGATCGGCGCCAGTATCAAAAAGTACAGAAGCATAAAATCCGTTAAGTAAAAATGTACCATTAACTACGTCATTATTCGCTTGCGCTTGGTGCGCGGTTATATTAAAAGCTCGTCCACGCGTTACTTGGTTTGAAATCTGGTTCACCGGATTCGCTTGTGTGATTTGCACTTGTAGCCTTGGGCACGCGTTCCGGAAATGACTGGGATCACCGCAGTTAAAGCACGATCTGGGTCGTGGGTTTTGGTAGGTTGGTTGTGGGTTCTGCGGGTAGACTGGTGGTGTTGGCGCGATTGGATTGGCGAGAGGGACTCTACAGTTTTCTGCAAGGTGACCAGCGCGGCCACATCGGGTACAAAGTCGACATGGGACTTGAGGTGGGTGGTGGAGTCTACAGGTTGGGCAAAAGGGATGGTTTCCTGTGTAAGGTTTCTTAGTTGGTGGGGCAGGGAGTGCTGGATTGGTTAAGGCATAGTTGTGGACTACAGGAGGTGTTGGGTAGGCTGACAGAGGGTTAGGCGCGTAAACTGGAGGTTGGTAGATGGGTTGCTGGACAATGGGCGGGTTGGTAAGCGCATAGGCCTTGCGCCTGCGCTTGAGGTTGTTACGGTTTGAGGGTTCAGGTTTGGTTTCTGTTGGTTCAGGGACAGTTTTGGTAGGTTTGGTCTTCTCAGCTCCCCGCAGGAACAGGGTTCCTGCTCTGACATGGTTGTCGCTGAGCACAGCGGCCAACTCGATGGCGTCAGAGAGGGTAACTGGGTTTCTGGCCCATACAAAATCTTGAATTTCCATGGGGAGGCCCCCAAGGAATTTCTCTATGGCTCGGCGGGAAGGGGTAACAAGGTGAGGGACAAGCAGGCTTAGTTCATGGAAGCGCGTCGCGTACTCGCGCGCTTCACCGCTGTATTGCTTCAAGTTCTAGAATTCTTCCTCCAAGCGCTTAACTTCGTTGGGAGGGCAGAATTCTCGCGTCAGAATTTCCTTGAATTCCTCCCATGTCATGCTAGAAGCAGTTTCTGCGCCACGCGCATGAGCTACTCCATTCCACCATGTAAGCGCTCTGGATTCCAGGACACTGGAAGCATATAGGGTTCGTCTGTCTGAGGGGCATTGGGTGTGGAGGAAAGTGTTTTCTATCTTCTCAAGCCACTGGAGCATCACGGTGGCTCCTTCAAGACCTGTGAACTTTGAAGGGTTACCCGCGTTAAAGGACTTAATGCTGTAAGCAGAGGTGTTGGTATTGTTTTGGCTCAAAGCTTGGGCTATTGCGGCGGCCATTTCCTGGGAACGTTGCTGTCTACGCATGCGCGAGGCTTCTCTTCTCTGAAATCGGCGAGATAGCGGAGGCATTCTATAAAAGTTTTAATTTTAGTTAATATCTTGGTTTTATCGCAAAGTATAACTTTATAAAGCTTGGTTTCGCAGAGTTAGATACTATCAAAAGTTAAAGTAGATTAAATGACTTTAAATGCAGACTTAATAAAGGTAACAAATTCGAATCAAGAATCGACAATTCATGTATCACCATGACTTTCCGAATTCCCAATTTAAAATATACGAGCAAACGAGTATTGGAGATTGACGATTCATGTATCACCATGACTTTTCAATCTTCAATATAAAACATACAAGAAAATGAGTATTGGAGGTTGACAATTCATGTATCACCATGACTTTTCAAGTCTCCAACCTCAGAACATAATCGTAAATGGAAATTGAAAATCAACTATTCATGTATCACCATGACTTTTCGGATTTTCAAATCCAACAATCGAAATTCAACAAAAATAGAAATATCGCGAAATAAAACTTAAAATCATATACTGCGCAAGCGCGATCATATTCATAAATAACGAGTAATTAACAATAAGCGCGCAAACATGAGATTTCTCTCATGCGCGAGAAGGGACTCTTAGGTATTTTAGGCCGTTACGTCTAACCACCTATCCTAAAGTCAACGAGCTCTGATACCAATCTGTAACACCCCGACCAAAGGCGGATTATACATCGGGGCGCCACATATTGTTTCATTACTCGTGACACTATTGGGTGTCAATATTTAATAAATACATTCATTCGCGCACGCACAAAGTAAACAAGATAACATAAATCATCATAAATCAATATATTATAAATCATAATATTCGAACAGCAAAAACTTGTTTTGATACATTTTAATCTAGGTCCAAAATAAAGAAAACTTCCTACGTGTCCTCAAGCTCCAAAACAGCTACTGCGAACCTGAACATGTGTTAAAATAAACGTCAAACACTTGCGTGTTGGTGAGAAATCAAGTTTAATACAATACATAGATAACAATAAATCTGCGCGCAACATGTGTATGTCTGGTTTTCAACAAGGGTGTAATCTGATCGGGACCAACTCTAAGATTCATAAGACTGCCAGTGCTCACAATTGAGCTCACAAACAAGACAAACTGTGCATGTGTAAACAAAAGAGAAAATCATAAACGATAGTTCTCCCGTGTTCATCTAATGGTACCATGAGAACTGCGGAATAGACCGACAAGACGGTTAATGATCCACACATACAAATAAACAGCCAAGTCTACGTCCTCAACACATGGGATACTGCGCGACTAAAGTTCATAAACAGTTTAAGACTCTAAGTTTGTATGAACACATGAACATCCCAAAACATTAAAAGCAAAAAGGGATTAGGTACGAGATTACTCACTTGATAAACGATGCGGTGTAAGATAAAGCAAGAACCAACTTTAAACAAGCACAAGTTAACCTATAAATAAGATTATTGTTTTAATGATTTGTTTTAAGTCTTGATTATAAGTTTGCATAAGTAAATTATTATATATAATATATATATTACCGGAAAGCAGGGCAGAATAGAAAGGAAGACGGAGGCAGAGAGGGAGGCGGCAGAGAGAGCAAGGAGGAGGTTAAATTAAGTGTTTGTGTGTGTAGTGTTAGGAAAAATAATACTATTATTTATAGAGAAACCCTAGGGAACACAATCCCTAGAAAAAGGGGAAAAGATCTCAAAAAGTAAAAGATTCCAAAAGCAAAAGATATCAAAAGATATGGCAGCAGGGAAAAAGAGAAAAAGCTGACAGGGAACAGTAAAAAGGCATGGGCATGTCAGTTAAAGGTACTGGTCAAGCATGGAAAAAGCAGATCTCAAAAGATAATGTCAGTCACTTTTTCTGCCAACCAATGGGGTTGGTGCGCATGCTGCGCCGAAAGTAACTTTTCAGACATAAAGCAGATTAGGTCAACGGCTCAAAAGATAAGACAACACAAAAGCAAACGGCTAGATTTAAACAGAAGAAAACTCAAAGGGTTTAGCGCGAGAAGGCTCGAGCGCGAAGGCAGACACAGAAGGTCAAGAGAGCGCGAGCGCGAAGGCAGACAGAACCAACCTTAACGCGTCGCGGAAAGAACTACATTTCTAAGCGCGCCGCGGGAAGAATCACATTTCTTAGCGCGCCGCGAGAGAAACTAAAATTCCTAGCGCGCCGCGGGAAGAACTATAATTCTTCGCGCGTCGAGGGATGAACTACGATTCTTAGCGCGCTGCGAGAAGAACTACAATCCTTAGCGCGTCGCGGGAAGAACTACCGTTCTTAGCGCGCTGCGAGAAGAATTACAATTCTTAGCGCGCTGCGAGAAGAGTTCGTCTCGCGTAACGCTGAAACAGGTGGTCTTCACGCAGGATTCCTTGTAAGGGGTCTGGCGCGTGGAGCTGCGCAGACAACCTTAGGCGGGAAGGAACAAAGGACAAGCAAAGAGTTAGAAGAAAAAGAGGGAAACAAGGCTTAAGGGCGGGACGGCGACAAAAGGGAAAAGAAGGCGGAAAGAGAGAAGGAGAGGGACGGGACGGCGGAAAGAAAGAGAGAGAAAGAGGCGGGAAGGAAAAGTATATTATTATTATTAAAAGTAAAATATAAGTATAAATAAATATTAAATCATAAAAGAAAGAGATCGGGTCAGAGAAACGGGTACCTGGGTCGGGTCGGATCGGGGCAGATGTCACATCCTCAGACCCTACCATAGCTTTGCTATTGGTGGGATATACTGAGTACGATGATGATGATGATGATGAAGATCGCTTCATCATCTTCATTTCGATAAAAATCCTTCTCTGCAAGATTAGAAAGATGATAAAGCATATCACGACACCTTGTGGCCTTCTTCAGAGTATCTTTGTTGCACATAGGCCATTCCGGAACATAAAATTCATCTTTCACACAATAAGGACCAGATTCCTCAGGTTGACTTGCTTCTTTAATTACCCATTTGTCATTCTTCACCAAAAAAGCATCCACACTAGCGACAGTAATGGAAGCAATCGAGATCAAATCACAAGCATCATCATTGCTAAGGTCAATGGTAAAAGGCTCCACATCCTTAAAACTCGAGGAAACATTGCCCAGTCCCTTGATAAAGTCTACATCTAAAGTATCAACGGATTCGATAAAGTCCAAGGCACTCTTTTCTGAAAAAAAAAAACGAAAAGCAAATAAGCAATCTATCAATTCAAAGGTGCATATAAGGCGTGAAGGAAGCGTACCCTCTCCAATGACAGAAAGTTTGGGATCAAGATTAGGAGTCTCCCATTTAACGCTCATACCCAAAGAAATAAGCAATGTCTCAGGGAAGGGACGAATCTTAGAGGAAAATGAACGAAGTTTAAACAACAAATACCGGTCTAATAAATCCTTATAAGGTTCCTTATCATTCAATACAACATCGAGTTTTCTCCAAACCGTTTTAAAAAGAATAACAAACTCAGAAACCTAGAAGAAAAGATCCTTCCAACTACCAAGTGACAAAACAATAGAAGAAATTAAGGCCTTTTCACCTTGGGATTTCTCCAAGGTGAACCAGTTCTCATTTTTGGCCAATTTGAAGAAACGATGGAACATGGGCAGTGAAGGTTCATGGCCTAAGGCACGGCAAAGCATCTTGGAATGCAGAACCCTCGCAACACCGATTGACGCAAAATTGCCAAGTTTTAAATGATAGTATTCCAGAACGATCAAAATGAAAACAGAAAAAGGGTAGAAGGTTCAGATACTAAAAATGACGAGTATAAAGAGAAATTGACCCAACTGAACAACGATTAACAGAGTGATTAGACGCGTGGGCAACGGGCTCGAACTTCAAATCAATACCTTGCTCGACACAGAACTAGAATGAACAATAAAAATGTGCTGCATAATTCGAAAAAGTAGTCAAAACAATAGCTATTATATGTGATCAACCCATGAACCAAGGCAGCTATACCGTATAAAGAAATGGAGTATCATTTGGTGATACCCACATAAGCTAGCTCTTTTGGCCGCAACCCGAACAACAAAACAAAATTTTAATCGCAGCCTTCAGAACGTTACCACGACGGGACGTTCTCTACTGGCTTCTGTCATTTTCTATTCTAGTTTCTCGGGTTTTCCTTATAATGCAGGTTCTCCTGAATAATACATATATATAGAGTAGTGTTGTGGTTATTTTTATTAGTAAGGATGGGAATCTTATATGATTCACCCAGAATTTTCAAATAATTTCCTGCTAATTTCGTTCTCCATGAAATTCAAGGCTTCTAGCAGATTAGTGTTGATTTCCATCATCATTTGCTAGGATTTCATAGAAATTACTTCTCTGCTTCTTGAATTTGATGGAAATTTCATAATATGATATATTTATTTTGTAAGCTGCCTTGAGTTATAACACATTTAAGTTTATTGGACAATTAATAGCATTTGTGAAAAAATGAAGAAGAAAAGTGTATCACTCATGCATACAAGCAAAATTATTCATTCTAGTTTCAAGAAAACAACAGCTAGGGACATGACTAAAAAAAGTGTGTAGCAAATTTTTCGGCGGAAAGTTCATTTATATAATAAACGAACATACGAAGTTCTTTTTTTTTAGTTAAACGAATAAATATGAACACATTTTTGTTCATCATTTACGGCTGTGAACATTTGTTTAAGTTCATTCATCATTTACGATCATATGTTTACATTTGTTTATGTTTACTCATTTACATTCATTCGTCTTGTTTACATATTTGTTTTAAATTTACTAGTGGTACTAATTCTCCCATCGTTTTTATATTTGTTTTAATTTTTCATATTTGTGCGTGTGTTCATTTATTTGAAACTTGCATCTAACTCATTTATAACTCGTCTACTGATGTTTAGACTTTAATTTAGACGCCTTTGCTTAATTGCTTATTTCTACGATTTCGTATATTGTTGATTTTGATGATGATACTAAAGACTTAAATTTAACTACGGCTGGTGTTCGTTTGTGTTACTTATGTTCCTTTAGAATATTAACTAACAAACATAAATCACAAACACCTTTTTTGAAAAACAAACAAACAAGAAATGAAAATCTATTCATGTAAGTGTTCGTACTTGTAATTTATTTGGATAAAGTTACGGACGGGCACCCGCCCCTGTTCATTCAGTTAATTAGTTTAGGTCGAGTTATTAGCGGAAAGACTATCAATGATTCAATAAACTGCTTAATTTCGTGTCAAAATTTAGAAGTTTTAAGTCCTAGACATCCAACTCCAAATTGTTTGATGGAAATGAGCTAAAACTATATATCCAATAAGTTACCGTTGCATAAGATTGATATATTCACGGCGGTGACGGATCTGGAAATTTTATCCGGTGGGTGTAAAAAAAACAGCATTGAATGGGTCAAGTTAAATTAAAATGGGACGGGCAAACTAAAATGGGTTGAGTAAAAAAAATTATATTAAATAAACTACGTATATAAATGTAAGCAACAAATTTTGTTAAATATAATAAACAAAATACACATTACAATTAACTTATACATGATTTCATATTTTGAAAACGGTTAATTATAGCTTTGTTCGTATTACTTGCAAGTGTTTCTTTTTCAGCACTACAAGTTACAGAGCGTTTAGTCTATCGTATTTTCTCACAATATCAACGTACATACCTGAGATGTGAAATGGCAGACACCTGTTGGTATCCCACTCCCGTGTAAGTTGCAAATCCCAAATTTTTAATTGATGAAGTGGCCAGACAACTAAACAATCTTTGCTTAATTGTTATTTCTCTAAACAAAATTAAATTCAAGCTTGGAAAGTTGGGCTCAAAAAGTTGATTTTTGGGGCACTAGAAAGTTATGAATGGGACAATTAGGTCTTTAGGCCTAATATATTAGAAGTTTATGGAGGAAACTATAGATTTAAGGTGCCTACACCATCCTTGACTCAATACTGAATCCGCCCCTTATTCATGGATATTTATGGCTTCAATTTACATCTAAATGTGAAGATAACATCTTCCAAACCTGTTTAGGCCTTTAGGGTATAAAACTATTTGAGTTCACATTGGCTCGAATATTAAACGAGCTAGCTAGCTAGCTTGGCTCAACTCGAAACTTATCGAGCTAGCATTTTTCACCAAAAACCCTTTGACTGTGTTATGTACGTACTGACAGCTTAAAATTTAAGAAGCAGGCATGACATAGTGACAACTTCTGTGTTAATAATTAAAATGTCCCAACATGACTTATCGTTTCCTTGGAACCGGAATGAATGGTTCTTATTTATTTTATTTTTATCCAAGAGATGCACAACACAATTCTATCTTTTGTTTTTTTTTTGTACGGCTAATATTCACTTTAAGTTAAACTTCAATTGCTTTTATGTTCAAATTCAAGGCAAGTCACAAGAAAATCAAAATGATTTCTCAGAAACTATTGAGAAAATTCCAATACAACATAAAGCAAATCCCTTGACATTAAAACCGAAACTAAGAAATAGAGAGGAAATGAAGTAGTAGTTTAAATGTTCTTACTCTTTCAATATGAAAACTCACATAATGATAAACGGAAGCTAGCTACCATGGTTGTGATGAAGGCAGGGTACAACTAACAACGTGTGGGCACACGCGTTTTGCGTAATATTCACGAAACTCTGGTAAACCAATGGGATAAGGTAACTCTAAGCTTATGATGGACAATGGAAAATGCATTTCAATCATGAAATTATATTGAAATAATGTGTAATTAGCATTACCGGGCCAATATGGAAAGAACTGGAAAGATAACATGAACATCTTTGGAAAATTACATGTAGTTTGTTCTTGATCTCTTCTGTTAATAGAAATAAACACCAAAACATTATATATACACGTATGCTTAAATTATTTTACTTGAAACAGATATATTTAAAAATGACATTATGACAGAATCTAAAAGAAACATTCCTTCATCGGGGCAATGTGTTGTCAAGGGCTATGAAGGCAGCAGTGCTGAAGTTTCTTACTTGTTTACAGTTTTGCAACACACTAAAGTTAATTATTGTTAATCAATTGATTAATCAATACAAATTTTTAGTTCTTTTGAATTCTTTCGATAAATAACACACGCATAGTTTTGCTATCTATTTTTTTTTTAAAAGTTAACGTCTATATGCGAGAACAAGAACTATAGGAATATCATTCAAAATTTTATACAAAACGTACGATATGTTTAAAGGAATAAATGTTATGAGTTACAATTGAAAATGAAATACAAATGGGTAGAAGAACAGAATGCTAAGGCCCGTGTTTGACGGAGTTTCCTCGATACATATTTCGGGTTTTCTCTTAGTACACGTTTGTCTCCCGTGATACAACAACTGTAGATTCATTGTACTAGCCGAAGTAGACCATCGAGCTAGAATTGCATCTTCAAATGTATAACAATACATTTAGGGAAAATATGTGTTTTTGAGTGTTCTTCAAATTAAGTACACAAAGTCTCTCAAGAAGTTCTAATTTCTCTAGCTTATCTTAACTAAGGCAACGCCTTAATTATATGATTGAAATCAAGTAAGAACTACTCACCACGTTACATTGTATTAAACATATCAAAAGCAACTAAACGCAAGTATTTTACGTCTTTAAAATCTTAGTTAAACAAGTGTCTATTAATTCTTCATGATGATGTGAGAATACGAACTGTGGGGACCAAACAATTGCAACTTGTGCGCTAGTAGCGGGAACTGCTTCTCACGTGGACAGTGGGAAAATTGAACAATCTCAACTACCAATAACTCGTCGTGGCATGAGTGTGCACAGTCCACCATCAAGTGCCTACCGCTCAGGATAGACACATGTACATGTGTGAGTTTATGGTCTCGGCTGGTTGCTTTGTGAAAGGAAATACTATCTAAAATGCATGGTCTGTGAGAAGCTAAACTCTGCTACTTACCAATCACATAATGCTGTAATCGATGAAAGTCGATCAAATCAAACTCAAAATCATTTCATTTGTAATATTTGCAAACCGAGGTGAAGACAGACGACAGGTTCAGAACATGTGGGAATTTTATATGTGCTCACAAATTCTACCATGACAAATGTTTAACAAGCAAACAGTAGGGTTTTATGGCTCGTGTAATGAGTTGAAATTGTAAGGTAGAAATGAAGTCTTTTTGGTAGGTTTGATTACACTGTTTTTTTGGTTAAGTGAGGCCGAAACATCCATAAATACTTGTTATGCTACCTGTGATTGAATAATAACTTCTTGGTTATTTTAGGCACTTGCTTGCAGTGACGGATACAAAAATTTTGTGTATGGTGGGCATAATACAATTTTTTTTATGACGACTGCCTGCCTTTCGCCTGCTTTCGTTTTACCTGTAAAGCATCGCCAATTCACTAAACAAGTAAACAATCAAATCACCAATTCATTAAATGAGCAAAAGAAAAAAAATTCACATAATTTAAACTCGGTCTGCCAAAATTATTGTTATTATTATTGTTGTTAATTTGTTATCTTACGTTTTTCAAACACGTCTTCTAGCATGTGTTCGTAACTTCTTGTAAGTCAAAAAGAACTTCTAAATCTATTAACTAATTAGTGTAATATCATAAACTAAATCTAATAACTAACAAGTATAATAGCATAAACTAGTTAAAAAAAATAAGAGTAACTTTAAATCATATATAAAGTATTTGGGGTTGGGCTGTAAACTTTTAAACAGACCCAATTTATCACAATTAAAACATGCCCAATCATCATATGAGGCAGCTTCGACTAAACGAATATGGTCTCATCTTCTCTTCTCCACTACTTTTCGCCTCTATCGACAATAATTTGGAGGATGGAGGGTGGACACTTGGACTAAAACAAGAAAAATTAGGATTAAAATACACAACAACTATACTACAACCATGGGTTGGACGGTGAGCATAAGGCCACCGTTGTTTAAGCCTATATCCGCCCCTGCTTGTTTGTATAACTCTTTGGATATACGTTTGTATAATAATTGAAACAATTAATAGTAGTACTAGTAATAAAAGTTATACGCATGCAATCGTTTTTAAACTATAAAGTAAAAAGTACATATTTTATTATTTTACTACTTACAAGTACAACGAACCTGTAAGATCGAACAATAAAAAATACATTGCATAAATCGAAAAACGTACTAATCAAAATACATAGTGATCAAATATAAACAACCCATAGATCAACACAAACGATACACTATACACATTTTGGTGACACCCAAAACATTAAACTAATCATTTTGACCGCAACCAGAACAACAGAACAAAATTTTAATCGCAGCCTTCAACACGTTACCACGTCGTGGACCGTCTTTTCTGGCTTCCGTCATGTTTTATCCCACTTTCTTGGGTTAATTTGGTTATAAGGTAGGTTTGCCTATATATAGTAAGTGTTGAATGAGGTATATGTTAGTAAGAATAAAAGCAATCTTGTATGGGATATATATAGTAGTGTCGAGGTTGTTTTAGTTAGTAGCTATTGAAATATAATTTTCAAACATTTTCCTTCTAATCTCCATGAAATTCAAGCAGGTCAGCACTCAGCAGGTCAGTATTAATTTCCGTCATCACTTATCATTTGTTAGGATTTCATAGAAATTACTGCAATGCTTCTTGAATTTGAATGGATTTTCAATTTAATTTCGTTTTTTATGTAAGTTGCCTTAAATTTCAAATTTTCAATACAAACTATCTTCTTATCCGTTTTTTATGTAAGTTGCCTTAAATTTCAAATTTTCAATACAAACTATCTTCTTATCCGTCGCGTTGCAGCGGTGCATTAGCATGCGTTTGGTTGTTATAGGCTAAGTTCGTTATGATACCAACACTAAATTAAAAGAAATAATCTGTCAACGTAGAAAATAATAGCAACACTTGTATATATTTAAATAAAAAGAGTTAACATATTAAAAAAAATAAATACGGTACTAACAACAATTTTCAATAAATAAATTAACATATTTTAAAAATTATATATGACACCGGAACAAAAAACAAAAATAAATTAATAAAAACCCGTATAGCTTATGAAACAAAAAATAACATATTTAAAATGACTTTGTTTGGTCAGTAAAACCTGGGCGTTACGGCGTCTAGTCAGCGCGAATTTGGTCGGTTTATGTTATCTACGTTACGATATCATAACTTTGAATTACATATTTAAATTAAAAAGAAGCATTAAAATAATCACAAAATGAAAAAAAGTACCATTAAAATAAAACAAAAGACAGGTTACAAAAATTGTCGTTTGACTCTAACCCATTTAGTTTTTTTCGTTAAATACTTGCAAACAAATTTGTCAATTAACATATTAAACTAAAAAAATAATATTATTAAATCTAGTCATCATTTGGTCCATTTATTCTCTCTCTCTCTCTCATCCATCATCAACACACCACCACCTCTTAGCGTTCAGACTCCAGAACCACCACCAGACTACCAGACTCCAGAACCACCACCACATGAAACAACCAGACTCCAGAACCACCACCACATGAAACAACCGACACATTAGTAGCTGCAATTCATGGTTTTTTTAACATAAAAAATATAAATTTCTTAACTCATTGGTGCAAATAACCATTTTCCCGAAAACCCAAAATTTCATTTTGAAAGCTCATTCAATCAAAACAAATATATGGGTTTGAGATCTTAGGGTTTTAAATTCCATGAATTGACATGTTCGTTTCAAGGATTTGTAAATAATTCTAAGGAATTAGATTTTAAATTCCATAAATTGACATGTTTGTTTCATTAAATGAAAGAATGAGAATGAAAACTAAATCCCATCAAATCCCACATTTCATGGGATTTTAAAATCCCACATATTTGAAAGGATTGTTAAGGATTTTCTCATTAACAATAAAAACCCCTCCAAAATAAATTCAAAAATATTAATAAAAAAATCATAACTCAAAATATAAATCAAAAACGAAAAATGTAAAAAAAACTAAAACGTTTCCGCCTTTGCTCTCGTTCTTAAAAAAAAAACCAAGAATGAAGAAGATTTCACTTCCGATACATATTAATCAACCAAACACATGATAGGGATTCTCAAACATTTCATTCCATTCCTATTCCAATTCCTATTCCAATTCCAAATCCTTTAAAAAAAGTCCGTGAAGCGAACGCGCCCTGGTTTTTAATTGGGATATGCAAACGAGTTGAATTATATATTACATAGCTCATATGGTGTTCTATTACACAACGAAAAGCTTGGCCAAACAATTTGCTAAAAACAAAATCGCCGGAGGTTTATGGTGGATTATTTCAAACGAGGTTTAACACCAGATCATGATATGCAAACAAGGTATGTACCGACGATGAGGTTTAACACCAGATTTACCGTGGAGTATTTCAACGAGTGGACTTCACCAGAAACCTATGAATTGAGGTTGGTAAATCAAGTGTTGGCTAATACTTTGATTGGATTTGAAGATTCATGTGGTTGTTTCGTTGCACTATATTAGCCACCCCCACCACACTATAATAGATGGAGTCGCACTGTCACTGCACCTATTATCACCGCCACAGTCGTCGCCAAACGTCATCATCAAGGGAAGGGTTGGAACATAATGTTTCGAAACATTTGTGTGTGGATTCGGTAATGTAGCGGCTAACTAGCGGATGGTAAAGAGAGAGAAAGTTATTTATTTATTTTTTGTTTATTTATTAAAATCTTTTAAATTAAAAAGTTAATTGGCCCATTTTCCCTTATGTGCAAGTCACACATGACCTGATTTAATGAAAAAAACTAACTAGGTTATGGTCAAATGACAAATAGTGTAGCGTTTAGAAACGTAAAGTATAAACCGAGTCAATTTTAAAGATAAAAGATAATCACTAAAATAAGATACAAACATAAATGACAATATTATAATATGGGAAAATGACCAAAATGGCCCATTTGACCATACAAGTTTCTAGACTAACCACACAAGCAAAATAATACCCAAAATGGTCATTTTCTAAACGGAAGGATCCACCATACTAGACCTAACATCCGACATATCTATTTAACACTCTTCCATTTTTGAACCAACCACATCTTGACACGTATACACTTAAGTTGTCGGGCCCGACCGTTTAGTTTTGGCGACGATCGTTTATTAAACAATCGGTCCGATGGCTTAATAAACGGTTGACCAATGGATCTATTCCGTCGGGCCTGCATACATATTTTTGTCAAACATTCATATCTATTCCGTCAGCCAACAGCTCTATTATGTTGGCCATGATATATACTCTGTCGACCAACATATCTATTCTAGTGGCCTTTACATCTATTACGACAGACCATTGTAAAGCAATCATGTTCTTGAATAAATGTGTCAAGTCTTTTGTGCGTTCTTTCAAACACGCGGATTTTGTCCCGTTGGATCAGGCAGACAGGGAAGCAAAAACTTGTTAAATTCAATTGCAGCATAAACAAAGAACACCAACAAACTGGTTCATATCAAAATATATGATACAAAGATATAACACTAAATAGATCTTACCTCTCTTTTTATTACTTGATCGAGTTCCATCCATATTATCCTTTTTCATGGACCTGACTCTGCTTCAATATCATATAACAAGAATGACACTTGTAAGTTCTATCAATCTAAAACATAATTGGCCTACATAAACAAACAGATGTATCATATAACAATTAGAAATAGACTAATAAGTTTGAGGTCAACCATAACCCATGTATAAGTAAAATTCTCAACACTACAATCAACCTCAACATGACAAGATCTTGACTAAAGTTTAAATACATAGCAGTCTAACATAACAATAAGTTTCAACTTGAAAATGAAATATAACATTTTAGAATTCAGGAGTCAAATATGCATAAAATCATGTCTAAGGTGCAGCCCATATAGACATAAAAAAATTGCAGTCAGTGCCCCAAATATACACACTAGTCTTCGATAAATTAATAAGCATAACATATGTGAACTCGCTAAATTAATAAAATCCTATCCACAAATGATCTTAGAAATTATCACATCAAATCAAAGTATTTTGTTCAATGCAGACAAGATCAAGAAACTATAAACACACATATTAGCCTAATTGAAAAAATATGTTCAGTCTCATCAACATATAATCCAAACGAACAATATCAGTCTCATCAATAGTCAAAACATGATGTGTGATTTTGAATGTATCAACAGTTCGATAATTGAATTTTTATATGTGATTCAAAGCATGAAAGCTAATTGCCTGAATTTGGTTGTTTCGACTTTTATAGGCGGGTTGATTAGTTATATCACATAAAGTGAACGTCGATGACTTAATCGAGCTCAATATTCAGAGGTTGATATTCCAATATTACCCTTGAACAAACCGACATCAATAAAAAATGACCAAAATGTTAAAATCAAGAAAAGTTTGAAATCAACATTATTGACAAATTGCATATGCGGATAATTATAAAAAATTACATGAATCACTAACACCATCATTAAATAAGAGAAACAACTATATGTCCAAAAGTGGGTACGTTTTCTCAAATAAACACGATTAAGTTATCATGATCATATATAAGTCGTCACATTTTGGATCAGGAATTAACATCAATTTCGTCACATTTTGGTTCAAGAATTTTATCAAACAACTTGTGTGCACACTGCACAACAAGCTATTAGATTAAACATAAACTATTGGCAAAGGGTCAGCTTGAACAAGCAATTTACCGAATATGTTGAGCCAAACTACAATAAGAGCATAAATCTCTAACTAGTTCACAAACTCACATATTTATAGATGTTGATTGATTTGTAATATAATTGAACAATAAGAGCATAATCCCTAATTCCTTCACAAACCCTAACTCGTTCACAACCTAGCCGTTTAAACCATAAGAGCTGAAAAATCGACAGGAGGTAGGGAAATAGAAGAGTAAAAATAGATTAAGAAACATAAATTGTACATGGATATGCTTCGAATCAGGTAGAAATTGAGAGTGGGGTCACGATGATTATTGTGGTTGTGTGAGTGGATAACGGCAGAGGAGAAAGGAGAAGGGAAATTTTCTCATTCACGCTGTTTTTTTGGCTAAATTGGAAAGAGGTCATTCAACCATGTCCTCTTTTTCAGCCAAACAATCTGTATCTGGATCTCTAAATGGTTTCATTTAGAAACATTCATTTGATAGTGGCGAACAAGAGTGAACTCGCGTTTGATACTGTGAATAAAGCTTAATGTCAATTAATATTGGCGAATAAGAGTGACCCGACTTTTATCCAATAAAACTGGTTAATAAATAAACTATTTTAACTCTTATAATAATTATTTGATATGACTTTCCACCCATAAGATTTTTAAAATTTTAATATTTTACCCACCAAGCATTTAGTTATCACGTAAAACATTGTGTTAAGTGACTTCTTTTTTTCTATGAAACATGCAATTTGTATTGTATAATTGTGCTAGTTTATTTTTTAAATCAGTTTTTAGTCATGCTATAGATTTATAAACATATATAATTAATTAAAAAGGTTTCACTTAATTTTGAATGTTGTATGTAAAGCCATTCAAACCGAAACATAGTGGAACGTTTGATAAAATTTAAACATAATTACACTATTACGTACTATAACAAATGACATTAAGAGTAAAAATAGATAATTAGTAAATAAGTTTATCAGATAATAGTCAGGTAGCTCTCATTTGTCAATGACAATAAGCTTTATTCGTCAATATCAAGTGCTATTAGTACCTACCGCATGAGTTCACTATTATCACCACTGTCAAACATGATTAAACTAATTCGTCACTATCAAAATAGATTAAGCTTATTCACCATTATCAATAGAGATTAAGGTTTATGATGTGACACCCTTTCTGGCAATCCCTTATACACCTATACACATGTAACTTCCCGTTTCCCGTTCGGTTAATAAAATAATAATATTAGATGTTATGAGATGGGCTTGTGTTGGGTTAAGTAATAAGGGTAATGGACTTAGGTTAATAAGGAAGGGAGAATGACCATGGGCTTAAGCCCATGACCCGTGATATAAATATCATAATTAACCATTAATTCATTCATTCTCATCCATTCTATACACTACCCAAAACATACACTTAAGTTCCCCCTCTATTTTCTCTCTTTCTCTAACTGAAACCAAGAAGGAAAACCGAGCACCGATCCGAGGTAATAACGCTATGACATTATATGGATCCAATCCCGCTAGATCTAGTCGCGAAACGACGAGTCGACACACTAAACCGTTAAGTCACGAGATCCGGATGGAATCGGGTATAAACCGATCAAAAGATGGGCTTTGGGATCACCCTAGCTCAGATCTGGATCGAACGGGACTAAAAACGGTTAAAAACGGTGGAAAACGAGTGAGATCTCGCTTTTCTGGCGAGATCCCGGTTTTCCGGCGATAGCGGCGCCGGAAAACGGCGTAAGGGGTTAAAGGGAATGTCAGAGAATATTCTGAAATTCTCTTACCTAACCCTAATTCTTTAATGGAAGAATAACGAATTAACAACAATTCGTTATGTCCATTCGTTAGAGAAAAATAACGAATTAACAGCAGTTCGTTATGCTCATTTGTTAAGGAAAATAACATATTAGCAGCGTTCGTTATGCCCATTCGCTAAGGAAAAGTAACGAATGAACCTTAATTCGTTATGCCCATTCGTTAAGGAAGAATAACGAATGAGCAGCCATACGATATGCCAATTCGTTACAATAGAGAAATGACGAAGGAGCCTCCTTCGTTAACGAACTGAATAACGAATTAGACTCTTAAAGAATGACAGAAAGGTCCCTGGACTTAGATTAAATGATTTAATTACATAATTTATTAATTGATGAAAGATACCTTAAAGGATTAACGAGTTAACAATAAAATTTAAAGAATTCTAATGGAAATTAATTGTGTTAAGACGGTTAATGAAAATAAAATTTTTCCAAGTTGACCTGGCAGCTCGACGCTAGTCAGGGGCTCTGCCCCTTGGACCCTGCTAGGGGCTGCCGCCCCTAGAACCCCGCTGCAGGGGCGCTGCCCCCGGACCCCCGTTCATTGAGGGTTATTATTAAACTAGAAACACGATATGGGTAGTGATAGTTAATTGATACGTGTAATTGTTATACAGTTAGTTGCGCATAGCTAAAAAGAGGAATAACCGTTCATGGTGAACGTAACAGAATGCATGTGAGTTTCTACCCTCATCTCCTTGTTATGTTTTCGGGGCTGTGTGCATACTCAATGTGAATGTTAATATACTTACCATTTAAGGTAAGTGTATGCTATGATGATTGATATGATAGCATGTATGAATGTTATGAATGTATGCCTGTCGGTACGTGAACGATCTTCGGATATTGCACGTATCGCCAGGAAAGGTGTGTCTTATATAAGATGCATGAATGATGTATGAATGAGTTGGAATATATATGAACGTATATAATAGAATGTATGTATGAAGAAGTGTAGGAATGGTTGATTAGATAGAATGAACCAGACCCTAATAATATCTGAGATAGAGAGGAATGGACCAGACCCTAATAATATCTGAGATAGAGAAGGAAGGGACAAGACCCTAAAAATATCTGAGATGATGAAGATAGTTATGTATATATTATGAATGTATGAAAGAAAGGAAGAAAGTATGTATGTACGAATGAAAGAAAGGTAACATGCTAAGATGAATATGTATCTATGGATACGTATATATGTGTGTGTGTGTGTGTGTGTGTGTGTGTGTGTGAATGTATTGCCTGATTAACTAGAACTCACTCAGCTACGCTGACTTTTAGTATACACGCAGGTGAGTAGGATGAGACAGCTGGCTTGAAGGGGGACACATGACAGACGAATAATGAAGCTGACATCTGAAGACTCAGTTATTAATGTTTGAACTAAAAGACATGTTTTAAGTTATGTTTTAAAGACAAGTAATGAATGTTTTGTAATGAATATTGAAGTTTTATCTATTCTGCGAAAAGTTTTAATTCACTATGATATTTAGAACTGTGTTTATGAGTAAATCCAACGCTAAAGTAGGGCACCGGGATTGGGGCCTTACAACACAAACCCTTATTCACCATTATCAATTGTAATTACCCTAATTGTGATTAAAAAAAAGTTAGCCTCCCAAGTAAATAAATACCTCAAACACACCCTACTTTTAAAAAAAAAAAATCCCTACATTGTGGTATTAGATCATCCGTAGTGAAGCCACATTGTGGCGTTTTGGAGTGGAAATGTTTGCCCCCCCCCCCCCCCCCCGGTTTTTTGGCTTGGTGTTTTGGGCAAAGCGTTTCCCACAAAACGCGATAGAGGCACACATTTTGAAATTTTTTTGACCCTTTAATAAAAAAAAATTATTTACTTTGTTTTTAACACAATTCCAATAATACTTTCTATAAATAATATAATCTAACTTCAAATTTTAAACACTTTCTCCACTTATTCTCTATAACAATCTCTTTATTCAAAAAATATATTTTCAATCACCAACCAATATGTTTCTGTTCAACAATCAAATGCTCGATTTTGGTCAATACGCCCGACAAGGCAACGTAACCAATCCCGACCCAAATATTCCATAACCGAACCCATCTACACCGACTCCTCAAACCCCGTATGCGTTTGGCCCGCAAATTGCAACAACTCGGATTCTCTAAATTAATATTTATATCCATTATCCGACCCGATTATGTTCGGAAAATTTTATCGATAAAAGTATCGCATTTATTGAGTAATTATTATTTTATTTAGTATTATAATTATTTAATAAAATTGAAAACAACTTTGAAAGGTATTCACTTTTAACCCAAACTAAACTTTAAACCATTTCTGTTTTCCTCATCATTCTCCAAGGACTAAGGTGCAATTTCTATATATTTTAACCATCTAACCCGTTTACCCATGAATCAAACGCAAACTCGTGACCCGTATAATGAACACGCATACCAAGTATGTTAATTTGTGCCTTATTTCTCGTTGTTAATTTGGAAATGTAATCAGGGATATTATTCTCCTTGCCCAAATCGGCCTAACCGACGTATTTGATTAGGAAACCAGATCGTATTCGATTCATATTTATTATATTATCAACCGACCTAACCTGTTTCTTATTATACATATAGACGAACATTGTAATTCAATTAAACCTACACATATGATCTTTGAACCATCGTGAATCGAACCCCTTAGTCAATTATATCACCGTTGCTGCTATTGCTTGTTCTTAAACATCCATTAGCCGGCACTGTTTGATCCATTAAATCATTATTGGATCATAATATAAGGTAATCAATTATGCAGTTTAGTTCGTTTGAATTCAACCATCATTAACCCTATGATTAATTACACAAACTGATAACAGATTAATCGATTTTGGATCCTAGGGTTTATTCTATGAGATGCACTTCAAACTATCTGGTTATATTGTTTACGTTCTGAGTTATAATCAAGGCTGGGTTCGAGCCACCCCCAACGCAGGTTGGGGGCGTGAGTTCGGGCCACCCCCAACACGTTTTACACATTTATTTTTGGAAAAATCATTTTAACTATTAATATAATTACTTTAAACATCTAGTTAATATTATAAATACGATAACTAACCAATATTTTTATAAAAACCGACACATTAACTAATCGTTTCAGATCTTGGTTAAAAATTATATATATATATATATATATATATATATATATTAATAAAAGACTTATAAAGGTTTAATAAAGATTTTCATAAGGTTTTAATCTAAAATATGTATATTTAATATGATCTTTTGAATTGACATATTTAAAATATAGTTCAGGTTTTATAAAAGTTTATAATTTTATATAAATATTATTATTATTCATTATTTACGATATTTATTTAAAAAAATAAGTTTTTATTAATAATAAGAATATACATAAATACATAAAATGTATTTTTGGATTAAAATACTCATTTAAAACAAATCTCTTTATATAATCTGTAACAATCTTTATATACATTTATTTAAGTATTTTTTATGATTAAACCATACTATCTATGTTAAACATTGAAAATAAAATTTATAATAAATTAATGAGATAAATAGCTTTTGTATAATTATCTTAGATCATCGAATCTCGAACCTTTATCTAATCTTAGTTACGTTATTCAAATTATTTTTATTTCCTCAGTTATTGTAATTAGGATTCTCGTTGGTAAATCCCGAAGAGCTTGACTTACCGCTTTCTTACATATTCAATATCTCTTGCTTATTTACTAAGGTGAGTAATCACTCCCCTTTTTACTTAAATTGAAATTTCCTTTGGGACATATGCGTACTTTATCTATTTACCTATTATTTAATACTCAACTTGCAGCTACTTGTCTTGTGTGTTTAACAATTTATACCTAACGTTTTATATGCTTATATGCTTTACATAAATACATGTCGGAGAGGTCCAACATATTCTCAGTCTAGTATGATCATACGCCTGTCGTGTTAGCCATCGTCCAGTTCATCTGGCATCGAGCTTACCGACAACATATTTACTTGCTCATTTGGTTAAGTTGTTTATCTCACTTGACATAGTTTGCACTTTTATTTATTATTATATATTATTATTTTAGTGTCTTAAACTGATATCTTATTCACTCAACATGTGTTGTTGACAAAACCTTTCTATTTAATACACATATGCATGTTATTGTTTGAACTAGTAGTAAGATTTGGTGAAGACTTAGTGAATAATTTAAGTTAGAAAACTTTTAATCAAGATCATTTGTAAAATAAGTTGTATTTTTGTATGATTATGGATTTTGTACTTTATACTTGAATTATTTGAATCATTTAATCGAATTAAATAGATATTGTCACTTTTAAATATGGCATGATAGTACCTTGAGAGCTGTGAGCAATCAGCTCACGCCCCGACATTTCCGCCTTAGTTTGGTGTGTGACACAAATGGTCGCGTACATACAATATCTAGGATCTGGATTCCCTAACCCAAATATGATGTCTGGTTTCCAAAACCCAACCATGATGGTCGGTTTCGGTTCCCAACCCGACGACGAGACGGTGCCAAAGACACAAACCAACCCAGAGCCACAACCCCCGTCCTAGACACTCGTGGAGGTTTGAGCCAACGTGGAGGTGGACGTTGGAGAAAACACTCAAAGAAACCCCCCAACGAACCTCAGACTAAAAAGATAAATATATCGTGAAAACCGACGAGTATGAACTACTTGCTCAGGCATGGTGCTTGGCATCGGAAGATCCCGAATGTTGTAAGTTTTAAAAAAATATATATATTTTTTTTAACTTCTTAGAATAAACATTAAACTTGTAATATTTTATTTTTTTAGCAAACTATCAAGAAATGGGCGTAATTTGGAACAAAATAAAAGATTTGTTCCATGAAATTGGCGGGGACTCGCGTCTGGAAAAAGATTATGTAATGTCGAAATGGATCGATATAAACTCCAAATGCATGTTTACCTTATGGTTCACTCTCGGATGGTTGAAACGTGGGGTAGCAGTGTCTCTTATGCGGATGTCATTGAAAGGGCGTTGGTAGAGTTTCAACAGAAGTCGGAGAACTTCAATTACATGAACTGTTGGAAACATCTAAGGTTTCGCCCTAAGTGGGCCCCATTAAGCCTGCCAACACCGGAAGTTTTAGGCATAAAAAAAGGTTTAAATATCGTATTCGGTTGATCTAGAAACACCAAGGTCTGATGCTCGAAACTTCAGCTTAGGTGATAATGAAGACGGGCAAGCCAATGCAGATGTTTTCGAGATCCATCGACCGCCGGGTAGAAGAAGCAAGGGAAGGGGGAAAGGGGTTGCGTAGGCAGCGTCAAAGGGTTCGAATGCCGAAATAGAAATTCATTTCAAAGAAATGGACATTCGACTCAAAGGTATACAAGACCTTGGAACTCAACGTCTTCAAGTAAATTTGGACGTCGTCGAAGTACTTAAAAGAAAGGAACTGGACAACGACATAGAGGTTTTAACAAACAAGCTATCCGAAGTCCACCCGAAAGTCCAATCTCTAAATGCAATTCGGAAAAATAATTTTTTTGAAAAATACAACATTTAGTCTTATTATTATTATTATTGTAATTTTTATTTTTAAATTTATTGTATTTTTTTTTATTTTAATGTAGTTTTTATTTTTAAATTTATGTTTTTTTATTTTAATGTAGTTTTTATTTCTAAATTTAATGTATATTTTTTATTGTAATGTGGTTTTTTTAATTTGATATTTAATTATTTAATGAATAAACCAAAAAAATATAAAAGTGACTGTCGCCAAATGTCACAAAAAGCACAAGTGTGGACATTTGATGGACATTTGACGACACCCTATTTTCCAAAAAACCAAAACTATGATTGAACGTCACATGACGCAAAATACCCCACCCTTGGTCATTTTGACTACACATTGTTTTACAACATTGGTGCTACGTATCTAACCATTAGTCTAATACAATTTCATAAGCTTACGACACCTTGAATTTGACCTTTACTTTTATAGGAAATATGTTGTTAGTTTATAGTCTTAAGAGTTTGCTAGATCTTATTGTCATTCATATTGTAGTTATTCCGACCATAAAGTTGTACTCCCTTGTTGTTTTACACCTTTTGCTAGATCTATAATGACTCTTGGTTCCCATTGTATCCACATTAAAGCATTTATTGTAACGTTTGAATTTCTAGAATAATTCATGTATTATTGTATTTGCATACTTCAGATTGTGACACGATAAATAAAACCTTTTTATCCATTTCCTTGTTAATCTTATAGGCAACAAAACAATATATGCAGATGCTAGATGCATTTGGAGGCTAATGTCACGGAGTTAACCCTTAGACTCTCGTGCGGCACTTAGACTCCTTCTAAGTTCAGCCTTGATCACCAAAACGCAACAACGATTCTTAGACTTGAAAGGGAACACAAGATTGTTGAGAATGCTTGAGGGAACTTAGATTGAACAAGAGAGCTTTGTAAAGGAAACTTTGTATTGCAAACTTGAATTGGTGATTTACAAATGGCTGGTTACAAGTATTTATACTACTCCCCCTCATGTTCTAGGAGTTTCTTTCTAGGTCCTTCTACTAATAAAATATTACAAAATATCTAAGATATTTTACATGTAATATTATTATATTTACAAGGACTATTCTAGTAACTTTCTACCAGATTTTTCCATGGAGATTTCTAGGGTTTTCTTTAGAAAATATCCAAGATATTTTCTAAGTCTTGAACTCTTGAATCTGCTGGAAATTTCCGGAAAAACGAACCATCCTGATCAGAAATTAGGCGGGTCGTGACATTCTCCCGCACCTAAACTCGCGACGTCCTCGTCGTGCCAGCTTCATGGTACTCCTTGAACTTGTCTCAGAACTGCCATAACGTATCCTCGGCTTCCCAACTTGCTTCGGTGTCCGGCAAGTTCTTCCACTTGACCAAGTATTCTTTGTGCTTTGGCATACCCCTTCGACTAACAGTTCGATTGGACAGAATCTCAGAAACCTCCCGATCGAATGATGTTACTACAGCGGTTGGCGCCCGCTTAGACACAACACGGTCTGGATCTTCCAAGTCTTCATGATAAGGCTTGAGGAAACTCACGTGGAAGACAGGATGAATCTTCAACTTTGATGGTAGTTGAAGTTTATAGGAAACTTTACCAACGCGAGCAATCATCGGAAATGGGCCTTCGTACCTACGAACAAGTCCTTTGTGAACCTTCCTTAGAGACTTGAATGGATTTTGTATGAGTTTCACCATAACTTGGTCTCCAATTTGAAACTCTACGTGCCTTCGTTTATCGTCGGCCCATTTCTTCATCTTCTTGGCTGCTTTGTCAAGAGAAGTCCGTGCAAGATCAGCTTGCTCATGCCATTCCTTCATGCTCTTGTAAGCAGCTGGACTATTTCCTTCGTATGATGCCACTAAGGCATTTGGGGTAAGTGGTTGGCGTCCCGTGACCAGCTCAAAAGGACTTTTCTTCGTAGCTTCACTCCTCTGCATATTATAAGAAAACTGTGCGACATCAAGGAGCTTTGCCCAATCCTTTTGATTTGCACTTAGATAGTGTCGGAGATATAACTCCAACAAGGCATTAACCCTTTCGGTTTGCCCATCCGTTTGGGGGTGGAAGCAGGTTGAGAAGTTTAAGTCAGTCCCCATAATCTTGAACAGCTCACACCAGAACTTCCCAGTGAATCGCGGGTCTCGATCACTAACTATGACGTGCGGAATCCCCCAATACTTGACTACATGCTTGAAAAACAGCCTTGCCGTTTCAGCAGCAGTTACATCGGCAGGTGCAGGGATGAAGGTTCCATATTTTGAGAACCTATCAACCACTACAATAATACTCTCGGAGCCTTCAGACTTTGGCAGGCAAGTAATGAAGTCCATGGAAATGCTTTCCCATGGCCCGTTTGGAATGGGTAATGGCTCCAACAAACCTCCTGGTTGACGTTGTTCGATCTTGTCTTGTTGGCACACTAGGCAAGTTCGAACATACGCCTCGACATCATCCTTTAAACGTGGCCAATAGAATGTACCTTCGATGAGTGCCACCGTTCTTTTTACTCCAGGATGACCAGCCCATAACAAATCATGACACTCCTTCATGATTTTGCGCCTAAGATCGCCCCATCTTGGCACAAACAGCCGGTTTCCCTTGGTGAATAACAACTCGCCTTTCACCCAAAAACGAATTGTCTTGCCTTCTTGGGCTAACCTGAAGAGATTCTTTGCAAACGAATCTTCCTTTAGCCCATCCTTGATTTGGTCTTGAAGATCAAATGTGGGTCTAATGATGGCAGCAAGTTCAGCTTTTCGACTTAGTGCATCGGCTACCACATTTGCTTTTCCCGGCTTATACTCCAAGACATAGTCAAACCCCGCAAGGAAGTCTTGCCATCTAGCTTGTTTAGGACTTAACTTCTTTTGTGTTTGGAAGTAGCTAGTGGCAACGTTATCAGTTTTGATAACGAACCTGGACCCGAGAAGATAATGCCTCCAAGTGCGCAAGCAGTGTACTACGGCCGTCATCTCCTTTTCTTGAACCGTGTACTTCCTCTCGGTGTCATTAAGCTTTCGGCTCTCGTATGCAATCGGATGTCCTTCTTGCATAAGGACCCCTCCAATAGCAAAATCCGATGCGTCGGTGTGTACCTAAAAAGGCTTTGTTATGTCGGGGATATAACAACTCAGGTTTTCCATCTAATATATTATATCCGTTACTCGACTTATTTGCGTTTTTGGTAAACTAATTATTAAAATATTATATTATTAATTATACTTTAATATCCGTTTTAACTTTGATTAATATACACTTTTCATCTGCTAACTAGTTTTAACCCAACCTTGTATCCATTTATAATTTACAAGGACTAAATATGCAATTTACTTATATTAATCCAAACCATTAACCCATCACCTAACCCATCTATCCAAATCCGTATCCAGTTCTCAAACCCGACCCGCTTAGGATTCTTGCCCCTTAATTTTCGGCATATTCATGGAAATTTTTTTATGCATATCGTTATACTTACCTTAAACGTCATTACCGACATATCTAATTAGGAAATTGCGATCAATATGATACGATTTGAACAAAATATAAACCCTCTTTATACCCGTTTCTCATTACACGCGTAAACGGACACCACAAGTCAATTAAGCAGACATTCAGTATCATCATCCCAGCGCAAACAATACTCCTTTTGTTAATTTGATCATAGGAATCTGCATCTAGGCGTTCTGGAACCCATTAGCGCCTGCTACTGTTCTATCTCGTTAACCCATCTCCGTTCATCATACAAGGTAATTGAATACATGTTTGGGATCGCGAATTGATGCTGATCAATAACCCTATGCTTAATTTGATCAGTTATAACTAATTTGATCAAATCGATTTTAGGGTTTGGTTAATCAAAACTGGTTGTTTATAGTTTCTGTTTATTAATTTTAGAAACTATTTCTAATCACTTGTAGATGGTATCCCAGCTGGTTAATTCACGCGTATTGTGGGGCAGAGGTCGTGTGTTCGACCCTTGTACCCGATATTTTTGGGATTTTTCTTGTTTTATTTATTTTTTTAAATCATTTAACAACTATATTAACTAATAATGAGTATTTTAATAAAAATCAACTTTGTAATACTCGTTTAACTCACGTTTTCGTTCGTGTGTGTATATATATATATATAAAGCATATTATAACTAATGTTTTAATAGATATATAAATCAAGTAAACTAACTTTTATATATTTATAAAACTACAAATAATATTTATTAAGTTATGTTGTTATAAATCTTTATTAAGTTATATAATGTTTCCAAAAATTATAATTACTTAAGTTAAGTATTTTATTTATAATTTTATATAATTAAAATATGTTATTTTTCTATAAACCTTTGATAAATAAAAGTGATACTAAAATATAATCTATTAATATTAAACTTACGTTAGAATGCACTCGATCATCGAACCCCGGACCTTTATCTAATCTTAGTTTCGTTATATAAATTTTCTTATGTTCCTCAATTATTCGTTAATAGGACATCTCGCCAGTATTCCTTGAAGAGTTTGATCTATCATCCACATTCTTATTATATTGTTTTCACTTTTATTCGTCTATCGAGGTGAGTACCACATTCCCCTGTTTTACCACTTTCAATGTTTTGGGGACATATGCGTAAATTGTTTTTCTCATATATACTTATACACAAAACTGCAACTTTGTCTTATGTGTTAACAACTTATACCTTACTTGTTTATGTGCTTATTTGCTTTGTATGCTTTCGCATTCGGAGAGGTCCAACATAATCTCAGTCTAGTATGATCATACGCCAGTCGTTATAGCTTTGTGCTTCTCGACATCTCAGTTATACTTGCTCATTTGGTTATTTTGTTATTCGCATATGACTTGTTGCAAATACATATTTTTATTTATACTTTGAACTGGTGTGTTTCTCACTCAACCTCATGTTGACAAACTATATTATTTTCAACGCATATGCAGGTATTCGTTTGACATGTAGTACAAGATCACTTAAGGATTTATGCTAGAAGAAAAACTTAATAAGATACATTGTTATTGATTGATATATGTACTTGTGTATTTAAATTTTGTATGGATAATTTTTATTTGGAAATTTATTTAATAGATATCGACACTTTTAATTATGCATGATAGTAACCTTGAGAGCTGTGATAATCAGTTCACGCCCCGACATTTCCGCCGTAGGTTGGGGTGTGACAGATTGGTATCAGAGCCGAAGGTTTAAGATAGGTCGTTAGAAATTGTCTTAGACACATGTTTAGGACCCCTATACGTGCCTATCTGTTTACCTTATGTGTTCAAATTAAATTGTTTACAGCTTTTTTAGATAATTATTATTTATTATTTATTGTATTGTTATGCACACTGACGGGTGGTCAATGGGACAACCCTTAAGTAGTTTAAGTTCATGAACAATCATGTGTTTCGTTGGTTTATCTTGTTGAATTAGATAACTACGTTTACTCGTGTAATGGCAGGTACGAAAAGCTAAATGATGGAATTACGAGAACGTAGGTGAAAACGGTGGCAAAAACGGACTTGGAACGAAGAAAATATCAAGAAAACAAGAAATTAGTGGTGAAGACCACCGTAGCTTACGGTACCCACCGTAATCTACGGTGGGAGTTGGAGAATTTTGGCTGCCATAAGACAGTTGCTAGCCACCGTTGGCTTTTTGGAAGCCACCGAAAGCTACGGTGGCCACCGTAGCTTACATGGAGGCAAAGCTGCAGTTTTGTAACTGCCGTTTCTACTTGTATTAGAGACGGATTTTCATATCTTTTTCATATCTTTTCATCTAAGAAACACCTGGAGGCGATTTTTGGAGACAAGAATATTATTTTGAGTGTGGTAATCATTAAAGACTTGTTTTTGATTCATATGCAATTTATAATCGAAGGAATGACGAACCGAATCATGCTCGGCTAAACTCTTTTATGTTTTCCCTCAGATTGTAAGGTTTATTATGCTTGTTTGGTTGAATGTTTTATCAATTTCTGAGATAATATTTGATCTTATTAATTTTATTATTATGATGTTTATGTATTGATTCATAGATTATTAGTTTATCGATTTTGTGTTCTAAACCGTCAGTTCTTGGTTCTTTAAGTAATCGAGATTAATCGGGAGGGATTTAGGGTTAGATAAACTAATTGGTTTTTGATTGATCACCTTGCGTTGTATAATCCAAGTACTTGATCTTCATTTATCGCATTCGTTTACATAAACACGAACTCAGTTTAAACATCAACTGTAACATTCATGGAAACCTGAAATCGAGGGAAGGCATATTTTTGCATATTGATTAAAACTCGTTTATTGCTTAATTCTTTTTGTTATCAAAACCCAACCAATCAAATCGTTGAATTTACTTTTTGCAATTAATTTAATTTAGATAAATTACATAACTACTTGGTAACACAATTTCTACAAACTCCCTGTGTTCGATATCCGCTTACCGCTATCTAATTAGTTGTATTCAGTTTATCTTGGAGTGAGTTTTCGACCTCACGTCAAATTTTGGCGCCGCTGCTGGGGAGTAGTGCACAACATGTGTTAGCTTAGTAGTTTTTGTGTTATTTTCGGGTTTACACTGGTTGTGTTAATGTGCAGGTACCTACAGGTGTATGCATACTAGAGGCTCTAACAGGTCATCACCGCTAGTAATCGATCCCGAGATTGACAGAACACTCCGAAGAAACCGAGTTTTACTTAGGGAGAATAAGCTTCTTGGTTCTCCATTTGCATCAAACAACATGGATTCACCAGTTCCCACTTCAGGTCAAACAAACCCGACTGCACCTCCACCAAATCCACCTCCACCGATCACTACTACAACATCAAGTGATCAATCACCACTCACAACCGAACCAATCACTGCTCAATACACCTATGCAACATCATCCACATTGCCACCTATTACCAAACTTTTTCCTACTTTTGGATCATCATCATCCCAACAACATCAACAGCCAACCTTTCAACAAGCACAATCAAGTTACCAATAGCAACCTCAACCTTTTATGCAGCATTCAAGATCACAAGGTGACGGTTATGGGTATGGGTTTGATAGTGAATTTGAGGGGTATGAAGTGGAAGGTTACTACATGGGAGGTGATGGAAGCAAAAGGGTAAATCCGGGAACTTTTGGCTATGGTCAATGGCATCAACCGGAACCGTTGCAAGAGGTTAATCGACAACAACCACCGGCGGTTGTCCAACAACAAGCTCAACCACCGGTTCAACAACAACCACCAGTTGTTATGAATCAAGTTCAACCCAAGGGCAACCTCAAGATCAACAATTCCAACCGCAAATGCCTCAACCACAATTTCAACAACAATTCGCGCAGCCAAGGCCCGTTTATAGGCAAATGGGTCAACCACAAGTACCAATGGGGGTACCAAGAAGGCACGCAAGAGAGATGGTTAGGGGGATTGAAGCCCATTTCCGACCCATAATTACTAATAACCCGTCTCCGGTGGTTATCCCTCTCAATAATCAAGGGAGGACTTTTGAAGTAAGAACCAATTCCCTTCAAAGTCTTCCGAAGTATAAAGGTCAAGCAACGGAGGAACCTTACTTCCACTTGGAGGCATATGACTCCATTTGCAACACAATTGGGGGTCAAGGTTTTACATCAGATGATGTGAAGTTGGTTTTGTTTTAGTTTTCATTGGAAGACAAGGCAAAGAGATGGTTTTACACTTTGCCTTCCGCGTCTGTTTATACTTGGGCCGAGATGCAACAAAGATTTTTAGAAGAATTTTACACGGCCCGAAAGACCAATGATGCGAGAAGAAGTTTGAGAATCTTTCAACAACAATCGGGGGAAATGTTTCATGAAGCATTCGAGAGGTTTAACATGATGATCAAGAATTGTCCTCATCATGGTATTGCTTTATGGGAGTTGTTGAATGCGTTTCACGAGGGTTTGAGTATGGAGGATGAACGGGATTTGCGGTCGATCAACTAACGGTACATTCGGTACCAATTATGAACAAGACGATTGGGCATATTTGGAACAAATGGCGGTTACTTCAAAGAGAAAGACTCAAACCAGTAGAAGAGCACGACCGGCGATTGGTAGACCGCAAGTGCAAGCCGTGGAAGAAGGAAATGTACGAACCACTAATCAAGTCATCAATGTTTGTACAAATTGCAACGAGTTGGGTCATGCAACGGAGGTATGTACGGTAGGTCAAGCACCGGTGGAAGAGGTGAATGCACTTCAAGGGGGAGGTGGTAGAAATTACAACATAAACTCCAACACCTACCACCCCAGGTTAAGAAATCACCCGAATTTTCGTTATGGAAATCCGGCCACTCAATCTAACCCGAATTTTCAAGGAAGTCAAAGTAATTATGTCCATCGTGAACAATATAATAACCAAGGTAATTATTATGGCGGGAATAATCAAGTATTTCAAGGTCAAGGGGGTGGCGGTCAAAGCGGGTCAACGGGTCAAAGATCATCGAGTGGAAATGAGGTTATGGACATGTTGAAGTTAATGCAACAAGACATGCAACGAAGAAATCAACTTGATGAGGCGCGTATGCAAAAGGATGAAGTAAGAGATAAGGCCATCCAATCTTTGACTACACAAATGGGTCAACTCGCAACTGAAGTGTCCGAGTTGAAGAAGAATAAAGGTCAATTTCCAAGCGACATAAAGGTAAATCCTTCTCATAACTCTTCTCGTAATGTTCTTATTAATCACGTTAGTGTTTTAAGAAGTGGTAAAGAATATAAAAAAAGATTATCACCAAGGGTGGTTGATGGGGAAGTTGAGGATATTACGGGTAATGAAAGTGATGATGCAATTGAAATTAATAAGCCCACTAAACATGTCATTTTTGAAAAACCGTTAAAAATCCGGGTCAAACTTCAAGTGTAAACGATGAAAATAAGGAAGTAGAACCAAAGGTGGTTTCATTTCCTTCGGCTTTACTTGACCCGGGTAAGAAAAATATTATTTCAATAAGGGTTCCTCAAAAAGAAGAAATGTGGGAAGTTTTTAAATAAGTAAAGGTAAATTTACCTCTACTTGAGGCAATTAAGCAAGTGCCTGCATATGCAAAATTTTTGAAAGAATTGTGCACTCAAAAGAGGCAACAAAAAGTGTCTTTACGAGTGGATTTAACTGAGCGGGTGAGTGATGTTTTAAAAGGAGATCTTCCTCCTAAGCTTCAAGATCTGGGAACGCCTTTAATTAACATTCAAGTATGCGATTTTCAAATGTCTAAGGCGTTACTAGATCTTGGGGCCGGGGTAAGTATTCTTCCGGGGGGTTTATACGACCAATATGATTTTGGTCCTTTAAAACGAGTTGAGACAACGGTTGTTTTGGCTGATTTGTCTCATAAACTCCCCCGAGGAATTGTGCGAGACGTGATAGTAAAAGTTGAAGAATTTTACTATCCGGTTGACTTTTTGGTCTTAGATTACTCATCGGTTGATTCGACTCAACAACAAAATGTGATATTGGGTCGATCGTTTTTAAACACCGCTCATGCTATTATTTACTGTCGATCGGGCACAGTTGATATGGCTTTTGGAAATAGAAAAATGAGATTAAATGTGTTCACTAACGGATCTAATGCTTTATGTGGTGATGAGTGTTTCATAACAGATATTGTTGACACGTGTGAACCGCACGATTATGAGGACGATGCTTCGGAAGCATGTGTTTGTGATTTTTCTGAACAGATACATATTTGTGCATTGAGGATGGAAGAGAAAAATCAAGACGTGTTGGCGGTTAAAGAAGGACGACCACCATGGACTCATCAAATTGAAAGTCTACAGGCTATGATAGATTCGGGTACTAAACCATCATTAGAAAGTCCACCCAAGTTGGAATTGAAGGAATTGTCAAGCCACTTGAAGTATGCCTTTTTGGGGGATAGACACATTACCGGTCATTATTGCATCTAATTTGAAAGAGGCTCAAGAACAAGAATTGTTGAAGGTGTTGAAGGCGAACAAGGCTGCCATAGGTTGGACAATTGCCGATTTAAAAGGCATTAGTCCATCTATAGTTATGCACAAAATCATCACCAATGAGGAGGCAAAACCAACCCGAGAGACTTAACGAAGATTGAATCCCAATTTGAGAGAAGTTATGAAGAAAGAGGTAATCAAGTGGATGGATGCGGGAATCATCTATCCCATATCAGATAGCGCATGGGTAAGTCCTACACAGGTGGTACCAAAAAAAGCAGGTATACAAGTAATTAAAGATGAAAGCGGTGAACAAATCGCCACCCGACCGGTCACCGGGTGGCGAGTTTGTATTGGTTATCGTAAATTAAATGCCGCCATATCGAAAGACCATTTTCCATTACCTTTTATTGACCAAATTATTGATAAATTATCGGGTCAAAAGTATTACTGTTTTTTGGATGGGTACTCGGGTTATAACCAAATTGACATTCACCCGGAAGACCAACATAAGACCACTTTCACCTGTCCGTATGGCACGTTTTCTTTTCAGCGAATGCCATTCGGATTGTGTAATGCCCCGGCCACATTCCAACTTTGTATGATGAGTATTTTTTCGGATATGGTCGGGGAGTCACTCGAGGTATTTATAGATGACTTTTTCATTTTTGGCCCAACTTACGAAAATTCCTCAATGAATTAGAAAAAGTTTTAAAAAGGTGTGTTGAGACAAATTTAGTTTTAAGTTGGGAGAAAAGTCACTTCATGGTGCAAGAGGGTATCGTGTTGGGTCACGTGATTTTGGAAAGGGGAATGGAAGTGGATAAGGCAAAGGTTCGGGTAATATCATCTTTACCTCCACCTAAAAACATTAAAGGAGTAAGGTCATTCTTGGGGCATGCGGGTTTTTATAGGAGATTTATTAAAGGCTTTAGTGTTATCACAAAACCTTTATGTAATTTATTATTAAAAGATGCTCCTTTTGATTTTACTAATGAGTGTGTGCAAGCATTTGATGTTTTGAAGGAACAGTTGGTGAAAGCTCCCATTCTACAACCACCGGATTGGTCAAAGCCGTTTGAGATCATGTGTGAAAGAACTGATGTCCCAACTGCAAGAACTCCTCGACAAAGGTTTTATTAGACCAAGTGTTTCCCCATGGGGCGCACCAGTGTTATTCATGAAGAAGAATGATGGAAGTATGAGAATGTGCATAGACTATCGCGAGTTGAACAAGCTTACGGTAAAGAATAGGTATCCTCTGCCAAGAATTGATGATCTGTTTGACCAACTGCAAGGTTCAAGTTGGTTCTCACGAATAGATCTCAGATCGGGCTATCATATGCTAAAAGTGAAAGAGGCAGACATCCCTAAGACAGCGTTTCGGACGCGGTATGGACACTACGAGTTCCTCGTAATGTCATTCGGTCTAACGAATGCTCCCGCAGCATTTATGGACATGAGGAATAGGGTGTGTCGGCCGATGTTGGATAAGTCAGTTATCGTTTTCATCGATGATATATTGATTTATTCCAGGAGCGAGTCTGATCATGCTGAGCATCTGAGAGAAGTATTGGAAACTCTGAAGAAAGAGAAGTTGTATGCTAAGTTTTCAAAATGCGCGTTCTGGTTAAGAGAAGGGCAATTTCTAGGTCACGTGATAAATACTGAAGGGATTAGCGTGGACCCAGGTAAGATTGAGGCAATAACGAATTGGAAGACTCCACAGAATCCGACCGATATACGAAGCTTCCTAGGGTTATATAGGAGATTCATTGAAGGTTTCTCCAAGATAGCCGCACTGTTGGCCGGTATGACCCGAAAGTTGATAGTATTCAATTGGGGTAAGTTTCAAGAGGAAGCTTTCCAGGAGTTAAACAAAAGACTCACACAAGCTCCAATTCTTGCTTTACCCGATGGTGACGAGGATCTGGTTGTTTGTACTGATGCTTCGCATCGTGGGGTTAGGTTGCGTGTTGATGCAATGAGGGAAAGTGATAGCTTACGCGTCTAGACAGTTGAAAGTCCATGAGAGTACTTATCCGACGCATGATTTAGAGTTAGCAGCTGTAGTACATGCTCTTAAGATATGGAGACATTATCTGTACGGTACTAAGTGTACCATCTACACAGATCATAAGAGTTTAAAATACTTCTTCGAGCAGAAAGAATTGAACATGAGGCAGAGAAGGTGGTTAGAATTGATTAAGGATTACGACTGCGACATTAAGTACTATCCTGGTAAAGCTAACGTGGTTGCCGACGCGCTAAGCCGGAAGAATGAGGAAGTCCTTGCAACAATTAAGTCATATCAGCTGATTATGAATTCAAGTCTTTTCGAAGAAATCATTAAAGTGCAGTCAGAAGTGTTAGTAGACGAGAAGTTAGTAAAGAAGGAAAGAATTTACGGCCAGCAAAATGAGTTGATGGAAAACACCCATGGTGATAAGACTAGGTTCGACCGTGTGTGGATCCCACGCCATGGCGATCTCAGAGGTCTAATATTAGATGAAGCTCATAAGTCAAGATACTCGATTCATCCTGGAGCTACAAAGATGTATCAAGATTTGAAGAGAGACTACTGGTGGCCAGGAATGAAGAATGATGTAGTAGATTATGCCAGTAAGTGCCTAACCTGCTTGCAAGTCAAGGCAGAGCACCAGAAACCTTATGGGAAGATGCAACTGCTAGAGATACCTGAGTGGAAATGGGAACACATCACCATGGATTTCATAACTAAGCTACCTCGTACAGCTAAACATCATGATACCATTTGGGTGATAGTGGACCGTTTGACCAAAAGTGCTCACTTTCTGCCTATACGAGAGGCCATCTCGTCAGAAACGTTAGCAAGTTTGTTCATCAAAGAGGTTGTATCTAAGCATGGAGTGCCACTGTCGATTGTGTCTGATAGAGATACTCGATTCACTTCAAGGTTCTGGAAGAAATTCCATGAAGCTATGGGAACGAGGTTGAACATCAGTACGGCGTATCATCCTCAAACAGATGGACAGTCTGAAAGGACGGTCCAAACCCTTGAGGATATGATGCGTGCTTGCGTTCTAGATTTTGGTGGAAGTTGGGACGATCACCTGCATCTAGCAGAGTTCTCCTATAACAACAGTTACCATTCAAGTATTGGTATGCCACCGTTTGAGATGCTTTACGGTAGACGATGTAAGACCCCGGTGTGTTGGGAGAGATTGGTCAGAAAGAGATGGGAAGCCTAGAAGTGGTTCAAGAAATGTCTTCAAAGTTCGATCAGATCAAAGCAAGAATGAAAGCCGCTCAAGACAGACAGAAGTCGTATGCGGATAAGTGGCGACCACCGATTGAGTTTAACGTTGGTGACAGTGTGATGCTTAAGGTCTCGCCTTGGAAAGGAATTATTCGTTTTAGAAAGAGGGGGAAGTTGAGTCCAAGGTACATTAGACCGTTTAAGATTTTAGATCATGTGGGTGAAGTAGCTTATAAGCTGGATTTACCGGATGAGTTAGAGGGAATTCATTCGACCTTCCATGTTTCTCACCTGAGGAAATGTCTAGCTGATGACACGTCTCACGTGCCATTAATGGACATTGAGGTTGATGAGCAGCTGAACTACATCGAGCAACCGATAAAAATTGTTGATCACAAGGAGAAGCAACTTCGTCACAAGGTCATACCATTGGTGAAGGTGATATGGAAGCACCGCAAGGGATCAGATGCTACTTGGGAAGCTGAGGATGAGATGCGCAAGTTCTACCCTTGTTTGTTTAAGTAATAGTTAGGTTTCTGGGACGAAACCTCTTTAAGGAGGGAAGACTTGTAACATCCTAAAATTTCGTATTTAATAAAAGAAAGTTGTGCTTAGTTATCGGGCTTAAAAAATTAATTAGTATTATTAAAGATCATGGACTTGGACTAATTAGAATGGATCGAAGGATAATGGGCCTTAGGTCCATGGGCTTTAAGGGATATAAATACCCCTTAAACCATCCCTAAAACCCTAATCCTCATTCTTACCTTCCATATTTGTCTATCACACTAAAAAACACACACTTGCACATATATATACACGGCCGTGAGGGTTGGGGCGAAGTTAGGAATCGAGTAGACGATAGTTCAAGTAGATCTTTGTTACACGAGCTATATACAAGATCTAGGATTCTTAATCAAGCAAAACGAAATCAAACGAACACGAAAATGTATGTTTCGATCTTAAAGTTTACGTTTTTATAGATGTTTAGCCTTGAAACTTGAGTCTAGAATAGATCGGGTATAAACGAGACATAAAGTTGCAAACTTGAGGATAACATGAATGTAATGAACCCGATAATGGAAACGACTCGATTAAGTGAACCCTTGAACCTAATTGGAACATTTTAGCTTAAAAATATTAAACTTTACGATTCGTTCGGGTCAAGCTTAAGCCGCAATCGGACTAGGGAACGGTTGGGGCTGAGGCCGAACCATAATAAGCTAACAAAGGTCGTAAAACGCATGTTTTGGGTTGATGAAACGAACTCCAACAGCAGCGAGCTGTTGTATAACTTTGCTGGGTATAAGTTCGCTGCTGTATGAAGTTCGTTGGGTGTATAAGTCCGCTTATGATCAACTTCGGTGTGGACTAAGTTCGCCGCCAGTTAAGTTCGCCAGATACCATGTTGCTGGTTATAACTTCGCCTAGTGACAACTTCGCCTGACATATGTTCGCTTAGGGTTAACATCGCCAAGTTAAATTCGCCTAAGGTTAAGTTCGCTGATGTTAAGTTCGCTGCTAGCTAAGTTCGCTTAAGTTAAGTTCGGTAACGAATCGGATTACGAATCAGACTTAAATCGCTATGAGGAATGAGTTAACGAATTAGAAAATGAATTAAAATCCTAGTGAAAATGTGTTAAGAAAGTTAATGTAAATAAAATTTTTCCAAGCCAGGGGCTCTGCCCCTTGGACCCTGCTAGGGGCTGCCTCCCCTAGACCCCGCTGCCAGGGGCGCTGCCCTCAGACCCCTGTTCGTTGAGAGTTATATAAAGATAGAAATACAATGTGAGTAGTAGTAGTTAATTGATACGTGTAATTATTATACAGTCAGCCGTGCGCAACAGAAGAAAGGGATTACCATTAACGGTGAACGTAACCGCATACAGGTGAGTTTCTAGCCCCATTTCCTTGTTATGTTTTCGGGGCTGTGTGCATACTCGATGTGATTGTTAATACATTTATCCTAAGTAATAAGTGTATGCCTTATGTGATTATGTGAAAGATAAGAATGATTGCTTGCCGGTACGTGAACGATCTTCGGATATTGTACGTACTGTCAAGCTATAATGCTATGTATGAAATATGAATGACATGTATGTACGTTGTGAATGAATGTAAGAGATAGACAGGTAGAAAAGGGACCAGACCCTAATAATATCTGTGATGGTAGGAACCAGACCCTAATAATATCTGTGATGGTAGGGACCAGACCCTAATAATATCTGTGATGGTAGGGACCAAACCCTAATAATATCTGTGATATTAGGGACCAGACCCTTATAATATCTGTGATGTTATAGGGCGGAAGGCTCTTTAAATAGGATGGATAGTTACGTAAGACAAGTAAGTATGAATAATGTACACCCCTTCGGGCGTGTGTGCAAGTGTGTGAACCGATTGCATGTTGTATGATTAACTAGAACTCACTCAGCGTAGCTGACTTTTAGTATGCACGCAGGTGAGTAGAATGAGGCAGCTCGCTTGAGGGGACACGTGGCATTGAATAAGAGGCTGGCATCAGAAGGCTCAAGAAGTTTAAGTTTAATGCTTTGATTTATTTTGAAAGACGAGATGTTGTTTTAAGACAAGATATGGTTGTTATGAAATATTTTATGAAAGTTTTTATATTCCGTGAATGTTTTAATTAACTCTGATATTTAGAACTGCGTTATGAGTAAATCCAACGTCCAACGTAAGGCACCGGTGACGGGACCTTACACGAGTAAAACTTTATCCGAAGCGCAACTTAATTATACAACCACCGAAAAAGAATTGCTTGCGGTGGTGTATGCTTTGAATAAGTTTCGCTCGTATATTTGGGGGAGTAAGGTGATCGTTTATTCAGACCATAGCGCGGTTCGATACTTAATGGAGAAGAAGGATGCAAAAGCGTGTTTAATTCGATGGGTATTGCTTTTGCAAGAGTTTGACTTAGAGGTTCGGGATAAAAGGGGTGTGAAAATGTCGTGGCGGATCACTTATCCCGAATTCCATTGGAGGGTGTTGATGACCCGATAGAGATAAACGAACGGTTTCCCGGTGAACAATTGTTAGCCGTATCGACTACACCATGGTATGCCCATTTTGTGAATTATTTAGCAACGGGATCTATTCCAAGTCATTGGGTGAAGAAAAGAAGGCAACTGTTCATGGCCCAAGTGAAACAGTATATTTGGGATGAACCGGACTTGTTCAAGATTGGTTCGGATCAAATGATAAGGAGGTGTATTCCCGATTCCGAGGTGTGGGAAGTTTTGACTCATGCGCATGCATCAGCGTGTGGAGGTCATTTTAGCGGTCAAATGACGGGTTACCAGGTGCTCCAATGTGGGTTTTATTGGCCCACCCTTTTTAAAGATGCAAGTGAATATTCCCGACATTGTTTGAATTGCCAAAAGTTGGGTAGTATCTCGAAACGGGATGAAATGCCATTGCAACCGATTTTAGTATTAGATATTTTCGATGTATGGGGAATTGATTTCATGGGCCCGTTTCCAAACTCGAATGGATTTTTATATATCTTGGTTGCGGTTGATTATGTGTCCAAGTGGGTAGAAGCGGTAGCAACAAGAACAAATGATCATTCGGTAGTTTGTAAATTTGTCCAATCAAACATCTTTGCTCGGTTTGGTATCCCGCGGGTTATTATTAGTGATGGTGGGTCACATTTCAAAAATTTCAACTTTGGGAAGCTTCTAAAAAGGTACAATGTGAATCACCGAATTGCTACTCCTTATCATCCACAAACAAGTGGACAAGTTGAAGTGTCCAATCGCCAAATCAAAGAAATCTTGATGAAGACGGTGTGGGTCGATAGGAAGGATTGGTCTGCTAAGTTAAATGATGCATTGTGGGCGTATCGGACCGCCTACAAAACTCCTATTGGCACAACTCCTTATCGGTTAGTTTATGGGAAAGGGTGTCATTTACCAATGGAGTTAGCACATAAGGCGCTTTGGGCAATCAAGAATGTTAACGCGGATTATAAGGAAGCGGGTGAATTAAGAAAGTTGAAGTTGAATGAGATTGAGGAAATACGGGATGAAGCGTAAGAATGTGCTTCCGCGTACAAAGACAAACTAAAGAAAGTCCATGATGTAAAGTTGAAAAAACGGACTTTTGAAGTGGGTCAAAAGGTGTGGTTGTATAATTCAAGGCTAAAGTTATTTCCGGGCAAGTTAAAGAGCAAATGGATGGGTCCATATCTCATCACGAAAGTGGGTCAATTTGGTGATGTGGAGATCGAAGATGTTCAAGAGCAAACAAAACAAGTGGTGAACGGTCAAAGACTTAAACCTTACTTGGAAGGAAAGGACATCAATATGCTCGATGTGGACGGTTAGTTACTTTTTAAGCTCACCGGACGATGAAACAAATTAAGAGGCCAAGGTATGTTGTATATTTTAGTATAGATTAAATTAGTTTTTATTTGAAATTGGTTTTAAAAATTACCTTCTTCGCTTTGGAGTTGTCCAAATCAAGTGTGGGGAAGTCCTTGTGACTTTTATACCGTGTTGAGGACAAATCGGGTTTTTTATGTGGGGTAGGGATTTTTATTTGGTAATTTTTATTTTTATTTTTATTTGGTAATTTTTATTTTTTTTATTTGGTAAATTAGTTTTTATTATTATTTTTTATTATTGTTGGTTATTGATTATTGTGATGTTTAAAAAAAAAATTTAATCTGCAGGTCCTACCGTAGCTTACGATACCTACCGTAGGCTACGGTGGAGAGAAAAAAACCCACATTGGCTAGACTCTGTTTTACGGTGAGATTTTGTGAATCAAGGCCACCGTAGGCTACGGTGTCCACCGTAGCTTACGGTGGAGCCTTGAGCTGCGAGCGGGACCGGATCATTTATATATATATAAAAAAATCTCAATTAACTTACACCACATACATATTTTCTATCACTTTCACCATTCATTCCACCAAACTCCATCTTCCCCAAAACTTCAAAACCCTAACTCTTCAATCTACCATAACTTTCTCATCTCTCAACCAAATCAAGTGATTTTTGGGTCTAAATTGGCTAGAATCTTATAAGGGTTTCAGTTATACCATTGTGTTTGTGAGAATCTTTCATTTTGCTGGACGATTTTGGACAACCAAGTCCGAAATTTTTTTGAGTTTTTGTGTATTTTGAAGCTTGTTCATCTTCATTCTCTACAACAACAAGGTATGTAATCATTATCATTCTTGATGGTATATTGCAAGAAAATTGTAAGTTGTTCATAATTGTTGCTACACCCACACTTGCTTGAATTGTTGAGTTGTTGAATAATGAGTTTGAATGTGTTATGGTTGAAGATGATTAATATGATTTGAAACATAATTATGGGCATATTATTGGTCATTTAGTGGACATAATGTCAAAATTTTGTGAAATTGTTTGAAAAGTTGAATAATATGTCTAAGTAATATCTTCAATCATAATGTTAAGCAAGTGTGGGGATGTTCAAGGTTGAAAAGTGATTAACTTGCTCTTTTGTTGTTTTGTTGTTGTGTTTAGAACGGGTAGAAAAGGAAAGGAACCGGTTGGGTCTTCTAGTAACCCGACTGACCAACCGAAAAGAAGAAGGTTAATTCTTCAAAGGGATGACCCGGAAAGTGAGGAGGAAGAGGAGCAAATAAGGGAAAAGCCAATTTGGAGATCAGGGTCTTTGGCAGATCAACCTCAAGAATGGACAGCGGAGCTCTTCCATGATCAAATGAACGCGTTGAGACAGCGAACTGATGCGTTTATTTGCGAAAAAGAAGTAAGAGAAGAAGAATTTGGTCCATTTGGGGTTACCGCTAAATTCAGAGAGTTGGGTTGGGCAGCGGCTCTGAAATGTTATGACAAGGAATCAACTAACCTGTTCGATTCAGAAATACAAGAATGGATGGCTACCTTACGACAGGTTACAGTTAACCATCCATCAAAGCACAAGTTAATTGGTACTGTGAATGGGGTTCAAGTGGAAATGTCGTTTGACAGTTTGAGACGGGTGGCAAAATTCGATAGTAAACCGCATAACCAGTATAGGTTCCCGGATTTGGACGATTTGTATTTTGCACCCGAGAAGCACCCGATGTGGAACACAATGTTGGATGATTTGTTTTTGCCCGGGACATACACTGGGAAATTGTACCGAAAAAATTTAAAGATGGAAGCAAAATTGATGTTAACAATAAGCATCAATAACGTCATTCCGCGTCGGGGTGATAGGGTTGAGGTACGATATCCCGAAGTTCCAATATTATACACATTGCTACATGGCTCACCGATGATTTCATATCGATTTTTGGTAATGAGTAACGTATGGATAAGCTGGAATAGTGTGGACCGGAAGATCATACCACATTGTCGGTTAATAACGGCATTGTTGAAGAAATATGGTGCTATTCGAGTGGGTGATAGGGGTTCTTATAAGAAATTCAAGCCATTTGACATTTCACATTTGGGTTCCGGTTGGGTATATTCAACTTTCGAACGGTACCACAAGTTGAAGAGTGACTGAAGGAGATGGAGGGTTTTGAAGGAAGATGCAAGACCATTAAATGCGGGTGAAGCGGATGACTCGGAAAGTGAAGATGAGATGAGTGGTGATGAGGCATATCATGATGATCCAAATGTAACTCATATGAATGTGGATCAAGTGGGACCGAGTGGGGGTGGAAGTCAACCGGGAATGCAATCGGGTTATGTGGGAAGTGCATTTGACTATGCACAAAGGCCGTATGATTCGAGTTGGGCTTATCAAGGAACAATGCAAGAGGTGGTAGAAAGACAAAGACCACCCACATTTGGGAATTGGCCCGAATATTTCCAAACCATTTTTGATCAACAAACCTTCATCGGTACGAGCATGGAAAGGGCATTAAAGCAGAATTATGATCGACAAGAGTTGTGGAACCGCACCCATGCATATGACTTTGAGGATAACATGAACCGCCAATACCTTGATGATCGTCAGCGACGGATTCATGACGCGTGACATGCGGGACAGCCGGTTGTGGCCGACCCGCCATATGTGGGTTACACCACTTTGCCACCGTATGATGGTAGTGTGTCATACCCTACACCACCATTGCATCATTCCAGGTGGGTGGATCCCAATCAAGGTTCAAGTCAAAGCACCTCGCAACAACAAGGAGGTGAGCAAGGTGGTGATGGTCAAGATGCATTTGGATTTGGTGAGTTCAATGATGTGATGACATCCATTTTCGGGCCGGCCCGACCGCCCTTCTTCTGATGGAATCTCGTGTTACCAGGTGAACATCATTTGTATAGTTTTGTATAATTATTTTGTGTCTTTATGTGTTTTTGGGTGGATGGGTGGTGGACAAAATACTTTTGATTAAGTATTATGGGAATGTGTTGGAATGAAGGTGGTGTTTAACAAGTGGTTTGTTTTATTTTTCTTAAAACCGTACATTGGGGACAATGTATCCCAAGTGTGGGGATGAGGAAAATTTTCCTTTGTTTTTGTTTGTTCAGAAAAAATTAAAAAAAAAAAACAAAAATCAGAAAAAATTACATTAAAAAAAATAAAAAAAAATCAGAAAAATTTTTAAAAAAATATGTTCAAAAGAATCGGAAAGTGGTAAGATGGCGGGGTAAAGTTTTGGTCCCTTTTCATGGTCACAATTCCCTAAATAACATGTGCCTAGTTGTTTTTAAAAAAGGGAGATTGTGTAGTTTTCTAATCAAGGTTAGCATGCTTTGGGTGTAATAACTTGCATAACACGTTCATTTACACTTGAGAATTGAGATAGTATTGTTTGGTGAGACGGTTGATATTCTCCGATAGAACTTGTACAATTAGTGCATTTCGAGATCTTCGCTTGGCATGAGTGCAAAAGTGATGAGGCACTTAGGTTAAGCCTCGTCTGGATGAGCGAGAGTGTGGGTTTTGGGGGGTTGGGGCCTCATACATTATACATAAGAGAATGGTTATGTGAGGGGCTGGGGGTTGGTTCCTTTAGAAAACCTTATTGGGCCTATTCTTTTATTTGATCAACCCCGGTGTTATTTTGCGAAACGATCCGACTTAATAGGATTCTATGTAATTGTTTTAGTATTCATTAGTTAGAGATGTGAAGCATTATGTTTATCATGCTAGTATGTAATGTTCAAGTATTTTATTAGTTAAAAAAAAGTTTGTGTTAGAATTGCAATGTTTATGTATGCAATGTTCAAAGTATTATATATTGAAAAAAAAGAGAAGTTCGTAATGTTTATAGTTGTTTATTTTATTGTTATTTTTCTTAGATTGTTTGTAATAAGTCGGATTGGATCGCTTGAGCTACTTTCAATATTCCCTTCCATACCCTTACACTTGGCCCCATTGCAACCCGTTTTAAGACCTCTTAATTTGTATTCATTTCAATAAGCATTTACATAGGTGGAGATTTGATGATCGTACAAGCGTATGCGAGGAGAATTGATTAAATATGAAACGTATGGATAATCACCAATAAAAAGGTTAATGTGTAAATGTGTTACGTATAGGTAAAAACCGAAAGCATGTTAGGTTTGGTTAGAAATCTTCGGTTTAAATGGAACATCAAGTGAACTAGTGCACCCGATAAAAATAAGGGAATAGGGTATGACTTGGGACCTTAACTGAAACGGATTTATGGTAAGATCGGTGGATACAAGTTGAAAATAAGAAAGATTTTGTTTTGAGGCAAGCAACGTGTAACTGTGGGAATGTGACGGGTGGTCCATGGGACAACCCTTAAGTAGTTTAAGTTCATGAATAATCATGTGTTTCGTTGGTTTATCTTGTTGAATTAGATAACTACGTTTACTCGTGTAATAGTAGGTATGAAAAGCTAGATGATGGAATTACGAGAACGTAAGCGAAAACGGTGGCGAAAACGGACTTGGAACGAAGTAAATATCAAGAAAACAAGAAATTGGTGGTGAAGACCACCGTAGCTTACGGTACCCACCGTAAGTTACGGTGGGAGTTGGAGAATTTTGGCTGTCGTAAGACAGTTGCTAGCCACCGTTGGCTTTTTGGAAGCCACCGTAAGCTACGGTGGCCACCGTAGCTTACGGTGGAGGCAAAGCTGCAGTTTTGTAACTGCCGTTTCTACTTGTATTGGAGACGGATTTTCATATCTTTTTCATATCTTTTCATCTAAGAAACACCTGGAGGCGATTTTTGGAGACAAGAATATTATTTTGAGTGTGGTAATCATTAAAGACTTGTTTTTGATTCATATGCAATTTATAATCGAAGGAATGACGAACCGAATCATGCTCGGCTAAACTCTTTTATGTTTTCCCTCAGATTGTAAGGTTTATTATGCTTGTTTGGTTGAATGTTTTATCAATTTCTGAGATAATATTTGATCTTATTAATTTTATTATTATGATGTTTATGTATTGATTGATAGATTATTAGTTTATCGATTTTGTGTTCTAAACCGTCAGTTCTTGGTTCTTTAGGTAATCGAGATTAATCGGGAGGGATTTAGGGTTAGATAAACTAATTGGTTTTTGATTGATCACCTTGCGTTGTATAATCCAAGTACTTGATCTTCATTTATCGCATTCGTTTACATAAACACGAACTCAGTTTAAACATCAGTTGTAACATTCATGGAAACTTGAAACCGAGGGAAGGCATATTTTTGCATATTGATTAAAACTCGTTTATTGCTTAATTCTTTTTGTTATCAAAACCCAAACAACCAAATCGTTGAATTTACTTTTTGTAGTTAGTTTAATTTAGATAAATTACATAACTAATTGGTAACACAATTTCCACAAACTCCTTGTGTTCGATATCCTCTTACCGCTATCTAATTAGTTGTATTCGGTTTATTTTTGAGTGAGTCTTCGACCTCACGTCACACACACACACAAACTCCGAGGCTATGCCTCAACATTTAAAGAAAACTTTTCGAAATTAGATTGCTTTTATTTACGGGAAATTCCTTAAGAATTCCCACCTGTTGTTTTCACTCGTAAACCTTAAGGTTAGGTTATGTGGCATGTCCCTATGATAAATGAAAGGGGAAGAGAAACTGTGAGTTGGGCAGTGGCAAAACGGTTCCAAGAACCAAAGGTAAGATGCTATTTCTTACCTGGGTGATAACCTGACCACAGTACTCAACCCTATGGACCCGAGCGAGACCCATAAATGCCATATGACCGACACCTTAGGTTAATTTTAACCGAATTCACGGTGATTCGTGGCAAAACTCGGTTTTCCCGATTATTGTGTTTTGTTAGTTAAATGGTTAGTTGGGTGAAAAATCCATGGAACCCATGGGCACTCCTACTATTCATTTCTTAACTTGATTTCATATTTTTGTTGGAGTAATCAACGTGGTGATTCACAAGATTCTCCGGCTACCCATATTTATTTCGATAGTTCGTTATTTAGTTTGGTCGGTTAAAACTCCATGTAACGCTCATTGGGCCGAAAAACTTCATTGCATTGTTAATTCGTTAATTAGTTGGGACAATCAAATTGCCATGTAACGCTCATGGGTTGTCCAACTCAGTTGTTTTTCGTTAGTTCGTTGGGTCATTCAAATTGCCATGGAAAGCTCATGGGAGGCCAACATCCACAATTTATATTTCGTTAGTTTATTGTAAACTTAAAAACCTAAATTTTAAACTGACTTAACTCCTCATGTAGTCATCACACATTAATCTTATTGACTACATCATTTAATAACTATTTACGCTATGTACCCCACTCATCTTATAAACTTTAACTTTTAATCCTCATGACACAATTCCCTTACTTATTAACGCAACATTATTATAAGTTATCTTCATATTTAAACATTTTACTATTCTTATGATTTCCTCAATTTATACTTCATCTTACAAATCCTCATTTTTGGCCCCTATAGAATGTCTCATTCAATAAACCACTGTCATCCTCGACATCAATCATTTGATTCTCACAACCACCGTATGCTTCCTGTATCGCCAAAGAAATAGCTATTGCGATCCCTAGGATAGTGACGCGAATTCCTCTACTGGTTCAACTTTTCCCGCTAATTCCTCTACTGGTGACTACAAACCTTCTACCTCCACTCATCTCACAACAAGAAACGTAAGAACCTTGCCGCAACATAACCTACCTACCCGCAAGTCTCCTCAAACAAGAAACCTTACATCGGTCCTTTTCCGTCATGTTCCATTGGTAACTATCTCGTCAAACAATCCCTATGTCGTCGCTGCACCTAATGCAATCGTTATGGCCATCTTGATAACACCAGTTGTGTCCCGCCTACTTCACAAGCTGTCCCGCAACAACCTACCCCTCATGCCCAACCTAATGTTCCTAATACCTATGCTTGCTACAATTGTAAGGACCCAAATCACCTCCGTAATGCGTGTCCTCAACTTACCCAAGCTTATCAAGCCCAATTTACGACTACACCATATTTCTTAACCCATGCTCAAATCCATCAACCACATGTCCCTCAAGCTCCTCCCATCAATCAAGGTCAACCTTACTTAACTCAACACTACCAAACCTCGCAACCACAAGCTCAAGTTTACCAGACATATTTCTAACAAAAAATTCTCTTGCAAACCGTTCAAGCTTCAGTTTACCACGCAATGCCGAATCAACTTACCTCAGCTGTTCCTACTCCTGCAACTCCTCATGGTGCCTCAAGTCACGCCAATTAAGCTACTCAACGATACTGAAGACCTTTTTCGTTCCCTTTACTTATCTTATGTATTGTAACGCCTCTTTATGGCCTTGAATTATTTTCCCACTTAAACTATTTATCTTTCATCTTATGAATAAATTCCCTTTTGATTGTTTATTAAAAACTACTTCTATCTTATTTCCTACCTTTGTTAACCTTAAATATTAATAAATTATCTTTTCTTAAACTTTAAATACTTATATATTTACATTTAAAGTCTTCTTAAAATTTCTTACTCTATTGAAATTCACTTTAACTTTCGAAATTATTTTATACATTGGTGACTTTTTAGTGAATTAAATTAAAACTCCTGGAAAAAAAAATTTGTTTCCTCAAAATCTTGTTTTACTCAAATGTTTTGTAAACCCACACGATGAGACGAATCATGTGGACCATCCAACGATGACAATAATTATGGTCCGGAACATAATTATCGAAGTCCTCTCATGGAAATCATGATACGTAAAATTGTGTGTCATGATATAGAATCGAAAGTAGTTGGGATAATGATACAAATGTAAAAATGATAAAGACATGGTGGATACACCGCTGATACATCCTATATATAAGTGCCTTTATCAGATTTGTATTTGGAGCGTTATTTTAACTATTCAAAGTTCTGTGCTATGATAAATTTTTTTAAATTTTATTTTAAAATTTCCTTTAAATTTAATGGTGGTGTTGTAATATCCTTTAATTTCGGGATGAAATTCCCTAAAGTAGGGGAGACTATAACAACTCGGGTTTTCCATCTAATATATTATATCCGTTACTCGACTTATTTGCGTTTTTGGTAAACTAATTATTAAAATATTATATTATTAATTATACTTTAATATCCGTTTTAACTTTGATTAATATACACTTTTCACCTACTAACTAGCTTTAACCCAACCTTGTATCCATTTATAATTTACAAGGACTAAATATGCAATTTACTTATATTAATCCAACCCATTAACCCATCAGCTAACCCATCTATCCAAATCCGTATCCAGTTCTCAAACCCGACCCGCTTAGGATTCTTGCGCCTTAATTTTTGGCATAATCATGGAAATTGTTTTATGCATATCGTTATACTTACCTTAAACGTCATTACCGACATATCTAATTAGGAAATTGAGATCAATATGATACGATTTGACCAAAATAGAAACCCTCTTTATACCCGTTTCTCATTACACGCGTAAACGAACACCACAAGTCAATTAAGCAGACATTCAGTATCATCATCCCAGCGCAAACAATACTCCTTTTGTTAATTTGATCATAGGCATCTGCATCTAGGCGTTCTGGAACCCATTAGCGCCTGCTACTGTTCTATCTCGTTAACCCATCTCCGTTCATCATACAAGGTAATTGAATACATGTTTGGGATCACGAATTGATGCTGATCAATAACCTATGGTTAATTTGATCAGTTATAACTAATTTGATCAAATCGATTTTAGGGTTTGGTTAATCAAAACTGGTTGTTTATAGTTTGTGTTTATTAATTTTAGAAACTGTTTCTAATCGCTTGTAGATGTATCCCAGCCGGTTAATTCACGCGTTTTGTGGGGCAGAGGTCGTGGGTTCGACCCTAGTACCCGATATTTTTGGGATTTTTCTTGTTTTATTTATTTTTTTAAATCATTTAACAACTATATTAACTAATAATGAGTATTTTAATAAAAATCAACTTTGTAATACTCGTTTAACTCACGTTTTCATTCGTGTATATATATATATATATAAAGCATATTATAACTAACGTTTTAATAGATATATAAATCAAGTAAACTAACTTTTATATATTTATAAAACTACAAATAATATTTATTAAGTTATGTTGTTATAAATCTTTATTAAGTTATATAATGTTTCCAAAAATTATAATTACTTAAGTTAAGTATTTTATTTATAATTTTATATAATTAAAATATGTTATTTTTCTATAAACCTTTGATAAATAAAAGTGATACTAAAATATAATCTATTAATATTAAATTTACGTTAGAATGCACTCGATCATCGAACCCCGAATCTTTATCTAATCTTAGTTTCGTTATATAAATTATTCTTATGTTCCTCAATTATTCGTTAATAGGACATCTCGTCAGTATTCCTTGAAGAGTTTGATCTATCATCCACATTCTTATTATATTGTTTTCACTTTTATTCGTCTATCGAGGTGAGTACCACATTCCCCTGTTTTACCGCTTTCAATGTTTTGGGGACATATGCGTAAATTGTTTTTCTCATATATACTTATACATAAAACTGCAACTTTGTCTTATGTGTTAACAACTTATACCTTACTTGTTTATGTGCTTATTTGCTTTGTATGCTTTCGCATTCGGAGAGGTCCAACATAATCTCAGTCTAGTATGATCATACGCCAGTCGTTATAGCTTTGTGCTTCTCGACATCTCAGTTATACTTGCTCATTTGGTTATTTTGTTATTCGCATATGACTTGTTGCAAATACATATTTTTATTTATACTTTGAACTGGCATGTTGCTCACTCAACCTCGTGTTGACAAACTAAATTATTTTCAACGCATATGCAGGTATTCGTTTGACGTGAAGTACAAGATCACTTAAGGATTTATGCTAGAAGAAAAACTTAATAAGATATATTGTTATTGATTGATATATGTACTTGTGTATTTAAATTTTGTATGGATAATTGTTATTTGGAAATTTATTTAATAGATATCGACACTTTTAATTATGCATGATAGTAACCTTGAGAGCTGTGATAATCAGTTCACGCCCCGGCATTTCCGCCGTAGGTTGGGTGCGACAGGGGAGGGCCAAGACAGGCTCCGACATGACTGCCACATTTAACTCCTTGAAAGCTGCTTGGCATTGCTCGTCCCATACCCACGGCTTATTTTTCTTGAGCAGATCCGTCAACGGAGCAGCCTTCGCGGAATACCCCATGATGAAGCGACGATAATAGTTAACCAACCCAAGGAATGAGCATAACTCCGGAACCTTGGTTGGTGCCTCCCATTCTTGAATAGCTTTAATCTTCGCTTCATCCATCTTGAGTTTACCTTCTTTGATCCGGTGACCCAAGAACTCTACCTTTTCTTGGGCGAACGAGCATTTCTCCAACTTAACATATAGCTCGTTCTCTCGTAGTACTTGGAACACTTGCCGCAAGTGTGCTACATGGTCCTCAATCGTGCGGCTATATACTACGATGTCATCCAGGTACACCACCACAAACTTATCCAAGAATGGATGAAAGAGCTTGTTCATCAAGGTACAAAAAGTTGTTGGAGCATTTGTAAGGCCAAACGGCATCACGAGGAATTCATACGATCCATACCTTGTGATGCAAGTGGTCTTGGCCTCGTCCCCCTCGGAGATTCTTACTTGATAGTAGCCCGGCCGCAAATCCAGCTTCGAAAAGTACTTAGCATTGCCAAGTTGATCGAACAAGTCAGCAATTAGCGGTATAGGGTACTTGTTTTTCACCATTATTTTGTTGAGCGCCCGGTAGTCAATACACATGCGCAACGTTCCATCCTTCTTCCTTTGAAATAGAACCGGGGCACCATATGGGGATTTGGAGGGACGTATGTACCCGGCATCCAGCAGCTCCTTTAGTTGTCTACGTAACTCCTCCAACTCGGGTGGTGGCATTCGGTAAGGTGCCTTGGACGGGGGCTTTGCACCTTGTTCCAATTCGATCTCATGATCGACCTCTCGACGTGGAGGAAATCTCTTGGGAAGCTCCGTGGGAATAACATCCTTGAACTCCTCCAAGACTCCTTTGATCTTGGTTGGCACGGAAACCGGCTTGTCTACTTGAGCCTCCACCTTTGCTACAGCCAAGTAGCATAACTCTTTTTTGCTGCATCCTTTCTTGAATTGTATGGCTGACATGGTCTTTAGCCCTTCCTTCCACCCACGTTCCGTATTCACCATACAAGTCTTCCCTTCACAAGGAATGCAAATATAGTTGGCGGGCGGCAATAGAATGGCCCTTACTTGATCAAAGAACTCCATGCCAAGCACCACCTTGAAATCGTCCATTTCAACAATGGTGAAGTTAATCTGCCCAGCCCAATCTCCAATATGAATGTGGACGTTCTTAACTTCCCCACGTATTGGCTTAGCGGAGGTGTTGACAGTCTTGATGGTACCATTCCCTTGAACTATGCTAACACCTAGCCGCTTAGCTCTTCAAGGCCATGAAATTGTGAGTGGCACCCGTGTCAACCATGGCACGGACCTCACTTCCCATTATCTTCGCACGAACAAATTGTAACCCTTTGTTCAGCGTGGATCGGCATTCGACTTGTGCCTTGATCGCATTAAGCACTTGCATTTACCCCATGCAAGTATCATTGTCCTCCTTACAGCATTCTTCTTGGGCGATCATGGCATGTAAGCTGGCCTTCTTTGGACATTCCCTAGCTCGATGTCCAAGCCCGTCACAAATAAAGCAACGTTCATCCGTTTTCATGGGCTTCTATCGCAGGCTTTCCATTGTGGCGTAGCCTTATGGTCATTGGGCTGATGTGGCTTTACTCCCCCACCTTTCTCGTGGCTTGGCTTGCGATCCTTGGGCTTTTTATTCTCCATCTCCTTTCGAGGGTAGTCGTTGAGCCCTTCAGCTATAGCGATGGTTGAAGATAGATCTTGGACACCCCTTCGTTTCAGCTCCACTCTAGCCCAAGCTTGTAGGCCAACGAGAAAGTTGAAGAGTCGGTCTTTCTCCGTCAGGTCCGGTATCTCAAGGATTATTGAAGTATACTCATTGATGTAGTCCTTGAGAGAACCGGAGTGCCTTATGTTCCGGAGACGAAGCCTCACTTCATCTTCAACATTCTCCGGATAAAATTGCTTCTTAACTTCTCGAACAAAATCAGCTCACGTATGAATAAGACACGTACCTTCATTGATTTCCACTGTTTTATGTCTCCACCACAAAGCCGCGGTGTCCTTCAAGTAGGCCGAAGCCATGTTGATCTTCACTTGGTCATCCGTAATACCGATCCCTTTAAAGTATTGCGCCATCTCCCACAAGAAATTCTCTACAGCCTTGGCTTCTCGTTTTCCCATGAACGGAGATGGCTTAGGAACGTCTACCTTTGGCCCCAAGGCTAAGACGTTTCCTCCAGCAGCAACATTCACCATGGCATTGGTGCAGTTGTTAATCTTGGTTTCCAACCCAAGAATGGTTCGATGAACGTCCACCGATTGTCTATCCATGTCTTGACGCATCTGAATGATAGCATCCTTTATCATCAGCTGCATCTCTTCCCTCATGGCATCGAAAGTAGCCTTCATGTCCACACGAAGGTCACTTAGATCAGTCTCCAACGCTTCCACTCGTTGGACAGCGTCATCGAACTTAGCCTCCGGCCCGGATGCTGAATTCTCCAATTCAGTCACCCGTTTGTCCAAGGACTTATCCTTGGATGATCCATGACTCTTCTTGCCTCCATGGTGCGAAGTCTCGTCTCGCCCACGTTCTCCTTCAACAGTAGAAATTCTCAAGCCTACGTCCTTTCCCGAATCAGCCATTTCCCAATCGAATCGACGGGCTCTGATACCACTTGTCATGGAGTTAACCCTTAGACTCTCGTGCGGCACTTAGACTCCTTCTAAGTTCAGCCTTGATCACCAAAACGCAGCAATGATTCTTAGACTTGAAAGGGAACACAAGATTGTTGAGAATGCTTGAGGGAACTTAGATTGAACAAGAGAGCTTTGTAAAGGAAACTTTGTATTGCAAACTTGAATTGGTGATTTACAAATGGCTGGTTACAAGTATTTATACTACCCCCCCCCCCCTCATGTTCTAGGAGTTTCTTTCTAGGTCCTTCTACTAATAAAATATTACAAAATATCTAAGATATTTTACATGTAATATTATTATATTTACAAGGACTATTCTAGTAACTTTCTACCAGATTTTTCCATGAAGATTTCTAGGGTTTTCTTTAGAAAATATCCAAGATATTTTCTAAGTCTTGAACTCTTGAATCTGCTGGAAATTTTCATTAAAACGAACCATCCTGATCAGAAATTAGGCGGGTCGTGACACTAAGCCATAAAGCAAAGATATACAATATATAATCCAAAAACACACTAACAGTTTTGCAATGATATAACATTTACACATCAAGTCAAACAATTCTCTCATTTCCTGCATTCAAAATCTATGAATTCAAAATGTTAAAACACCCAAACAATAAGAAGAAAAGAAAAAAGAAAGTCTCCTATTAACGAAAAATAATGTTTCTGTAATTTTAAAGAAAAATAAAGCAGTCCAAAGCAATGTGAGGGTTATCAAGATCCTCTGTAACAGCAGACCCTGAATAACTCAATGTAGACAACACGTCACCAACTTCAACACCTTCAACTTTTGAACCAACTTCATACCCAAATCTCTCTTTCTTCTTCAAATAAATCGGTCTTTCTTTACTAATCACATTACGGTTTGGACTCGGTGGCCTCACATTCGCCTTTACACTACGATTACTCTCATTGTGTGTGTTCACTGAGAACAACATTGGCTGCCTTTGATAGTTACTTGTATTCCCACTTAATCTTCTACTCGGAGAAGGTGATCTCATAGTGTTAACTCTCCCGTTCACAACACCATGACCATACGACAATCTTTCTTTCTCAATTCTAAGGCTTTTCTGTCGTGTAAGCGTTGGAGAGCTCGCACGCGCCCGTTTATGTGTGCTTCCGGGACTCAATTGCTTCACCGTCACTCCGGTCTTCTTGACTGGATCTAAACCAATTATTTGAGGGTTTTCCATAGCACATGATTGTAAAAAATCATTAGAAAATGTTCTGTCCACTTTGGAAAATGCTATTTAGGAGGAACAAGAAGACACTGATGACAATGAAGAAGAGCCACAACTACTGCTTTGGGTAGAACAAGCTAAGGAAGCCGAGGTTGTTGTTGTTGTTGTTGTTGAAGGTGGAGATTGTACGGTTTTCCGTTTTCGTGGTGGCGATGGTGGCGGCGGATACGACGGAGTAGATAGCGGTGATTGGGAGATGACAAGCTTGTCTTGGACATTAGGGTTAGCTTGGGGTGGTCTTCTTGGTTTGCATGTGCTAATGCAACAACCCATTTGGTGAAAAATATGAGTAGCAACTCACGCTGTCCAAGGTACGAGTTACGAGGGTTTGGGTTTATAGGCAAAAGATAAAGGTGACTTTTGCTTTTGTTAGGTAGTTTGAATTTAGTTGGCGTGCGGGCGGTTGTGCGATGTATAACGTTGGCCAACGGTTGCTTTGTAAAGCAAAATGATGATTGTTTACTTTTTCCTTCCATTATCGTTTACCTGGTGGATGGTGCATACATAAAGCTACGTCAACAAGTTTATCTAAACTTATACAATAAAAGTCTCATATATTATATAATTCTACATGGATTATTAAATAAACAAAGGCTAAAAGTAAGAACAATTTTTGATGAAGGCATGTATTGAGAATTAATATGTCTTTATCCTTTTTGTTTTTGATACATTTAGGTCTATCGCCCCCGATGCTGCTATGTTTTTAAAAAGAATTCAGCGGGTCGTGCACAGTAACTTAACAACGCCGAAGAACGATAACTTTATTTTCAGTAGGATCGGTTTTGCCATTCAAAAGGGGATGACGGCGTAGCTTGTTGCCCGCTTACCTGCCTCTCTGTTGTAACTGGATCCTTCTTTTTAGTTAAATAAACAATTTTCTCATCAGAATAGATATTAATAATTAAAAAAGTTTTGTGTATAAAAATAAGAGACTATTGGATAAAAAAATACCTTCCGTTTCTACTGACACAAAAGTGATACATTCTCAAAACTATTTAACAAATTAGCCTTTATGTTTAATACGGACCTACAATGAAAAGAGTGTTTCTAATCGTGTCCGATTTACGAAATCTAAACAACCAATTGTAGCAACCCAAATTACTTTTGTCCGGTTTCACCCAAAATACACTATACATATAGGGTGGTGTTTCCAAATTACCCGATTTAGTTTTTCCAGACGAAGCTTCTAGATTATTTGGCAATTGCGTAATTTTAGGAGATCTATCTTCCCTTATCAACTATACTAGATTTCTAAGGGGTGGTGTTTCAACCAAACCACTCAAAACTACCTTGAATTTTCATCCTTAATGAGTGACAGTTAGCTCTTAGATACAAGGAAATGTGACTAGTTTAATATTTTGGTCAAAGCCTCACGTGAAAACGAGTATATAAATTTAAATGAATCTAAATTCATTCAATTTCATATTTGTATTTGAATAAACTCGTACAATAGAATCAGTTTTAAAACCAGTTTCAATAAGCATCTCTTTGGATGGATTTTCTCAAAATATAAAATAAAAAAAGTAAAAAAATTATGAGTGGGTGCGTATAGTAGACATTTCATTTTTCAGCAGAGCATCGATCAAGACTTCTTTCTTTTATCGACCAATTAAGTAACGTCGGGTATTTTGTTCGCGGCTCTTATTGGCTAAAAGTAGCCCTAGCCGGCCACTAATTCGGACGGACAGAGTCCCTAGCGATCCACCTATTGAGGGATTCCCAGATAAAACCCGACCCCCACACCCGTCAAGCGGCACGACAACAAGGAGCCGGTAAAACCGGGAGAGATCATGACTCGAACTCTGACAAATCAGGATCATCCCTCATAACTCTCATATAAGTTGATGATGGTAAGATTTGAACCCGCTACCTCAAACTAATAAAGTGAATGCTTTACCATTTAGCTACACCCAGTTTTATATCGATTTCTACATTTCTAGAGTAGTTTTACCCACTATTTATATTTTCAAAAAAATAAATAAATACACTTATTTTATCCTCATCTTTAAAACAAAAACATGACATATTATGGTACCTTCTTACACTTAGCAAACGTCAATATCTTTTAATATAACATAACTATGTTATAAACTCATGTATTATACGAGACTGTGTAAAAAATGCTAAACTTAACATAATGTTTTTTAATATATTAGGAGCTCCTTAACCAAATTTCATTTGTATGGAATATTGAACATATAAATTAGAAAGCCATATAAGTGGCTAGTCTCACACTGATGTCACACAACAACCATTGAAAGATATCAAGGCCACTTATATGTTACAATTTTTTTTAATTTTAACAATGATGTCATTATTTGGGTTGCACACAATTCGTGATAAATAAGTGCTACATCAATTAACATGATAACTGTAAGGCCCCTTCCGGTGTCCTACTTTAACGTTGGATTTACTTATAAACACAGTTTTTAAGAACAGAGTTAATTAAAATTTTACGCAGAATATAAAAATATCAATATATATTACATAACCTTCAAACATTGTCTTAACATAATTCAAACTTTGTCTTTCAAATAAAACATTAATAAATAAAACATCGAGAGTCTTTAGATGTCAGCCTCATGTTCATCTGCCATTTGCCCCGCTCAAGCTAGCTGTCTCATTCTACTCACATGCGTGCATACTAAAAGTCAGCTACGTTGAGTGAGTTATAGTTAATCAGTCAACATACAATACATACACTTAGCTTCACATATGTATCCGAAGATACATACTTAAATACTTTACATATCACCTTTCTTTCATACGTTCATACATACATACATACATACATACATACATTCATACTTTCATTCTTTCTTTTTATACATACATACTTGCATACATCACGTCCTATAACCTTCGCATATATTATTAGGGTCTATTCCCTACATTCGCATATATTATTAGGGTATGTTCCCTTCATTCGCAAATTGTTATTCCTCTGTTTAACTGGCTCGGCTAACTGTACATTAATACGTGTATCAATACTGGTCCTAATCACATTATTTGGGTTTTAATAGAAACAGTTAAGTCTTGCCTATTCGTTAGATTACATTGTATTTAAACACATCGCATCCGAACCCTCTGGTATTCGAATACATGCATTCGAATACTCTTGTATTCGAATACTTTTGTATTCGAACCCTTTGTATTCTTTTTCTTTTCTTTTCTTCCCTTGTTCGATTAGACCTATAACTTGTATTCTAGTAAAACACTTTTATACACAAGGAGATTGTATACGAATTCTCAATTGTATTCTAATTCTCAATTATATTAAATTCTCAATTGTATTCTAATTCTCAATTGTATTCAAATTTCAATTTTATTCTAATTCTCAATTGTATTCAAATTCTCAATTGTATTCTAATTCTCAATTGTATTTTAATTCTCAATTGTATTCTAATGAGCTGTTACTTTTTGGTCCATTAGTATCGTTTTTCGAGCCATCGGCTATCATCCATTCTCCTAACTTTGTACCATATTACCCCTAAACGTTTCCGTGACCTCCTTCGCCCAAGATTTGGTGCGGGTATCATAAAGTTTGAATCTTTATTAGTTTTATAAGCCTTTAAGTTAGAACTAGGGTGTCTAAGTAAACCGTATATACTAACATGTTGTTAAGTTCACACATCAAGTTGGTATCTTTATGACCCATCTATACCCGATTTACTCTAGGGTTATGTTTTAGGCAAACCGTTCTTAAAAACGTAACCTTTAAGGATAAAGAATATACCTTTATGCGTTTTTAGGCTACGATTAGCTTTGATATGCAACAATAATCTAATATCTTGTTTGTATACCCAAGATCTATCAAGATCTAGCTTGGTTTTGGGTCTTGGATCCTTGGCTGATTTTAAGGGAGTGTTTGTGTATGTTTTAGTGTGTGTAGGGAGGCTAGGAGATGAGAAATGAGGGTTTTAGGGAGGTTTAAGGAGTATTTATACTCCCTTAAGCCCATGGACCTGAGGCCCATCCCCACCCTTTAGTCCATCTTTTCTTAACCAAGTCCATGCTTCTTTATTATATTTAATCTTGATTAAATAATGACACACTGTATAACGAACAAAATCTCTTTATTGATTAATATTAAAAGTAGGATGTTACAAGTCTTCCCTCCTTAAAGAGGTTTCGTCCCCGAAACCTAACTACTACTTAAACAATTATGGGTAAAACTTGCGCATCTCTTTCTTAACTTCCCAAGTCGCATCTGATCCCTTGTGATGCTTTCATATCACCTTTACCAACGGGATAACTTTGTGATAAAGTTGCTTCTCCTTGCGGCCAACTACCTCTATAGGTTGTTCAATGTAGGTCAGCTGTTCATCAACCTCGATGTCTACCAATGGCACATGAGACGTGTCATCAGCCAGACATTTTCTCAAATGAGAAATATGGAAGGTTGAATGAATTCCTTCCAACTCTTCGGGTAAATCTAGCTTATAAGCCACTTAACCCACACGATCTATAATCTTAAACGATCCAATGTACCTTGGACTTAACTTTCCTCTCTTTCTAAAACGAATGATTCCCTTCCAAGGCGAGACCTTGAGCATCACATTGTCACCAAAGTTGAACTCGATAGGTCGTCACCGCTTATCAGCATACGATTTCTGACGATCTTGAGCAGCTTTCATCCTTGCCTTGATTTGATCAAGTTTCGAAGAGGTTTCTTGCACAACCTCTAGGCTTCCCATCTCTTTCTGACCAATCTCTCCCCAACATACAGGAGTTCTACATCGTCTTCCATTCAACATCTCGAACGGCGGCATACCAATACTTGAATGGTAGCTGTTGTTATAGGAGAACTCTGCCAGGTGCAGATGATCATCCCAACTTCCTCCAAAGTCTAGGACACAAGCACGTAGCATATCCTCAAGGGTTTGAATAGTCCTTTCAGACTGCCCATCTGTTTGAGGTGATACGCCGTACTGATGTTTAGTCTTGTCCCCATTGCTTCATGGAACTTCTTCCAGAATCTTAAAGTTAATCGAGTATCTCTATCAGACACTGTCGACAATGGCACTCCATGCTTAGTCACAACCTCTTTTATGAACAAACTTGCTAACGTTTCTGACGAGATAGTCTCTTGTATAGGCGGAAAGTGAGCACTCTTTGTTAACGGTCCACAATCACCAAAATGGTATCATGATGTTTAGTTGTACGAGGTAGCTTAGTTATGAAATCCATGGTGATGTGTACCCATTTCCATTCAGGTATCTCCATAGGCTGCATCTTCCCATAAGGCTTCTTGTGTTCATCTTTGACTTGCAAGCAAGTTAAGCACTTACTAACATAATCTACTACATCATTCTTCATACCCGGCCACCAATAGTCTCTCTTCAAGTCTTAATACATCTTAGTGGCTCACGGATGAATTGAATACCTTGACTTATGAGTTTCATCTAAGATTCGACCCCTAAGACTTCCAGGGCATGGAATCCACATACGGTCAAACATAGTCTTAACACCATGAGTGTTTTCCATCAATTCGTCTTGCTGACCGAAAATCCTTTCCTTCTTCACTAACCCTTCATCTACCAGCACTTCTGTCTGCACCTTGATGATTTCTTCGAAAAGACTTGAGTTCATGATCAATTGGTATGACCTCACTGTTGCAATGACTTCTTCATTCTTATGACTTAGCGCATCAGCGACCTCATTAGCTTTACTAGGATAGTACTTGATATCGCAGTCGTAGTCCTTTATTAGCTCCAACCATCTTCTCTGTCTCATATTCATTTCCTTCTGCTCAAAGAAATACTTCAAACTCTTATGGTCAGTGTAAATAGTACACTTAATACCATATAAGTAGTGTCTCCAAATCGTGAGAGCATGCACTACTGCTGCTAGCTCTAGATCATGCGTTGGGTAGGTACTTTTATGAACCTTCAACTGTCTGGACGCATAAGATATAACCTTTCTTCGTTGCATTCACACGCAACCTAACCCACGATGCGACGCATCAGTGCAAACCACCAAGTCCTCGTCACTATTGGGTAATGCAAGGATTGGAGCTTGTGTGAGTCTTTTCTTTAATTCCTCGAAAGATTCTTCTTGATACTTACCCCAACTGAATACTACAGACTTTCGGGTCATACCGATCAACGGTGCGGCTATCTTGGAGAAGCCTTCGATGAATCTTCTATAGTAGCCAGCTAACCCTAGGAAACTTTATATGTCAGTCGGGTTCTGCGGAGTTTTCCAATTAGTTATCGCTTCGATCTTAGTTGGGTCTACAGTAATCCCTTCAGGATTGATTACATGACCTAGAAATTGCACCTCTCGCAACCAGAACGCGCATTTTGAAAACTTAGCATACAACTTCTCTTTCTTCAAAGTCTCCAATACTTCCCTCAGATGCTTAACATGATCAGACTCTCTCTTTGAATATATCAATATATCATAAATGAAGACAATAACTGACTTATTCAACATCGGCCGGCACACCCTATTCATCATATCCATAAATGTTGCGGGAGCATTTGCTAGACCGAACGACATCACGAGGAACTCGTAGTGTCCATACTGCGTCTGAAACATTGTCTTAGGGATGTCTGCCTCTTTCACTTTTAGATGATGATAGCCTGATCTGAGATCTATTCGTGAGAACCAACTCGAACCTTATAGTTGGTCAAACAAATCATCAATCCGTGGCAACTGATATCTATTCTTCACCGTAAGCTTTTTCAAATCGCGATAGTCAATACACATTCTCATACTTCCATCCTTTTTCTTAACAAATAACACCGATGCACCCCACGGGGAAACACTCGGTCTTATAAAACCCTTGTCGAGGAGTTTTTGCAGCTGGGACATCACTTCCTTCATCTCGGATGGCGCTAGACGGTAAGGCGCTTTCGCGACGGGCTGGGCTCCTGGTATTAAATCTATATGAAATTCTATCTCTCGCTCCGGTGGCAACCCCGGAAGATCCTCAGAGAATACTTCTGGGTAGCGCACACGATAGGAGCATCTTTCACGTCTTTCATCTCGGCCTTAGCTCTGACAACATACGCCAAGTAGGCACCGCACCCTCACGTTAACAATCCTTCGGCTTATATCATCGAAATGACATTTAGCCCTGAACTTTCTTTATCACCATAAACCGTCACCGCACTACCATCCAAGGACTTTAACCTTATTATCCTACTCTTACACACTATATGAGCTTCAAACTCAGATAACCAATTCATTCCCAAAACTACATCGAACCCTCATAAGGTCATCACATACAAGGTAACAGGGAACTCATGTCCCTCTAACTCTATCTTACAATCCTACATTCGCATATATTATTAGGGTATGTTCCCTACATTCGCAGATATTATTAGGGTCTGTTCCCTTCATTCGCAGATATTATTAGGGTCTGTTCCCTTGCTAACCATACCTTCCATACCTTTCTATATATATAATTATTCCTTGATACATACTCATTTCACTTCATAATTTTATACATATATGCTTTACTCTAGGCACATTACTTGAACTGACAATACGTGCAATACCCGAAGATCATTCACGTACTGACAGTTATTCTTTATCACAATCATACATACTATCACATTAATCATCAAGGTATACACTTACCATTTAAGGTAAGTGTATTAACGTCCACATCAAGTATGCACACAGCCCCGAAAAACATAACAAAGAGATGGGGCTAGAAACTCACCTGGATTCTGTTACGTTCTCCGTTAATTGTTATTTCTCTCTTTAACTGGGCTCGGCTAACTGTACATTAATACGTGTATCAATACCGGTCCTAATCACATTATTTGGGTTTTAATGAAAACGGTTAAGTCTTGCATATTCGTTAGATTACATTGTATTTAAACACATCGCATTAGAACCCTTTGCTATTCGAATACATGCATTCAACTACTCTTGTATTCGAATACAATGGTATTCGAATACTTTTTTATTCAAACCCTTTGTATTCTTTTTCTTTTCCTTTCTTCCCTTGTTCGATTAGACCTATAACTTGTATTCCAGTAAAGCACTTTTATGCACAAGGGGATTGTATACGAACTCTCAATTGTATCCTAATTCTCAATTGTATTCTAATTCTCAATTGTATTAAATTCACAATTGTATTCTAATTTTCAATTGTATTCTAATTCTCAATTGTATTCTAATGAGCTGTTACTTTTTGGTCCATTGGTATCATTTTTCGAGCCATCGACTATCATCCATTCTTCTAACTTTGTACCATATTACCCCTTAAACTTTTCCGCAACCTCCTTTGCCCAAGATTTGGTGCGGGTATCATAAATTTTGAATCTTTATTAGTTTTATAAGCCTTTAAGTTAGATCTAGGGTTTCTAAGTAAACCGCATATACTAACATGTTGTTAAGTCCATTTTTAACATCAAGTTGGTATATTTATAACCCATCTATAACGATTTACTCTAGAGCTAAGTTTTAGGGAAAACCGTTCTTAAAAATGTAACTTTTAAGGATAAAGAACATACCTTTATGCGTTTTTAGGCTATGGTTAGCTTTGATATGCAACAATAATCTTGTATCTCGTTTGTATACCCAAGATCTATTAAGATCTAGCTTGGTTTTGGGTCTTGGATCCTTGGCCGATTTTAAGGGAGTGTTTGTGTGTGTAGGGAGGCTAGGAGATGAGAAATGAGGGTTTTAGGGATGTTTAAGAAATATTTATACTTCCTTAAGCCCATGGACCTAAGGGGTCCCACCCTTTAGTCCATCTTTTCTTAACCAAGTCCATGCTTCTTTATTATATTTAATCTTGATTAAATAATGAAACACTGTATAACGAACAAAATCTATTTATTGATTAATATTAAAAGTAGGATGTTACAGTAACGAACTAAGAACTTGTAACAATTGTAAATGACCAATGGACAATAACCATTGATGGATGTTCAAATCATTTACTTCCCCAAATCGAAAATAGTGAACATTGTCATCAAATATTGTCATACATCTTCCATATATACATTGTCCAAAACATAAAAACTAAACATTATGACAAGTTGAACAAAAAGAACCCAAATCGAAACATATACCTATTTGGATTTGCAATGGCTGCATAATTATCGGTTGCCATGTGAAAGCAGAAACTAACTCTCACATAGCCTTCCATGCAGATCATTTCAGCTTTACACACATTTAACTTATCAACATAGCCTTTAAAATAGTAGCAAACGAAGTTCCATCAATTGCTACATAGAGCATTTTTAACGATTTAACTGTTACCTCCATTAGGGACACTAAATCAACCACATAGAGAATTTTCAACGATTTACTATTTACCACCATTAGGGCCACTAAATCAACTACATACTAGAGTAATAGTAAATTTTTTTTGCTCAAATAGACACTACAAAAAAGATTGCTATCTGGGACTGAAAAATTAGTCTTTGATGCTCTCTAATCAGTACCTAATGGTTACCGGGGACTAGTACCTAATGGTTACCGGGGACTGATTTGCTAGTCCCCAACCAGTGACGGATGCCTAGTACATGATAATAGCTTTAGCGACTAAAAGTTAGTCCCCGTTGTGTGACACCAACAGGGACCAACAGTTAGTCTCCGATACATAAAATTTCAGTCCTCAATGTATTCCTCAATACCACGTCATTTCTGTCCCTAAACTATTTCTTCAGAGACTATAAATCAGTCTCAAGACCATTATATTTTAGTCTCTAATGTATGACTTTAAAGACTGAAAATCAGTCCTCTAAACAAAACATAGTCCCTAATACGTTTCGTTAGGTTCATGATTCCATATCAAATCAGTCTCCAATGCAATGCTTTAAGGACTAGGTATTAGTTTTGGTTACTATTCGATTTCAGTCCTTAATACGCCTCCTTTAGGGACTAAATATTAATCCCGAATAGTATATAATCTAGTCCCTAGTATGTACTTTTAGAGTCTGATAATCAGTCTCCTAAACTAGTCTCTAATGTGTTTTTTAGTAACTACTTTTTAGTCTCTAATACTACGTGTATATTTTAATATTCTTTTTATAAGGACTGAAAAATAGCCCGTGATACAATTTAATTAAGTTCCCAACACGTATTTATAATCCCTTCAAAAACTGAAAAACAATACTAATACAGTAATTAATTTATAATTTTATACATTAAATTCAATCAATTAATAAAAGTAATATAATTCGTAATTCTTTTTACCAAAACCACAATATATTTAAGCAATAATGTCATAACAAAAACCAAAGAAAATAATGTCATTTAAAAACTCTAAAATTTAAAAAAGTATTAGATTTAAAAAAATAAAAAAGTACTAAACGTGTTAACTAGCGCCTTAGATGGTGTTGTCGCTATTAGATTCATCACTCGCTTGTGTAACCATTGTGCTCTCGAAGTCTGGAAACTTTGTGCTTATGAACTCAAACATTTTTCCATATTTCTCCGTATCCCGTTTCTGTTCCGCCTCGAGTGCAATAACCTTGTTTCTCAAAACTTCGTTCTCGCTTGAATCTCGTTGAGATAATTCGGCTACCGACTTCATCCAACTATCTTTCTTCCTTAAAACGGTCCCTACACCAACTTCCCAAGCTGATTGTATTGTTTTCTTCCCGCCACAAACACCTTTTATGGTTTCTTTCTCAATCTCGTGCTCCATAGAAGTAGTAACAATGGTTCCTTCAGATATTAGTTTCTCCATGGCTGCTTGTTTATGTTGAATTATATTTTCCTAACATATTAGAAGGTACATAAACAATATTTAGAACTAGCAGCAACCAAATTAAATATTCGACCAAAATAAAATTCACAATTAAAAGGTTTTAACAAAGAGATGCTTACATATTCAAGGCGCGAATCATCATTTAGCCATCCTTGTTTTGCGGCATTATAATGCATCTTGTAATAAACTTCTAACGGGCTAGGCGGTATGTGAGTCTTGGGATTTGTCTATCATCATAAAATTATAATAATGAAGAATAAATATATTGTAAAGCAAGAGTGAACTGTAATCATAACAAGTATAATAATGAATCTTAATAACTTTAGTGTTAAAGTGTTTTTGTTTTCCTCTCTGTAGCAAAAGAATTTTGGAAATGTGTTCAACTATGACTTTTAAAACTCACTATCAAAATGCTCTAAACATGGTCTTAACTCTTAAACTGTCATAAATCTGTTACAGGTCTTAAACTGTTAAATTTCTGTGATGGACTTACGGGTCTTAATTGTCACAAATATATGATGCACAAATCTATTAGGGGCATTTTGGTAAAATATATATAAAAAAAGTTTAATTACCATTTTCAAAATTGTCACAGTTTGCAATCTGGTCAAAATGCCATCACAAGTAAAGTGCCATGTTTAGGGTGAAACTCTACCTTACCAGTTTGAATTTAGGAAATGGAATTTTTGGCATACATATAAAGTAAATAACGACAATTGAGTGGCTACTGTACCTGGTTTGGTGCAAATATGGTTTTACAGATGAGGTTTGATTTAGCTTTTGGCTTTTAAAAAGTCAAAATGTCATATTTTCATTTAAAAGGGTCAAACTGTCAATTTCAACAGAATAGGTAAATAAACAAAGATTGACCACTTTGTTAAATTACCAATAGTGTCCCCTAAAGCCACTTTGTTTTTTATCCATGGACTAATCGTATATAGGCAAAATGATCATGTTTCTATATTGAAATTGAGCTATAAAACTTTACAAAGTGTACAATAAGACCTTTGTAATCTTTTGTTATTAGTGTGTACCCATATAAATAAAATAGCATGGTAAAATTGTTTTTAACAAACATACTGTCTTTTGTAAGACTTAGTTATAAATAAATGCATGTATTTGTATACATACATGGAACAATAAATAGGAGTATATAGAAATTGTATATATAATCTGTTTTACACTAGATAGATTGCTCTGATTTTTTTTTACAATTCTCTTTTTTAAAGCAGATAGTTCACAGTGCTCATTCTAGCGGAGGGGGAATAACAAACAAACAAAAAGAAAAAAAACTACTTACTATGGAAAAACTCTTTCAAAAGGTTGAATCTAAGGTGTCTAACTTCTTACAAAAGGTTGAATCTAAGGTGAGAATGACTTGCTTTCGCGCACTCGAAGCTCTGCCCTTTGCTTTGCCCCGTGTTGTCTTCCTCCAATTGCCCCCACCCAATAGGCCTGCAGTCAATTGCCCTTCTCGTTCTCATCAAACAAAAGAAGATCGCCTTTTGCCGGCAAGCTAGCCTCGCCTACCTTATCTATAGGCATTTCTATCCGCCCGCGCGCGAGATTAGATCGACTACTCTACTACCATCATGCCGAATTTCTTCAATAGGACGGAAAATGAATAGCTTATTCATAATCTTAGAGGCCCTGCACCGCTGCATTCAATTGCTCTGTCATAAAGAAAGGGAAGGAAATCTTTTTTTGATCAATCGCCTGAACCTGCCTTTCTTTCTTTGCCAGGAGGGGTGGGCCAATCACTAATGGATCCGTCATTTTTCTGATATTCATTTCTAAATCATTCAAATATGATGTTTTTCTTCTGCCTTTGAAGATAGGGGCATCTACACAATAGGGGACTCTTGAACTGAAAACCAGTCCAATGATGAATTAACAGTTTGCTTAAAAAAAATTTAATTCTAGTACTCAAGTAATTTGGTGACAGTTTATACAAATGATGGTGTTTGTACAAAATTTTTAGAAATTTATAAAGTTTTAACACTAATAATAATAAAATAATGTTAAAACATAAATTTATGCTATCATAAAGTTGATATTATGATAATATTTTGTATGTGATCATTTAAAGATGGTTAATTTTTTTTTAACTTAAATAGTCGAATGTTTAAGTGATGCATTCTTGAGACAGATAATAATCATAAAATAATGTTAAAACATAAATTTATGCTATCATAAAGCTGATATTATGATAATATTTTGTATGTGATCATTTAAAGATGGTTAATTTGTTTTAACTTAAATAGTCGAATGTTTAAGTGATGCATTCTTGAGACAGATTCTACTCAATGTTGCACATCTTAGTAACACCACATTTAAAAACATTTAATGTTATAAATTCTCTAGTTTATAACTTGTATATATAATGTTGTTAAAAAAATAAATAAAATTAAAAAGTTAACCGAACTCGGCTTAAGCTTTAAACCAAACGAGCGCGAGCTTGATTTTGTAGAAGGTTATGTTGTAGAAGAAGCTATAAATTTTTGTTCACACTATTTAAGAGGTGTTGAATCAAAGTTGGAGAAACGTGCAATAACAACACCTCTAGTGATGCTCGAAGCTTTGCGTTGGATATTTTTATGGTAAATGGTCGAGGTATTGGGAAGAAAGAAGTTTATAACCTTCCTAGTATTCTTATGAAAAAAGCAATATGGTTTATCTTTAACAATTGCCATGAGGTTCAACCGTACATAGAGTAAGTTTTTTTTTCATTTTTTTAATATATTTTTGGTTGTGAATTAGTATTTGACATTGCCAATAAACTGATATTTATTTACAAATGACAGAGAACACTTACAGTTTTTACAAAGGCAGCATCCTGAATCATCAAATTTTTCTGAGATGCAACGGTCTACATTCGCGGATTGGTTTGCAAAACGGGTAACAATTACTTTCTATTTACTTACTTTACTGTATATTTTGTATTGCACTATAACAACATGATTATTATGTAAAAAATTGGGAACAGATTCAAGATGTGTATTCGCTAAATCCATCCCAAATGAATGAAGAATTATATGCATTGTCTTGCCCTCCTGATAATCGATTTGTATCACAAAAGGGATACATAGTGAATGGAGTTAAATTCTTAGTTAAGTCGAGAGATGATCGCAGGCAAACACAAAATTGTGGAGTTATGGTCCCTGGCGTTCATAATGATGTCGAAGACGATTATTATGGATATCTTGATGAAGTCATTGAAATTTCATTTATAAGATGCTATCGTTTTGTTTTATTCAAATGCACATGGTTTGATACTGATCGTCGAAGAAAACACGTGATATTTGAACCTCATTTCATAAGCATTAACACGTCCCATAATGCTTATAAGGAAGATCCTTTTATTTTGGCAAACCAGGCTAAACAAGTATTTTATATAAATGATGCACTTAAACCAAATTCACAATGGAAAATCATTGAAAGAATTTCCCACAGACACTTGTGGGATATTCCAGAACACAAGAATGCAGAAGATTTCTTAGAAGAAGTCAACCTTCTCCATGAAGATGTTATAGATGAAATTATTGAAAATGTTGATGATCAGGGTTCTAATGGCATTACAGATGATTTTTTTGATGATGAGATAACTGACTCTGATAATAGTATGGAAGATTTTAATTCAGAGTCACATTTAGGTGATTCAGACACCGAAAATTCCACTGATGAGATTAATAGTGTTGAGTCAGACGATGATGATTTGTGAAGGTATGTTAATTTTTTATTTCTGTTGTTGGCTTTACTCACTTCTTGGTGTCGGTGTTTAAGTTGTTGTTTAGACTTGTATTTAGCAAGTGTCGCTTGCAGAATAGTAGGTTTGTTTTGAAAGTATTGTCTATCTATTTATGCATGTAAGGTGTATGATGAAATGCTTGAGTGGCCTTTCCTTTGGGTTGTAGATTTTCTTTTTTTGAAATGTTAAACAAGAGACACTTTGGAAACTAAACAACACTTGATGATTGTAATCAAAGTGAATTTGTTTTATATGTTTTGTGTCATATTGATTAGCTCTAATGATGTTCTTTGTTTGACAGTGTGTATTCTCTTATTGAGTGCATAATGGCTGACTAAAGGGATTGTGATAAACATTGCGGAGCGTAAGGTAAGTACTTTGGTTGACAACTTCATGTTTCTATTTTGTATTTTGTTTAGTTGCTTAACTTTGACCATTGTAACCTTTAGCGTTTTATAATATTAGAACATTTTCTTTTTAGGACAGGTTGTTTGATTTCTCATTGATAAAAAGTTTTTCATATTTAAGGTACACCTTTCTGTTTTTGTTTATTTAGCAAATAGTAATACTATGGTATGTATATTTTTTTTTCAAGTGTGCTTTCTATTTTCTATGAGCCGAGTTAAGGCTTGAGAAACTGCTCACAAGCCGAGCTTTAGAAATAAATATTGAAACGAGTCAAGCTTAAGTTCGAGCTCCGTGTAAGATACACGAGCCGAGCTCGAGCCAACTCGGTGTAAGGCCCCGTTACCGGTAGCCCTACTTTAGCGTCGGATTTACTCATAAACACAGTTCTTACTAATCAGAGTTATATAAAACTTTTCGCGGAATATAAAACATCAACCATTCGTTACAAAACATTAAATCTTTTCTTTGATACCATAACACAAAACATTATATTTAAAACATCCTTACTTCTATCTTCAGATGCCGGCCGTTCAATCCATGCCATGTGCCGTCCTCATGCTAACTCTTTAATCAGCTCACCTGTGTGCATACTAAAAGTCGGCTACGCTGAGTGAGTTCTAGTTAATCAAGCAACTTATCATACAACCACTACATGCATTATATGCGTATCCGCAGACACATAGTTCACTATCTAACCTGCTCACCTTACCACTTAACCTCTTATTTACCCATACAGCTTAGCCACTCTGAATAACGTTATGCCATTTTGCCACTTTAATAGCGAATAACGTTATCCCACTTTGCCACTTTAATAACGAATAACGTTATGCCACTTAGCCACTTTAATAACGAATAATCGATATGCCACTTTGCCACTTTAACACTCTTACTAGACCCCTATCCACTTCTATCACACTCTACTTCTACTTATCTATATCACACTTCCTATCAGTTCATTATTTACATAATAAGCAAGTCATATCATAGCATTTATACCCACTAATAACCACTAGACAATCACTATCCTTGACGATACGTGCAATATCCGAAGATCGTTCACACACCGACAAGCATTATATAATAGCTACATAGTATGACATCTATAGCATACACTTACCACTTAAGGTAAGTGTATTCACACTTCACATCAAGTATGCACACAGCCCCGAAAACATAACAAGGAAATGGGGCTAGAAACTCACATGAACTCAGTTACGTTCACTGTTAATAGTTATTCCCTTCTTGAGCTGTGCACGGCTAACTCGGGTTGATGCTCAGTTTCTTCTATTTCGGCTAGAGAGAAAGTAGGATGAGAGAGAGCTAAGTGTGTGTTTTGTGTGGTGTATGGAGTATGTGTGAAATGAGAGGATTAAAGGGTGATTTAATGCTTAAATATTATGGATCATGGACTTGAGCCCATGGTCCATCTTCCTTCCTTATTAACCCAAGTCCATAGCCCATATCCATTACTCAACACTAGCCCGACCCATGCTAACTCCTACTCTATTTATTATTTCTCCGCTAACCCGAGTAAACTTTCTCCCAAAAATAAATAGTATAATTAATATTAATTTAGAAATTTCGGGATGTTACACTCGGGCTCGGCTCGTTTGCACCCCCTACTTTATGTTGAATATTTATACTTCAAAACTTGAAATTTACATATCATTGTTATTTTTTAAACATTTATGTTTCAACGATTTAACTAGCGAGATTATAATGCACTTTCAGGTATGTACTAATGCTGAATTTTGAAGTAACTTATTTTAGAGGCTTGTGTTACTTGGCGTACAAAGGTTGTTGATATATTGTTGTTGCAAGTTGATTTGGATGTTTACAAGCGTTTATTTATCTATATATTTGAACGTATCTTGTGCTATTTTGTTGGGACTTGATTTGGGATTTTATGTATATGATGAACTTATAATGCATATACCCTTTTAACAAACTATTAATCTTGAGAGATGCTAGTTGGCAATTACTAGCAGCCAATAGGTTTCTTAAATAGTTATTGAAGTTCAAAACACATTTAAATTTAAAGCTTGTCAATAATAGTAGCAGGTTAAAACAGCAGCATGCCAAAACAGTAGTGGTTCAACATGTCAAACAGCCTGTTCAAACATCACATTCAGATCAAACAACATGTATATGCAGTTTGTGCAACATTTCCTTAATTATTTTAGTCACTATAGTGCTGCATAAAAATAAAATTCCATTAGCTAGAAATAGTAATTAGTATTGTTTGTATAAACAAACTTTTATGTTATTCATGTTTGTATATGGGTTTTTTTTATTAATCAGGTTTGGTTAAATGGGTTACAAACATATTAGCTACATGAGTGTTAAACGGGTCCAGCCGTCCAGGTGGATTCAACCTGACACGAACCAAAAAAATTGGCACAAACAAAAACCCGAAATCGTGTTTACACGTGAACCCGAACATGAACAATCGAGTTGGAAAGAACCCTAGAATTAATGCTTCTGGTATGTATTGGAAAATAGATGTTCATGGCTTCAGGTTAAAGTTTAATTGGCACGCCGGAAAAGCAGCAGCAACGGCGGTGGTTGGAAAACGACAGTGGTATGATAGATGTGTGTATGAGGTTGAAGAGGGGAGAGAGTCCAAGAGGAATCGTAATTATGTACCGTGTGTTCTATAAAACCCTAAATTGATATAAGGACATAAGGCTGAATTAGAAAAAAAAACCGTCAAAAAAGGGGCTGGAATGGGAATTGAACACATGACCTTAAGTAAATTAAACCAACTTCTTACCAACTACACCAGTACTTTTAATGTAAACAGAGTGGTTCCTTCCTAATTTATAAGGTGGTTCCTCTAATATTTTCTATATAAAAATGCACTATTATTTCAAAACTCGGGTGGTTCCGGGGAACCACCCATTTCTTATATGGATCCACCCCTGGGTGTGAATCTATTTCATGCCTCATCAACTGCAGTGTATCCGTCCGACGTCACCATGAAGTCCGCAAAGCCTTCGACAACAACAGGGAAATCTTTCTCCCCACCATAACCACGTGGGTGGAAACCTCCAATCAAACAACCAACGACCATAATAACGATGCATGGAACTCCAATGAAAGCATTCGATGGTGCAAATGGAACCCAGCAAAGGAAGGGTTTCCAGACACACACAGATGCAAGGTGTACGCTTCGAACATGAGTGAGATGAGGGGCGACAGTGTTTGTAAGCGGTGGTAGAGAGTGTGTTTGTAGGCGGTGGTAAAAAGAGGAACGTGAGATTTTAGATTATTAGCCCGAAAAAAAGGTAAATCAGCGTGTAAGGAGCCATAATACGTGGAGCGCTCTAACGTTAATACTAAATGTGTAACAAGTCGGGGTTTTCTAAATTAATATTTATTGATCATGACCCGACCCGTTTTTATGTTCGGGAACTGTAATCAATAAAATATCGCGTTTATCAAATTATTATTTTATTATTATCATTTGTTTGTTTTATTTATTTAATATATATAATTAACTTTCAAACTTATTCAAATCTAAACCTAAACTATAATTAAACCTCATTTTGTATCCATGTTCAAAGACCAATGACTAATCTGCAAAATTTTAATAATATAACTCTTAACCCATTTACCCAACCCATATTCGCGATCAATACCCGCAACCCGTATAACCGTTTAGCTTTCTTGAACCTCAATTCTTGTAACAAACTTGGAAATAAAATCATATATATGTTATTCTTACCTAATGCGGCTTACCGGCGTTCTTAATTACGTTAACTCGATCAAAAAAATTCGTAATTCTTGTTTTATTTAGCCGATACTAACTCGTGTGAGGCCAATTTTAGTGACTTGCGATATCAAATGACGAAACCTATTATATATTTTATGGTTAAGATAATAATTAAAGTCGGAGAGAAAAACTGGACACAAAACGAGAGCTTCGGGAGGCTCGAATCTAATTTTCTTTTTGTTGACTTTCTTGTGCCGAATTGTTTCTTTTCTCTGTCCTTAGACTGATCTTCTGACACGATCAGTTCATTTTGGGGTTCAACCACCAACTGTCACATTCTCGTTTTCTTTTAAACGCTTCAGCATCTCCAACTTCAGTCTCTGCAGCCCAGGACACTTAATTTTGATCTACATGTCCATGTACAGCTGCATAAAACTTAGAGCGAATAAGATTCGTTCACAGACCCTCTTGAGGGTCCAAGAAGAATTTTCTTTGTATCTATATACATGTAAACAATCATAAAAATTTGATTAACTTACACACAATATCCTCTTACCATCGCCAGATTACCCCATAATTAATTTAATTATAATCACCTATTGCTGCTCGTCCTTAATCGTTTGTTGGCCAGCATAGTGTGATCAAATTGACCATCGTATAATCTTTGTTTGAGGTAATATTTATATGTGTTAAAATCACCGTTCAATCCTTATTAATAACCATAACTTTAATTTACCAAACGTATAAAAGAGTATCCAAAGATTATCAAATTGGATTTTCTAGGGTTCTTGGATGTTTTGGTTGTTCTGTCTTTCTGTTTATAAATTATTATTCGTGTATAATAACCAACTGGCTGGGTAGCACAGTTGGTTGTGGGTGAGTCTCTGGTGAACCGGTTGCCGGAGCAAGTTCGATCCCTGACAGCCCGTTTTTACGCCCTTTATTTTTTTTAATTTTTTTAAGTTTATATATTAATGTACTGTAAGGCCCAGTTACCGGTGCTCTACATGAGACGTTGGATTTACTCATAAACACAGTTCTATATATCAGAGTTAATTAAAATTTTCGCGGAATATAAAACTTCTTCAGCCATAATATATTACATATCATTCAAATCTTGTCTTTAACAAACGTTCATGGTTGTTTAAAATAAAACATAGTCTTTAAAGAATCATAACATTTCCTTGAGATGCCAGTATCTTCAATTCCATGCCATGTGTCCTCATCAAGCGCGTTGCCTCATTCTACTCACCTGCGTGCATACTAAAAATCAGCTACGGTGAGTGAGTTCTAGTTAATCAAATAACTTACTTTACGTACACATATACGTGCCAGAATGTAAGGCCCCGTTACCGGTAACCCTACTTTCGTGTTGGATTTACTCATAAACACAGTTCTAAATATCAGAGTTAATTAAAACATTTACGCGGAATATAAAACTCTCATAAAACATTACAATATTTCATAACTTGTCTCAAAACATCCTTCGTCTTTCACATTAAAACATTAAAATTAAAACATCGTAAGTCTTCAGATGCCAGGCTCTTATTCTTCTGCCATGTGTCCCCGCTCAAGCCAGCTGTCTCATCCTACTCACCTGCGTGCATACTAAAAGTCAGCTACGCTGAGTGAGTTCTAGTTAATCACATAATCATACAATACATTCTTTACACTCTATACTTAACCTCTTAACTTTCTTTCATACACACTTAAGTGCTTTTACTTTCATTTTTACCTTCATACTTTCTTTACATACATAATCATACGTTTTAAAGAGCCTTTCGCCCTATAACCTCACAGATATTATAAGGGTCTGGTCCCTAGTTTTCGAATATTAGAAGGGTTCGATTCCCTAACATCACAGATATTATAAGGGTCTGGTCCCTACCATCACAGATATTATAAGGGTCTGGTCCCTAGTTTCGAATATCAGAAGGGTTCGATTCCCTAACATCACAGATATTATAAGGGTCTGGTCCCTAACATCACAGATATTATAAGGGTCTGGTCCCTAGTTTCGAATATTAGAAGGGTTCGATTCCCTAACATCACAGATATTATAAGGGTCTGGTCCCTAACATCACAGATATTATAAGGGTCTGGTCCCTAGTTTTCGAATATTAGTAGGGTTCGATTCCCTCTTTGTTCCATACATTATACCCCGAGTATTTTTAGGGCTCGGTACCCTTTTCATAACCATACATCATACCTCGAGTATTATTAGGGCTCGGTACCCTTTTCGTAACCATACAACCATACATCATACCTCGAGTATTATTAGGGCTCGGTACCCCTTTTCGTAACCATACGACCATACATCATTATTTCTTTCTTTTATTATCTCTATCACGTTCATACGCATAAGCATTCATATTATACTTACCTTATACATAGCATTACAACCTGACAGTACGTGCAATATCCGAAGATCGTTCACGTACCATCAAGCAATCATTCTTACATAACACATATATCACATAGGGCATACACTTATCACTTAGGATAAATGTATTAACAACACATCAAGTATGCACACAGCCCCGAAAACATAACAAGGAATGGGGCTAGAAACTCACCTGAACACGGTTACGTTCACCGTTAATCGTAATTCCTTTCTTCAGTTGTGCACGGCTGACTGTATAACAAGTATACGTATCAATTAACTATCACTTCTCATAATGTATTTCTATCTTTATATGACCCACAACGAACGAGGGTCCGGGGGCAGTGCCCCTGGCAGCGGGGTCTAGGGGCGGCAGCCCCTAGCAGGGTCCAAGGGGCGGAGCCCCTGGCTGGGGTCGAGCTGCCGGGTCAGCTTGGAAAAATTTTATTTCCATTAACTGTCTTAACACATTTTTCATTAGATTTTTAGTTTACTTCCTAATCGAACTTGGCTTTAGGCGAAGTTAAACCTTAGGCGAACTTATCTTTAGGCGAAGTTGTCATCAGGCGAACTTGGCTTTAGGCGAAGTTGTCATCAGGCGAACTTGGCCTCAGGCGAAGTTGTCATCAGGCGAACTTAGCTTGCAGGCGAAGTTCATCAGGCGAACTTAGCTTGCAGGCGAAGTTTATCGCTTTGAAGGCGAAGTTGCCCAGATGCAGGCGAAGTTGCCCAGACAGCCGCTGTTCGGTTTCTTTTCAGCATTTTGAGCGATTTTAACACCCTTGCTATGGTTCAATATCACCCACTACGCTTCCCGACCATTTTCGGTCGCTTATACACTAAAAAAAGCTTGGATCTTTAAACTTCAAAGATCAAGAATCATACCTTTTTGGGCTTGTTTGGATCTCGTTTACTTGCTAGTACACTAATCGCTCTCTCTCGGACCTGCCCGACTCTTCCCTTGGCTCGGCAGGCCGGCGGCGGTATGCGTGTGGTGTGTGTGTGTGTTTTGGGGTGTTAGGGAGTTTGGTGAAAATGAAGATATTTTGGGATTTTGGGGGTATTTATATCCCTGAAATCCCATTCTCATTTAACCCATCTCAATTAATCCACGTCCAAGACCCGCTCCCTACCCGATATTAATTAATTACGCGAAATCACTAAACATAACTTCCTTTATTCATCATTAAAATTTTTAGGATGTTACAAGTCTTCCCCCCTTAAAGAGGTTTCGTCCCCGAAACCTAACTATTACATAAACAAACTAGGGTAAAACTTGCGCATCTCATCCTCGGCTTCCCAAGTAGCATCCGATCCTTTGCGGTGTTTCCATATCACTTTTACCAAAGGTATAGTCTTGTGACGAAGCTGCTTCTCCTTACGATCAACGATCTCTATCGGTTGCTCGATGTAGTTCAATTGTTCATCAACCTCGATGTCCATTAATGGCACGTGAGACGTGTCATCAGCTAGACACTTCCTCAGATGAGAAACATGGAAGGTTGAATGAATTCCTTCTAACTCATTGGGTAAATCTAGTTTATAAGCTACTTCACCCACACGATTTACAATCCTAAACGGTCCAATGTACCTCGGACTCAACTTTCCTCTTTTCCTAAAACGGATAATCCCCTTCCAAGGCGAGACCTTGAGCATCACATTGTCACCAACGTTAAACTCAATTGGTCGTCGCCGCTTATCTGCATAAGACTTTTGTCTATCTTGCGCGGCTTTCATTCTTGCTTTGATCTGATCGAACTTTGAAGACGTTTCTTGAACCACTTCTAGACTTCCCATTTCTTTCTGACCAATCTCACCCCAACACACCGGGGTTCTACATCGTCTACCATAAAGCATCTCAAACGGTGGCATACCAATACTTGAATGGTAACAGTTGTTATAGGAGAACTCTGCCAGATGCAGATGATCATCCCAACTTCCACCAAAATCTAAGACACAAGCACGTAGCATATCCTCAAGGGTTTGGATCGCCTTTCAGACTATCCATCGGTTTGAGGATGATACGCCGTACCGATGTTCAACCTCGTCCCCATAGCTTCATGGAATATCTTCCAGAACCTCGAAGTAAACCGTGTATCCCTATCAGACACGATTGATAACGGTACTCCATGCTTGGTTACAACTTCCTTGATGAACAAGCTTGCTAACGTTTCTGACGAGATGGCCTCTCGTATGGGCAGAAAGTAAGCACTCTTGGTCAAACGGTCCACAATCACCCAGATGGTATCATGTTGCTTAGCTGTACGAGGTAGCTTAGTTATGAAGTCCATGGTGATGTGTTCCCATTTCCACTCAGGTATCTCTAGCGGTTGCATTTTCCCATAAGGCTTTTGGTGTTCGGCTTTGACTTGTAAGCAAGTTAAGCACTTACCAACATAATCCACTACATCGTTCTTCATTCCTGGCCACAAGTAATCTCTTTTCAAGTCTTGGTACATCTTTGTAGCTCCAGGATGGATTGAGTACCTTGACTTATGAGCTTCATTTAAGATTCGACTTCTAAGATCACCATGGCGTGGGATCCACATACGGTCGAACCTAGTTTTAACTCCATGAGTGTTTTCCATCAACCCAGCTTGCTGGCCATAAATCCTTTCTTTCTTTACTAACCCTTCGTCTACTAACACTTCTGACTGCACTTTGATGATTTCTTCAAAAAGACTTGAGTTCATGATCAACTTGTATGACTTCACTGCTGCAAGGACTTCCTCATTCTTACGACTTAGCGCATCAGCGACCACGTTAGCTTTACCGGGGTAATACTTAATCTCACAGTCGTAATCCTTTATCAATTCTAACCATCTTCTCTGCCTCATGTTCAATTCTTTCTGCTCGAAGAAGTACTTTAAACTCTTATGATCTGTATAGATAGTGCACTTAGTACCGTACAGATAATGCCTCCATATCTTAAGAGCATGCACTACAGCTGCTAACTCCAAATCGTGCGTCGGATAAGTACTTTCATGGACCTTCAACTGTCTAGACGCGTAAGCTATCACCTTCCCTCGTTGCATCAACACGCAACCTAATCCTTGATGCGAAGCATCAGCACAAACAACGAAATCCTCGTCACCATCGGGTAGAGTAAGGATTGGAGCTTGCGTGAGTCTCTTCTTCAATTTTTCAAAGGCTTCTTCCTGAAACTTTCCCCAACTGAATACTATCGACTTTCGAGTCATACCGGTCAGCGGTGCGGCTATCTTGGAGAAACCTTGGATGAATCTCCTATAGTAGCCAGCTAACCCTAGGAAGCTTCGTATATCAGTCGGGTTCTGCGGAGTCTTCCAATTCGTTATCGCTTCAATCTTAGCTGGGTCCACGGTAATCCCTTCCGGATTAATCACGTGACCTAAAAATTGCACTTCTCTTAACCAGAATGCGCACTTCGAAAACTTGGCATACAACTTCTCTTTCTTCAGAGTCTCCAATACCTCTCTCAGATGCTCAGCATGGTCAGACTCGTTCTTTGAATAAATCAATATATCGTCAATGAAGACGATAACCGACTTATCCAACATCGGCCGACACACCCTATTCATCATGTCCATAAATGCTGCAGGAGCATTTGTTAGACCGAATGACATTACGAGGAACTCGTAGTGTCCATACCGCGTTCGGAACGCTGTCTTAGGGATGTCTGCCTCCTTCACCTTCAGCTGATGGTAGCCTGATCTGAGATCTATTCGTGAGAACCAACTTGAACCTTGAAGTTGGTAAAACATATCATCAATCCTTGGCAACGGATATCTATTCTTTACCGTAAGCTTATTCAACTCACGATAGTCTATGCACATTCTCATACTTCCATCCTTCTTTTTCACGAACAACACTGGTGCGCCCCACGGGGAAACACTTGGTCTTATGAAACCTTTGTCGATGAGTTCTTGCAGTTGTGACATCAATTCTTTCATCTCGGACGGTGCTAGACGGTAAGGCGCTTTCGCGACAGGTTGGGCTCCTGGTATTAAATCTATCTGAAATTCTATCTCTCGCTCCGGCGGCAACCCCGGAAGATCCTCAGGGAATACTTCTGGGTAGTCGCGTACAATAGGAACATCTTTCATTTCTTTCGTCTCGGCCGCAGCGTTGACGACATACGCCAGGTAGGCAAGACACCCTCGCCTTAGCAAACCCTCGGCTTTTATCATCGAAATGACATTAAGCCCAGAACTTTCCTTATCACCATAAACCGTTACCGCACTACCATCCAATGACTTTAACCTTATCATCCTACTCTTACATAATATCTGAGCCTCAAACTCAGACAACCAATCCATACCCAAAACCACATCGAACCCTCCCAAGGTCATAACGTACAAGGTAACCGGGAACTCATGTCCTTCCAATTCTATCTTACAGTTCTTAACCATTTTTGTTATTTTAACCGAAGTGTCACTGGCGGTTTCTACTACAAAAGTTTCAGACACTCGGCAACATTTCATTTTAGCTAGTTTACTAAATGGTGTGGCTACGAAACTTTTGTTTGCGCCCGAATCAAATAATACAGAAGCGGAAACACCGTTCACTAGAAACGTACCTGTGACGACATCCGGGATCTTCTTGGCTTGTTCTTGGGTCAGCATGTAGGCTCTAGTTCTTGGCCTAGCTTGATCGGCATCCTTCCTTCCACTACCTCCAGCTTCACCATCTGTGCACTCTCTCGCCATGTGGCCTGTCTTGCCACATTTGTAACATGCTGGCTTTGCACTGCACTCATTGGCATAATGCCCTACCTTCCCACACTTATAACACACATTAGACCCCATCCGGCATTCCCCACCGAGAGCCTTTCCACATTTGAGACAAACACCAGAACTTTTACCCCACTTGCACTCACCACCATGCATCTTTCCGCAGGTCTTACACGATCTCTTCTCCCACACTCTCTGCTTCTTATCTTTGGGGTTCCATAACTGAGTACCGGGTCGTTTAGCAGGATCGTCCCATTTCTTCTCTTTCTTCTCGTCTCCCACCACCACATCATCCGCAGCCAGGTCTGCATAGACCATCTCTGCGAGTTCGACAGCAGAATCGAAAGTAGCAGGTTTACTTGTCCTGACTAACATGCGGACTCTCTGTGGTAATCCTCTCACATAACACTTGATTCTCTTAGCCTCAGTGCTGACCATATCGGGTACCAACCTCGACATTCGATTGAACTCTGTAGTGTACTAACGATGTGTCATCGTCCCAGCTTTCAAGTTTAGGAACTTCATCTCCGCCCTTTCAACCTCGGCGTCAGCACAGAACTTCTTCATTACTAACTCCTTCAGATCGTCCCACCTCATCTCTTTGATCTCTTCTCGGGTCTTCCTCTGCTCCACACTCTCCCACCAATAAATAGCCTCATCCTCGAATGATTGAGTAGCATAACCTACCGCTTGATCGGGACGGCACTCGCTAATGCGGATAACCTTATCCATGGCGGTTATCCACTGAAGAGTAGCGATTGCGTCTCCTAAACCAGTCAGCTTAGGTGGGTCACAACCTTTGAAGGACTTATAGTTGCAACCGCCTCGGCCCTTCTTCCTATCATCATCTTTCACAGACCTTACCTCACTTGAGTCACCCCTTTCCCTCTCGTCATCCTTCCTACCATTACCACCTGCCCCTTCAATAGTTCTTTCACGACTTCCAGCAGACCTTCCAGGGGTAATATTTTTCACAGCAGTGGCTACAGCTTGAACAATAGCTGCTTGAATTGCAGGATCTAGTTGAACTCCTTCATTGTTTTCCGGGTTCCTTCCCGCTGCGCTTCCTTCAGCTTCAGTGTTGGAAGCGGTCTCAACCGAAGGTTGCTGGACACGACGAGGCCTGCCGCGTCGTCCAGTGCGACCTCCAGCTCCAACAATGTCTCCGGCTCCAGCCATCGTATTCTAAAAGGGAAAACACAAACATCATCATTCAAGGAACTATTTAGTACAAGGATAGCAAGGCTAACAAGTAGTAACAGTGGCCAGCTGTGACTAGCTGATCACATTGCTTTCCGTGTCCTATACACTTCCCTTTATGAGTCTATTTGTGCTGGTTCTACTTAAGCAATTAGTCAAATCAACAATCAATTATTCATATCCCTTTTGTTCACATATATTTTCTTTCTCATTAACATATATCATTTAATCATACAATTTACCTTTACTGATCTTGCTTGAGCGACACATGGCATTCTTGGACTGGCATCTTCTTTCATTTCTTACTTATATCCCATACTCTGTTCGAGTCTAAGCATGTAGGATGCTTAAATCTCTCGAACTTTGCTCTGATACCAACTTGTAAGGCCCCGTTACCGGTAACCCTACTTTCGTGTTGGATTTACTCATAAACACAGTTCTAAATATCAGAGTTAATTAAAACATTTACGCGGAATATAAAACTTTCATAAAACATTACAATATTTCATAACTTGTCTCAAAACATCCTTCGTCTTTCACATTAAAACATTAAAATTAAAACATCGTAAGTCTTCAGATGCCAGACTCTTATTCTTCTGCCATGTGTCCCCGCTCAAGCCAGCTGTCTCATCCTACTCACCTGCGTGCATACTAAAAGTCAGCTACGCTGAGTGAGTTCTAGTTAATCACATAATCATACAATACATTCTTTACACTCCATACTTAACCTCTTAACTTTCTTTTATACACACTTAAGTGCTTTTACTTTCATTTTTACCTTCATACTTTCTTTACATACATAATCATACGTTTTAAAGAGCCTTTCGCCCTATAACCTCACAGATATTATAAGGGTCTGGTCCCTAGTTTTCGAATATCAGAAGGGTTCGATTCCCTAACATCACAGATATTATAAGGGTCTGGTCCCTACCATCACAGATATTATAAGGGTCTGGTCCCTAGTTTCGAATATTAGAAGGGTTCGATTCCCTAACATCACAGATATTATAAGGGTCTGGTCCCTAACATCACAGATATTATAAGGGTCTGGTCCCTAGTTTCGAATATTAGAAGGGTTCGATTCCCTAACATCACAGATATTATAAGGGTCTGGTCCATAGTTTTCGAATATTAGTAGGGTTCGATTCCCTCTTCGTTCCATACATTATACCCCGAGTATTTTTAGGGCTCGGTACCCTTTTCGTAACCATACATCATACCTCGAGTATTATTAGGGCTCGGTACCCTTTTCGTAACCATACAACCATACATCATACCTCGAGTATTATTAGGGCTCGGTACCCCTTTTCGTAACCATACGACCATACATCATTATTTCTTTCTTTTATTATCTCTATCACGTTCATACGCATAAGCATTCATATTATACTTACCTTATACATAGCATTACAACCTGACAGTACGTGCAATATCCGAAGATCGTTCACGTACCATCAAGCAATCATTCTTACATAACACATATATCACATAGGGCATACACTTATCACTTAGGATAAATGTATTAACAACAAATCAAGTATGCACACAGCCCCGAAAACATAACAAGGAATGGGGCTAGAAACTCACCTGAACACGGTTACGTTCACCGTTAATCGTAATTCCTTTCTTCAGTTGTGCACGGCTGACTGTATAACAAGTATACGTATCAATTAACTATCACTTCTCATAATGTATTTCTATCTTTATATGACCCACAACGAACGAGGGTCCGGGGGCAGCGCCCCTGGCAGCGGGGTTCAATATCACCCACTACGCTTCCCGACCATTTTCGGTCGCTTATACACTAAAAAAAGCTTGGATCTTTAAACTTCAAAGATCAAGAATCATACCTTTTTGGGCTTGTTTGGATCTCGTTTACTTGCTAGTACACTAATCGCTCTCTCTTGGACCTGCCCGACTCTTCCCTTGGCTCGGCCGGCCTGCGGCGGTATGCGTGTGGTGTGTGTGTGTGTTTTGGGGTGTTAGGGAGTTTGGTGAAAATGAAGATATTTTAGGATTTTAGGGTTATTTATATCCCTGAAATCCCATTCTCATTTAACCCATCTCAATTAATCCACGTCCAAGACCCGCTCCCTATCCGATATTAATTAATTACGCGAAATCACTAAACATAACTTCCTTTATTCATCATTAAAATTTTTAGGATGTTACACAGAAGGTACGCACTACATACTTAACTTTTTCATCATTCATCCATATACATTCATAACTAACCTTACATTATAAAGAGCATTTCTCCCTACATACCTCAGATATTATTAGGGACCGGTGACCTACATCCTCGGATATTATTAGGGGTCCGGTACCCTCCATCCTCGGATATTATTAGGGTCCGGTACCCTCCATCCTCGGATATTATTAGGGTCCGGTCACCCTTCCTTCCTACTGTCATCTCATACCTTTCTATATATATATAATTACAAGTTTCATGCGTACATACATCATTCATTCATCATATACAGCAATCATATCATCAAACCATCACCTGGCAGTACATGCAATATCCGAAGATCATTCACGCACCGACAAGCATTCATTCATACATAAATCATATAAGGCATACACTTACCACTTAAGGTAAGTGTATTAACTAATCACGTCAAGTATGCACACAGCCCCGAAACCATAACAAGGAATGGGGCTAGAAACTCACATGAACTTGGTTACGTTCGGCGTTAATGGTTATCCCTTTCTTTAGTTGTGCATGGCTAACTGTATAACAATTACGCGTATTAATTACTATTACTATCCATATCGAATTTCTAGTTTAATTATAACCCTCAATGAACGGGGGTCCGGGGGCAGCGCCCCTGGCAGCAGGGTTCTAGGGGCGGCAGCCCCTAGCAGGGTCCAAGGGGCAGAGCCCCTGGCTGGGGTCGAGCTGCCATGTCAGCTTGGAAAAATTTTATTTCCATTAACTATCTTAACACGTTTTTCATTAGAATTCCTAATTATTATTTTATTCTCTAACTCATTCGTTATAGCGAATTGCTTCTGATTCGTTAAGAAATCTTCCTTAATTCGTTATCTGGTTCGTTATCCTAGCATAGCGAATGGTGAGTAACGAATCACCTGATTCGTTATCTTAGTATGAAGAATTAGTGAGTAACGAATCTCCCGATTCGTTCTCTTAACATAACAAATTGGTGAGTAACGAATCACCTAAGTCGTTATTCTGAACATAGCGAATTGGTGAGTAACGAATCACCTTATTCGTTATCTTATCATAGCGAATTGGGCACATAACCAATAAACTGATTCGTTTGTCATAAAGAATTAGCATATGTTCTTATCCAGTTGACTTAGGGTCAAAGTCAAAATTGTCAAGAACACCAAACAGTCAACAGACACCCGATTCTCAATTAGACCTCAAATCTTGATCAAATAACACGATTTTGGTATCATTGGACTCGGACTAGTAGCGCCTACAAACCCTAACCACCCAACCATCCAAACATTCACGTTTAATGGGGTATTTGATTCATGTTTATATACAGTTCTTTAGACTAATGATTAACCTAACAAACTGCAATGGATTCCAGTAAGGTTTGCTTCGTTGGATTCGTTTGTACCATATGTACATAGTTCTAGGATTACTAAACGAATCCTAACCTAAATGAACGAGTTTCCGTTACAAACGTACCTTAAACGAGTCGATCTACGAACACGATCTAGTCTTGATGTTGGTTTGGTTCATCACAACGTTCTAGCACCAACAAGCTCGGGTTTCCACCTTCGGATCTTGGCTCAGGATATAGGATGGTGTTTGTGTGTGTTTTTCAAGGTGTAGGCTATGGTGTAGAGATGGATAAAAATGGAAAGGATTAGGGTTTAAGGGGTATTTATACTCCCTTAAGCCCATGGACCTAAGGCCCATTCCATTTCTTATTTCCTCTTCTAAATTCCAAGCCCGCCTTCTATTAGTTTATTTATCTAAACTGATAAACAACACACTATAAAATAAACGAAATTTATCTTATTAATTCTTTTCAAAAGCGGGACGTTACATGTACTAATCTTTTAATTATTATTATTAATATTATAAATATTATAATTAATCAATATCTTTACAAAGCCGACACATTAACTAGTCGTTCTCCGGATTATGATTAAAAATCATATATATATATATATATATATATATATATATATATAGGTATTAAAATTTATAAAGGTTTTTAAAAAGGTTTGGTCTGGTTTAATAAATAATAGATATTTATTTTTGATATAAATGATAAGTAAACTTTACTTTTATATTAATAAACTGACATCGTTTAGTTGTCGCTTTCTGGTCTTTTCATAAAACTATATATATGTATTTATAATTATATGCATACATATATATATATATATATATATTAGATTCAATAAAGATTTTTAACAAATATAAATGTATATAAATATAATAAATGTATTTTTAGTTTAAAGGAAATATTTAAAAACAAATCTCTTTATATAGATTACAAAACCTTTATAAATATTTATTTAAGTATTTTTATGTATCTTATATAATTAAATCATATTATTTCCGATAAAACTTTGATGGTAAAATTTATAATAATAAGGTAAATAGTCGCAAGAACATACTCGATCATCAATTCCCGAGTCTCTATCTAGTCTTAAATTCGTTGTTGAATTCATATTTATTCCCGCAACTATTCAGTATTAGGTTTTCTTGTCAATATTTCCCGAAGAGCGTGACTCTTGTTTGTTACCGTATTCTTTTATCTCTTCCTTAATTGCTAAGGTGAGTATTTCACTCCCCTTCTTTTACTTATTTTTAACCATTTTGGGGACATATGTGTTCGTAGATATTTTACAATTATTTAATACTAAAATTTGCAACTGTTAGTCTTGTGTGTTTAAAAATTTATGCCTAAACGTGTTATATGCTTATATGCTCTATTTGATTCGCATTCGGAGAGGTCCAACATATTCTTAGACTAGTATGATCATACGCCCGTCGTGTTAGCCATCGTTCAGTTTCATCTGGCATCGAGCTTACCGAAAATATTATTTACTTGCTCATTGATTAAATTGCTTATCTCACTTGACACAGTTGCTCTTTTATATTATTATTATAGTGTCTGAAATATGGTGTTTTACTCACTCAACTAAGTGTTGACAAAACCTATTTGTATTTTTAACGCATATGCAGGTCATCGTGTGATATGATTCTCAAGCTTGATTCGAAGAAACTTATGGTGCATGCTAGAAAAGAAGATACAAGAATTAAATTTTGGATTTTGTTCGTAATCCTTTAAAAAGCGTTCTGAGTGAGTTATTTCAACTCCACACTTTCTTTCCTTTAAATCAAAATTAAAACATTCAGTTCAATTATTTTGAGCAAACAAGTAATTAGTTTATTGGAATCCAAGTAAAAATTAGACGAATGGGGTTTTCTTTGTTGACATAAGATCTAATTAGATCTAATTGTCTAAAAAATCAAAAGTCACATCAAATTGAAAATCCGTCCCCTTTTCTATATTCATTATTATTTATCAACAAGATAAAAGATGAAATTCTTATTTTCGTAAAGTCAAATCAGGCAAAAAAAAAAGATCTTCTTCTCGTTATATATAATTCAAATCTATTAAATATAGAAGTTTTTATCTTTCTATATCTTACGATAATCCTACTTGCTTTAATTCTAAATTATGTACTTTATTTACTTTGATGTATGAAATTTGTTGGATTGTTTGAAATTAAATAATAGATATTGTCACATTTAATATTGCATTATAGTATATTGAGAGCTGTGAGCAATCAGCTCACGCCCCGACATTTCCACTTTAAATTCGGGTGTGACAAAATTTACAACAAAATATGCAAGGATTACAACAGCTTAAAGCGCATTTTCAAAGGAATAATAATTTTAAGAGTATGATAAAAACTTCTAATTTAAAATTTATAATAATTATTATCAAAACTTGAAGATTCATTGTTTTATCATAAAAACTAAAATTTAATTAAAAAGGGGAAAGTTAGAACATAGGAAATAGTTTTTCCATTCAATTAAATAGTTAGAGCATTTTGTACAGATTTTTCATATTATATGAGGATAACATCTATATTTTAGAGTGTGGTTATAAATGGTTGTGAGTAGAGGAGAAGGAAATCATTACTGCTCATGAGTAAATTTAGAGAAATACTAATCATACTCTATAATTTTTAAATATTTGTTTAAAGTAGTTTTGAGTAGAAAAGAGAGAAAAAGTAATGATAAATGTAAAAAACATTATTTAATTGAAAAGAAAATAAAAAATGTAGCTATTTTTAGTGTAATTATAGAGATTGAGATAGAAACGCTGTTAGAAATGCTCTAAAAATATAAAGAACACCGTCACATATTTATGAAGGAGTTGTTTTGAATCCCCTTAAATGTTCTTTACGTTGATTTTCTCTAAATGTCACATGTCAACAAGGGATTATTTCTTAGGTTTCTCGGAGAATCCACACCATTTTAGAACCCTCTATTTGTATACTTATATGTACCTAACAAATAAACACCCGCACTTGTATTTATAGTAATAAAACATAGTATATTAAATATAATAACTTATTTGGGACACGTGAATTCAAATATATCAAATTATTGGTTACTAAGATATGCTTAATTTCAGTCGTACCATATCTTAAAATAAAGTATTGTTCTATAATTCTGAAATCTTCATTACTATCTAGTTAATAATTCCTTGAGTAAATTACATTAAGTTCTTTATGTTTAGGCTCATTTTCATATATAGTCCTTTAACTTCAATAAGTATACTTTGGGGTGAGATAATCGAACTAAACCGAAAACCAAATTAATCGAAAAACGGTTATTGATTATTTTTTGTGCCATCGATTAACCAAAATTCACCGAACCAAATCGAATTCATATTTTATATATTTTAGTTTTTAGAGAAATCTGCATTTTGTCTCCCTGGTTTATATCGTTGTTCGACGGGTTAACCACTGAAAAAGATTTTGCAAAATATGGACCACTGTGAAATTTTGGCGGGGCAGGTTGTGCCCTTCCGTCAGTTGACCAAGCGTTGACCTGTTAAAAAATGTTGAAATTACGTTTTTACCCCTAAGCCTTTAATTCATTTTAAAAATAATCACCCAAAACCATGTGAATGCCGGGATTCGAACCTAAGACCTCCGGTTTATCAATCCACCAAAACAACCAGTTGAACTAAGTTAGTGTTTGGTATAGTTATACAACCTAAACTATATATTATCACTTTTATCACTTCATCTTCCCCAATTATAATTAGGGTTTCTAAGTTTTAATTCCAGAAAATTATCATCACCAATATATCATCTACACCACCCATACACCATCAAATTCCCACCTATACACCATCAAATTCCGGTAACGGTTTGATCCAAAGGTTATAAATATTGAAACTTGTAGTGAAAGATTAGAAGTTTTTGATGTTGCGGGTAATAGTTTTGAAGGCGAGATCCTGATGAGCATTGTTATAAATATTGAAACTTGTAGTGAAAGATTAGAAGTTTGTTGATACTTCTTTGGCCAACGAATTTTGCCAGAAAATGTGACATCTGCCCCGATCCGACCCGACCCAGGTACCCGTTTCTCTGACCCGATCTCTTTCTTTTATGATTTAATATTTATTTATACTTATACTTTATTTTCCTTCCCGCCTCTTTCTCTCTCTTTCTTTCCGCCGTCCCGTCCCTCTTCCTTCTCTCTTTCCGCCTTCTTTTCCCTCTTGTCGCCGTCCCGCCCTTACACCTTGTTTCCCTCTTTTTCTTCTAACTCTTTGCTTGTCCTTTGTTCCTTCCCGCCTAAGGTTGTCTGCGCAGCTCCACGCGCCAGACCCCTTACAAGGAATCCTGCGTGAAGACCACCTGTTACAGCGATACGCGAGACGAACTCTTCTCGCAGCGCGCTAAGAATTGTAATTCTTCTCGCAGCGCGCTAAGAACGGTAGTTCTTCCCGCGACGCGCTAAGGATTTGTAGTTCTTCTCGCAGCGCGCTAGGAATTTTAGTTCCTCCCGCGGCGCGCTAAGAAATGTGATTCTTCCCGCGGCGCGCTTAGAAATGTAGTTCTTTCCGCGACGAGTTAAGGTTGGTTCTGTCTGCCTTCGCGCTCGCGCTCTCTTGACCTTCTGTGTCTGCCTTCGCGCTCGAGCTTTCTCGCGCTAAACCCTTTGAGTTTTCTTCTGTTTAATCTAGCCGTTTGCTTTTGTGATGTCTTATCTTTTGAGCTGTTGACCTAATCTGCTTTATGTCTGAAAAGTTACTTTCGGCGCAGCATGCGCACCAACCCCATTGGTTGGCAGAAAAAGTGACTGACATTATCTTTGGAGATCTGCTTTTTCCATGCTTTAACCAGTGCCTTTATCTGACCCGCCCATGCCTGTTACTGTTCCCTGTCAGCTTTATCTTGCCTCCTGCAGCTGCCATATCCTTTGATATCTTTTGCTTTTGGAATCTTTTGCTTTTTGAGATCTTTTCCCCCTTTTCTAGGGATTGTGTTCCCTAGGGTTTCTCTATAAATAATAATGCCATTTTCTTAACACTACACACACAAACACTTATTATCTTTCTCTTCCTTTGCTCTCTGCCGTTGTCCTTCAGCCGCCTCCTCTCTTTGCCTCCGTTTTCTCCTCTCTTCTGCCCAGATTTCCGGTAATATATAATATATATTATATATAATAACTTACTTATTAATTATGCTAACTTATAATCAAGACTTAAAACAATAATCTTATTTATAGGTTAACTTGTGCTTGTTTAAAGTTGGTTCTTGCTTTATCTTACACCGCATCGTTTATCATGTGAGCAATCTCGTACCTAATCCCTTTTTATTTTTAATGTTTTGGGATGTTCATGTGTTCGTACAAACTTGAGTCTTAAACTGGTTTATGAACTTTAGTCGCGCAGTATCCCATGTGTTGAGGACGTTTACTTGGCTGTTTATTTGTATGTGTGTATCATTAACCGCTTTGTTCGGCCTATTCCGCAGTTTTCATGGATCCATTAGATGAACACGGGAGACCTATCGTTTACGGTTTTCTTTGTTTACACTTGCACAGATGTTTTCTCGTTTTTGTGCTCAATTGGGAGCACGGATTGAACTATGAACTATGAGCTATGATCTATTTAGGCTTGATCACAATCTGATTGCACCCTTGTTAAACACCAGACATACACGTGTTGCGCGCAGATTTATGGTTATCTATGTATTGTATTAAACTTGATTTCTCACCAACACGCAAGTGTTTGACGTTTATTTTAACACATGTTCAGGTTTGCAGTAGCTGTTTTGGAGCTTGTGGACACGTAGGAAGTTTTCTTTATTTTGGACCTAGATTAAAATGTATCAAGACAAGTTTTTGCTGTTCGAATATTATGATTTATAATATATTGATTTATGATGATTTATGTTATCTTGTGTTTACTCTGCGCGTGCGCGAATGAATGTATTTATTAAATATTGACACCCAATAGTGTCACGAGTAATGAAACAATATGTGGCGCCCCGATGTATAATCCGCCTTTGGTCGGGGTGTTACAGATTGGTATCAGAGCTCGTTGACTTTAGGATAGGTGGTTAGACGTAACGGCCTAGAATACCTAAGAGTCCCTTCTCGCACATGAGAGAAATCTCATGTTTGCGCGCTTATTTTTAATTACTCGTTATTTATGAGTATGCTCGCGCTTGCGCAGTGTATGATTTTATGTTTTATTTCGCGATATTTCGATTTTTGTTGAATTTCGATTTTTACTGATTTAACTTACATATTCGTTTGTTGGATTTGAAAATCCGAAAAGTCATGGTGATACATGAATAGTTGATTTTCAATTTCCATTTACGATTATGTTCTGAGGTTGGAGACTTGAAAAGTCATGGTGATACATGAATTGTCAACCTCCAATACTCATTTTCTTGTATATTTTATATTGAAGATTGAAAAGTCATGGTGATACATGAATCGTCAATCTCCAATACTCGTTTGCCCGTATATTTTGAATTGGGAATTCGGAAAGTCATGGTGATACATGAATTGTCAATTCTTGATTCGAATTTGTTACCTTTATTAAGTCTGCATTTAGGGTCATTTATTTTACTTTAACTTTTGATAGTATCTAACTCCGCGAAACCAAGCTTTATAAGGTTATACTTCGCGATAAAACCAAGATATTAACTAAAATTAAAACTTTTATAGAATGCCTCCGCTATCAGCTCGCCATCTCAAGAAGAAAGAAGCCGCGCGCAGACGTTCGCAGCAACGTTCCCAGGAAATGGCCGCCGCAATAGCCCAAGCTTTGAGCCAAAACAATACCAACACCTCGGGTTACAACATTAAGTCCTTTAACGCGGGTAACCCTCCAAAGTTCACAGGTCTTGAAGGAGCCACCATGATGCTCCAGTGGCTTGAGAAAATAGAAAACACTTTCCTCCACACCCAATGCCCCTCAGACAGACGAACCCTGTATGCTTCCAGTGTCCTGGAATCTAGAGCGCTTACATGGTGGAATGGAGTAGCTCATGCGCGTGGCGCAGAAGCTGCTTCTAGCATGACATGGGAGGAATTCAAAGAAATTCTGACGCGAGAATTCTGCCCTCCCAACGAAGTTAAGCGCCTGGAGGAAGAATTTTGGAATCTTAAGCAATACAGTGGCGAAGCGCGCGAGTACGCGACGCGCTTCCATGAACTAAGCCTGCTTGTCCCTCACCTTGTTACCCCTTCCCGCCGAGCCATAGAGAAATTACTTGGGGGTCTCCCCATGGAAATTCAAGATTCTGTATGGGCCAGAAACCCAGTTACCCTCTCTGACGCCATCGAGTTGGCCGCTGTGCTCAGCGACAACCATGTCAGAGCAGGAACCCTGTTCCTGCGGGGAACTGAAAAGACCAAACTCACCAAGACTGTCCCTGAACCAACAGAAACCAAACCAGAACCCTCAAACCGTAACAACCTCAAGCGCAGGCGCAAGGCCTATGCGCTTACCAACCCGCCCATTGTCCAGCAACCCATCTACCAACCTCCAGTTTACGCGCCTAACCCTCTGTCAGCCTACCCAACACCTCCTATAGTCCACAACTATGCCTTAACCAATCCAGCACTCCCTGTCCCGCCACTTAAGAAACCTTACACAGGAAATCAACCCTTTTGCCCAACCTGTAGACTTCACCACCCAACCCAAACCCCGTGTCGACAATGCAACCGATGTGGCCGCGTTGGTCACTCTGCCGAATACTGTAGAGTCCCTCTCGCCAATCCAATTGCGCCAACACCACCAGTCTACCCGCAGAACCCACAACCAACCTACCAAAACCCACGACCCAGGTCGTGCTA